>NC_142503.1:183953750-184321875 GCF_057876585.1 Rhinolophus sinicus
ATTCACCCATTTAAAGTGTACAATTCCATAACAATTTATATTTTTAAATTAAATTTTTATTGAGATATAATTGACATATTACACTGTGTAAGTATAAGGTGTACCGTGTGTTGATTTGATACGTTTATCTATTGCAATATAATTACCCCTGTAGCTTTAGTTAACATTTCTATCAAGTCACTTAATTATCATTTCTGTGGTGAGAGTATTTAAAACCTAGTCCCTTAACCAACTTTGAAATATATAATACAGTATAATCGCTATGCTGGGCATTAAAATATCATAAATAGGATCTTAGGAATCATCCCACATCTTCTTGTTTCCGTAGGAAGCAGATCTTCATCAACCTGCTAAACTGTCCCTTTTTCAGAGACATAGATACTGTTCAAAAACTTTACGACATACTTGTTTTAACGGTTGTGGCTTGCTGAATCAAAACAACTGAATTAGATGCAAGTCCAATGTCTTTTCTTTCAAGAATTAACTCATCTCTCTGGGTTTGGGGCAGTGAACCTGCCATACGTGGCCTCATCTGAATTCTGTATATGTATTTTTCACTCAAGAAATTTTGTATTTCAACAGGAGACCCATTCTCATGAAGTAACAATGGTAAGGGGAAGTGAGCATACAAGGTATGATAAAAAGATATGGTGAATATTTAAATTTAAAAAATTTATTACAGTAAAAGATACATTGCCATTAATCCCCCTCAAAATACTCCCCCTAGCTTCAAACATACTTATCCCATCATTCTTGCCACTTTCTGAAGCATTTCTGGAAGTCCTCTTTCATGAGTGTCTTTACTTCATCCTCCATCATGACAACGCTCCACGTCACACATTGCTTCTGGTACAGCAATTTCTATCAAATAAAAACATTATGGTGTGTCTTCATCCACCAGATCTGGTACTTCACGACTTCTGGTTCTTCGCCAAAGTCAAAATGACAATGAAAGAAAAAGGTTTTGAATTGATTCAGGACATCGAGGCAGCCATGACAGCACAACTAAAGACACAAAAGAGGACTTCCAGAACTGCTTCAGAAAGTGGCAAGAACAGTGGGATAAGTATGTTCGAAGCGAGGGGGAGAATTTTGAGGGGGATTAATGGCAGTGTGTCTCTTACTGTAGTATTTTTTTTTAACTTAAACATTCACCATATTTTGTGATCACAGGTTCATACATAGGGGTAGACCTCATCTTGTAACGGGAACACAGTATAATGCCCTTGATTGGGTTCTATATATGACTACAGAGTGCCAACTGTAGCTAGTTTCTTTCTATTTCTCTACCATCTGTCAACCCAGAGGCGCTTCTTTCCAAGGAGACTACGTTCTATATTGATCGTCATCGAAATCCCTCCGCAGGGTTCCTCTGCGGCCCTTCAAAGTAACTGTGTCTTCCTTTAGCCATGTTGACATTTTCTGCAATGTCAGCAGTCTGACTGCTGAGAAGCATCTTCCTTCTTACAGCAGATACAGCAAAGAGAGAATGTCTCAGTCCTTATCTTTCTTGAGCTCCTTAAGGCACGTGACATTGCTGACGGCCCCTTCTTCTTTGGAGGCCTGCTTGCTTCCTTTGGCCCCATAGGCTTCACTCTCTTGCTATGTCTCCAGCCCCTCTGCACAAAGACTCTTCTGCCTTCTTGTTTGTTTGTTTGTTTTTTTAAGGTAATTTTTGTTTTTTCTTTTCTTGAGCTCCAGACTCACATATACAACTGACTTCTGTGCAATTCCTCTTAGAACCTCCAAAGGCATTTCAAACTAAACAAATTGACCCTATTCTTGCCCCTGCCTCCCCTCTTCCACTGCCATGCCCCCTGCTTCTCTGGACTTTCTCTATCACCCTGGCCCTAAATTACTATTTATCCTAGTAAATACTATTTATACTGGTGTCTCTTTTGTGGTGTAAGAAACCACTGACCAGTCAGATATCTGAGTATCTTTCTTCACTTTTCCTTTCCCCTCACCTTTCTCGTTCAATTCATTGCCATGAACTACCTCCTATATATATTCCAACGCAATTCACAACAACCACAACAACTATCACCCAAGTCCACACTAATATTATCTCTTACCTTGTTTTCTCCAACAAGCTCTTCATTTATTTCACAGTCACAGGCCTTGCTCCCCTCATAAATACAGGGTTGGAAAGAAGAAAACTTTTGAAGAACTGTTGTAATAAAACTGCCAAAAGTGCTAAGTTACAGTTTATTGCTTTGTGACAGTTTGTCAAAAAGTGTCTTCAGAAAAATCCAGGTAGAAGATACAAAGGAAAAAATACAAGCAGTTTGATGCTAACTGATAATGACAATTCAATTACACCGCCCTGTAAAGTAAAAGACAATTATCAAATGTAAGTAATCTATGTCTTAAGTCAAATTTTAAGCATACCGTATCTAGTTCTAGTTTTATTCTGTCTTCTGAAGCCAGAGAGAATCTTTCTAACATGTAAACTAAGTCCCATCCCCTGTTCTACACCCTTCAACCACTCCGCATTGCCTCAGGGTAAATTCGAGACACGTTAATTTGGTTTATAACCATGCTCTGGCCCCCACTTATCTGTCTGTCTTCATGACCCCTTCACACTCTGGTTAGACCAAACTCCTCTCTGTTTCCCAAATTCATCATTCTCCTGCTTCTGTTTGCATTTCCCTTCCAAATATGATTGATTGGCTCGCGCAGTGCTGTGTTGGTAAATGTTTGCTGCAGGCGCATTCCTTCACGGGACCCCACAACCTCCTACATTAATATTTAAAAAAAATTATTTGCCTTATTCCATACCTTAAGGTTTACTCTTTGTGCTGAAAAGTCCTATGGATTTTGACAAATGTGTTTCATAAATCCACAATTACAGGATCATACAGAAGAATTGCACTACTCTAAAATTTCACTGTGCTTCACCTGTTGTACCCTTTTCTCATTCTCAAAACAACTGACCCAAACTACTCTATTTACCGTCTTTATAGTTTTGCCTTTTACAGACTGTCATATAATTGGAATCATATAGTATGTCACCTTTTTTAGACTGGCTTCTTTCACTTAGTAATACGCATTTAAGATGTATTGACATGTTTGCACTGGCCTCATAGCTCATTCTTTTTATTGCTGAATAGTATTACATTGTATGGATATACCACAGTTTACCCATTCACATCTTGCTTCTAGTTTTTGGTGATTATGAATTCTTAATAACTTTTAAAAATAATGGAAACATTGGAAATAGCAAATATCTTCAACACTGAGCAAATCTTCGAGTATATGATAGGACATCTATATATGTTGTATTAAAAGATTTTTTAATGGTACTAGAGAAAGTAAAGAAATGTAGCATGCAAAAATTATATATTCAATATATTCTCAATATGAAACATTCATATGTATCTATACTTGGAAGGAAATATAGCATGATGTTCACAGAAGTTATCTCTGGGAACTGAAATAATAAATGATATTTACTCTTTAGTTTGCCACATTTTTCACAAGGGTTAGTTATTACTTTTATAAGTAGGAGAAAATGAATCAAAATTGTTTGTAGATCATGATTTATGCTCTTGATTCTGTAGGGAATTGCCATTGCATATATTCAGAAGGATTTTTGGAATTTTCCTTCTCTTCCCTCCATTTCTTGGAGATTACCTTTATGGAATATTTCTTCTGTGCTCAAGGTTCATTTTCATTCTTCAGGCTCTTCAAAACCTCTAAGGGTTCTTACGCAACTTTGTTTCCCCTTGCTCTTTCCTCTCTATCTCTCATGAAAATCATGACAAATATCACCAACCAGATACTCTCATTTTCCCACTAGCAGTAGTACATTTGGGCCATGTGGCAATCAGGACTTTCATTTTCTAGAATATCTTGCTTTCCATCATTGTAAGCGAGATTATTTACATTCCCTGGGCATTGGGCATCATAAAGTTTCAACCTGTTACATTTTAAGGTATTTTTAAAATTATTTTTCTAGTGAGAGGTGGAAGACAGAAGGACTACTAAACACATAAAAAGAAAAAGAGAAAAAAAAACTAAATTAAAGTGAATGCATGTAAACTTAGCATACTACTTCTGAAAATGTAACTGTTTCTGTCACCTCAGCCAGCTATTTTTCTCCATAATGGCAAAACTAATAAAGAAAACTCAATGTGGTTTCATCGGTGGATGATTAGAAGAATAACAGAAAGTACAGGCCCTCAATTCTTGCACTTTTAAAGGAGCTCTTAAGTTTCTGTTTCTGTTTTAAATGAGTCGACATAGCATGTATTTCTATGACCACTGGCAAAACTATTTAGACAACCCTTATTTCTTTTGGAATGTTATAAACTCATTATGTTTTTAACAAATATTGAAAGTTTAATTTTATTACTTCTTCTCTCTCAGTAGTAGGGACACTGGAAAAATGTTTGTATTAATTTCGGTGCACTCCTAACTGCATTGGAAGTTCTATAATTGATGAAAAAGGATACATCCAGCTGGCTGTCAACACCTGAGCTCTGCTCTTGGAACATTTATTTTGAAAGAAACACCTTTGAAATGAGGAGAGAACCACATGCCAAGGGTACAAAATGGTTCTTGCCAATGTCTGACTCAGCAGTGGTTTCCCAAAAAGCCTAATTCTCTGGAAATAGAGATGTTCCCAAGCCAATGGACGTTGGTTAATGTTTTCTGAGCTTCTTTGGTATAGGCAGTGTTCATTGCTGGATTTTGGAAGGTAAACAATCAATCCTTAGTCAGTCTGTGCATTCAGGGAGTTTATAGTCTAGCAAGAGAGGTAAGAATACAAGAGTCTCTGTGAGAAGTGACATTTTAGGGACAGGAAACATGGCATTGCGAAGTGCCATTTCTGAGGAAGTGAAGGCACTGGGAGGGATTTGATCGAGTTCTTCCCAGATGCTCGTCCATGGCAGTTCTTTAATTTTACATCCTTTCTGGTTGGTAGAGATGACCTTGGAATAACACGAATGATTTGAGGACTATTAAGCCTTTGGGTAATTTTACAGCTAAATGCTGAGAAGTCCATGATACTGCTTTTGAAGATAGACATCTGATCTTCATACTCTGGAACATAGACCTAAATTTGTTAGAGGGGAATGGAGGGAGATACCTTAAGGGATGAGGCTTGTTCATGCTTCATAGCTCCACCACCCCAGGCATGATCCTTATCTGTTGTGCCTTTGGCTTAACACTTAGGAGTTCAGAAGCAAAATATTAAAAGGAAAAGAAAATAACCCCAAATGGCTATACCTTACTATACATGTTCAGAAACCTGAACTTGTAATCGGACTGAAAGGCTGGTGCATCTTTAGACATCTTCTTTGGCCACAGAAGGCCAGGACTCCAGTCGGTAGATGGAAATGATTCAGCAGTATTGATAGGTAGGTGCTTATGTAAGGAAGAGGTTCAGGAGGCAGAAATGCATATCTGGGAACATTGTGGGTGTGTCCAGTTGCCTTCCTATGATTTTTGTATGACTCTTTCCTACTCATATACACTAGCAAACATATATTGCTGTAAATAAGAAATCCTATTATGTTTCATCTGTGCTTTGAAAGGCAGTCCTTAACCTATAAAAGCTCTGCTTTCTAAGACTTAAAGTGAAGGACATTGTCTGGATTTCATATGTCTTTCCTCACAGTAACAACACCGAAGATATAAAAGCAGAAAGTGGAGGCCCTTACTTATTGGATTAATTTGATTTATGAGTCAGTCTGTGCTACCCCTAAGTTGTTATTATGCAAATTTAAAAATAACATAAAAGTATGAAAAATATTATTTAAAAACACCATTCAGTTTGAGTAAGTCATAACATTTTGCCATATTTGCTTCAAAAATGTTAAAACTTATTAAACATTAAAAACTAATTGTGAAGAAAGAGTTTTCCTGGCAAAAAAAAACAGGCTCCATTACTACCCTTGCCGTAGTCAAAAGCAACTCTTTGTTGCTAAAGTACTCCAAACTTTGAACTTGGGTTTAAATGAGATTTCAGGATTTGGCCCCCGCTTCCCTCTCTAGAATCATCATTTGCCACATCTGTTCCTTACCAACCCCAGACATACCATACTCCAGCCATATTTCTTTCACTTGAATGCTTTTAGTTCCTGGAAGAAGACATACTCTTTCTAACTTCCTCACTTTAGCAGTGCTGTTTTCTCTGCCTGGAATATCTTCCTCACTGCTTCTTCTCTTCAGTGATTTCTACCCAGACCTTTGTCTATATGTCTTCTGCAAAGTTTCATCTGACATCCAAGTCAGGTGCCTTCCTAAGGGTTCTTCCTCCAATGAAGTAGTTTTCTCTTTTTCATGTCAAATACTGGCTAAAAAACAGTGAAGATAATAAACATGGTACGTAACAGTCAGTGAAGAATAAAATATATACATATATGTATATATATATATAAAAGTTTTTGAAAATTTGCTTTAAATACATGAATATCTGATTATTTTACAATACTCAGTAACCTTTATTATATACTACCTTGCATTACTCTTTGACATACCAATTAAACACACACACACACACACACACACACACACACACCTCTCATAGTGAAGCAAAAAAAATTGAAGACAGAAGCACGTTGGCTATCTCTCTCATCTCCTATTGGAATCATGGTCCCAGATTTCCTATCTCTGAAATATCATTTATTGCCTAATTTTACAAAGAATTGTTGGAGTACATATTATATATACAAATAGAGTGAAGTTTTGGAGTACATGCTGTCTGGAACATTTACTAATATACCTCACAATACTTAGCACAACTTCAGCACTTAATGGTTATTCAACTAATTGTTGGTTTACAATTACATTTTTAAAATGAAAAGAAGGATAACGAAATATTTTTAAAAAGTACTTGAAAAATAAATGGTTATAAATTTTGAAAAGCTTTAAAAGACACTTTTCATAATCAACCTCAGAAACAAGTTTCTCCATTTACTTCTTGAACTTATTCATTCTCTCTTGAGACTTTGTGGTTTTGGTCTTGAATTTATAATGATGAACTAAGTAAATATGGAAATTTTAATCTAGTGCAGAATTTGAGATTAAGAAAATAATTCAATTATTTAGGCAAAGAACAAGAACAAATAAATAATAAATGAAAGGAGGTGCTTCTTTAAATTGCATAGTTAGGAATGGCCGGTCTGAGGAAGATAGATTTGACGTGGGAACTGAAGTTTGAATAGAAGAAACATGCAGTCAGAGAAGAAGGTTTGTTTTTCTTTTCTCTACAAAGGGTAAGGAAAGGGAGCCCAAACTGAAGTTAAACAATATGCAGATCATACAGAGATTTTAGACAAAGAATGGGGAAAACAAACCAAATAATTCTAAGGTTCTATGATTTAATGCTACTTTTCCTCCTGTGCGTGTGCATGTATGTTTTTCCCCTATTACTTAAGGCATGGCTTTTAGTTTTAAAACTTCAGATACATGTTTTAAAAAGAAATGTATATGATTACTATTCTTGTTTCCAAGATATACTGTGTGATCAAATATGGGGAGTAAAATGATGAGGGAAAATTAATTTGCAGTCATTTGGGAGGTCACATCACAGTTCCCAAAGATACTTCTAATTTTTTTCCTTGTTATATTATATGTGGATTTTGCCACATCCAACAAATTGATGAAGGCTTCAGCATTCTTGGTGGTTCGTATAAATTTGATAGGAGGTGTTTTGACTTCCACTAGTGTTTGTTAAATTAATTAAACAAAGGAGGCCATCAGTCTGAGATAGCTCTAATACTGTAGCATCTACTTAAGCAAACCAAAATTTAAGCCTGTGAATACCTCAAGGTTATGAAATTGAACCTAAAGACAACCAATCACAAGCAGTCAACTAGGCTTTAATCTACAGCCAATCAATTTCCTTACTTTGCTTCCACCTTTTCTCTGTGAAAGTTTTTGGCTGGCTCCCATGGGCAGAGTGCTTCTGGCGACTTCTGGTTTGGCACTGCTCAATTCAAATCAATTTTTACTCATGTAAACTCTTAAAAATTTAATATGCCTCAGTTTATCTTTTAACATATTAATGCAATCAAATCATAATACATATATTGAGCATTGGTAATGGCTTTTAAGGTCTTGTATACCAACCATCAGATCCTGTTCAAGAATCCCCATCAGTTCTTTCAGTTTATACTTTTAAGTCTCTAGTATTAGAAGCTTATTTTGTCTCCTGAGTTTGTCTATTTTATCAACTATTTTGAAGGCCTTATGTTAGTGTAAAGTCTGGTTTCTTGTAAACCACTCATTTTGCTCTTGGAGCAACACAAAACAAGTCTACTTCTTCTTTTAATGGAATTTAAAACATATAAGTGCAATTCAATTTCTAAATTATTCCTTTCCTAGTTAGACATAATCTCATCCCCTTTGTCTCTTTCTCAAGAACTGGTCTATCACTGAGTAGATCACTTTCCTGTATTCTACATACTCTACATTTGGCCTCATAAAATTACCCTTTTCAGCCACTCTGCATCTTCAAATTATCAATCACAGCTCTCCAGTACTTGTTAATTTCCTTCTCAAAGAAAATTTAAATATTTTTGACCCATAGAGAGCTTTGGCTGCTTTAGGAATTTTGTGAGCTTCACGAGAAATAAGTAGTTTCTTGATTATTTTCTTCTTTTTTTTTAACGCTATGATCTTCTAACATGTTCACAGATTCTACCAAGTTGAGATTCCTTGCAGTGATGTTTTGTCAATGGGCGTTTCCAAAAATGTAAAGACAGTGTTTCCCAGAAAAAATGTATTTCACCTGTCTTCTAGTGAGTGGTATCTTGTTAGACAAAAATGGTTTTCTGTAAAATGATTTTCAAAGATGGTTTTAACAGGCATCTTGTCAGTGAGCATAAATACTTCCTCCAGAAGACAACAATATATTGTCCGTGGATTAAATCATTTGTATCCAAACAGCCTGTCAGGTGCCTTGAGAGTTCCTTGGAGTTACCCTCACAGCTCCCACTGGGGGGGGGGGGGGGGAGCAATGTTTGTACAAGGTGTAGTGCCCAGCTAGGCCAGGAGGCCAGGGATGCTACACTTCTATCTGCTGTGTGAGAGTGTGTGTGTGTGTGTGTGTGTGTGTGTGTGTGTGTGTGTGAAATTGGGCTTTGTCATAAGATTTAGTTGAAGCATGATTAAAAATTATTTGAAAACCTCTGGAACATTCTGAATATTTTAGATACTCTCATAGCATTTTTTCCTTATAAATAGAATGTTTTCATTAAGCCTCTTGCTAAAGCTGGAGTCTTTTGTGACATTGGCATTTTATTTATAACAATTAATAAAGACGCCACCTACCAGGGTTAATGACACTAAATGAAGAAGTAAATGTTAAGAATAGGTAAACTCAGGCACTTTAGAACCCTGCTGTCATGCAAATGTTCCTGATAATGAAGAAAGGGGAATGAAATTACAGTTCCTATGGCAGTAGAGAAACAGAATTGTTCCTATGGAGAATGCTTCCAAAGGTTCCCTAAGGCTATACAGCTCTTTACATCAGCAAGCCCCTTTTATTTTCAATCACAAAGTGGAAAAAAAGCACTCCTTTTCTTTTTCTCTTTCAAGAAATCTAAACTGTAAGCATTGTTGAATCACCTTATCTCTCTTTGATGGGGGAAATGCCATCCCTTTGTAAGTTGAATGTAGAAGATTTGTGAAGAAAAAAAAGAGTAGCGAAATGGATCATAACAGCATTGAATTTAATATTTTTTTTCATTTTGCAATGTTCTGCCTTGCTCAACATGTTTACTTTGCAAACACTTATATTCCTGGCTCAAAGTTGCTCTCTGAACACCACGGTGCATAATTAATGTCAAGGTGGAAAGTGATTATGAGGCAAATGCTGCTCCCTCTGCTTTGAAAAGCGTTTTAAAGCCAATTTACGTCACACATGGTTCATTCTCTTAGAAATTTTTCTTAATTGTTCAGCTAAAGAGAATGCCTCGGGGCATTTATTAATAGACATTTCAGTGGGCTGTCTGTCCTGGGTTGTGTGAGTTATAGTATTTCACAGGGCACGGTGTGTGTGTAGGGGTGGGGTGGGGGTGGAGGGGTTGATTGTTGTAGGAACCCAAGAAGGTTATTTTTTTAAGCATCAGAAATATAAACAAAACAACAAAGAACACAATTTAGTTAAAGAAGTATGTGACCAATTGTGCCCTCTTTTGAAAAAAGAAAGCTCTTCTTATTCTCCTCACTCCAATAAGCGTCTGAGGTTCACGTGGCAAGAAACATGTCAGGCTGGAAATTAGATACAAAATACATTTTCAAGTGGACCATTTCTTTTATGTTCAGTTGTCACGTGCTGTTTTTTTGAGTCCTCTGCTGACAGGGGAGTAGGCTGGCACAGCTTCCAGTAGCAGTCAATGAAATCAACCTGACGGAAAGTTCTCAAGCTTTTTTGTTTGTTTGTTTGTTGCGTCTATAGTCACTAAAGCTGGAGCCAAAAGATGTGCTGTCGAGGGGTCACTGTCAATGTTACTGGTGGGGAAAGGAAGAAAATGGAGTTTTCTTTAGATTTATCATCTGCACAGAGGACTGCACCGACTTAGAGTAGAAGAGCAGTAGATGGTACCTCCTTCCTCCTTCCATTTCTTCCTTCCCAGACTAGGAATCCACTTGGAATCCTAAAGATGATATAGAAGAGGATCAGAATATGCCACTGTTGCATAAGAATTATTTTGAGATGAAAACAATTGAAAAAAGAAGCTTTCTGGGAGCTCCCCTAAGCAGCAAATAAGGGAAATAAATTCCTTCTTTAGGGCAGATCTTCCCCTGAAATAAAGAACAAGATTAATACCTACTCAAATCCCTTCTCGGGGGACTATTATGGCTCTGAAGGAAGTGGAAACTCCTCTTATACCTGTAAAGATAAACATCACAAATTTTCTTATCTCTCAATTGTTTTTTAGAAGCCCATTCCTAAAGAAAACTGTTGGTTCTTTTATAAAAGCCTTTTTATAGCCCCCCTTCTATTCCTTTACTAATTTAGGTATATAAACCTCTAATATCAACCATTTAAGGAGCCAGCTACTTCTTTGGTTGGGTCCCATGTTCATATAAATAAACCTTTTCTCTGGTTAGTGTCTTAGGTCAGTTTAATTTACACATCCCTGTCACTGAATCTGAGCAGGTAGACAAGAAGTTTTTCTTCCTCTACATGAAATTTCCACCCTCATTGCGTCTTCACATAATACACACCGCGTTTCCATACATTCCTCTTGGATCATTGTATGAGCATAATGGATACTCCTTGTATATAACCACCATGTGTCCTATGTAGGTAATTAAGAAGCTGAGCCTAAGAAAGGATTCTTATGCAAGAAATTTGGTGAGAGAGCACTGCAGGTGAAATCTGAAAAGTGAGGGAAGCTGGAGAGGGTGGGGGAAGAAGCTCTGCAAAGATGTGGGTTCTGCTGAAAGTCCAACTGTAGCCTGGTCTACATGGAGATATGGACCATGGCATCACATGCTTGTCCCACCTTGAAACAAGAGAGCTCGTTTTTTGCTGCTTTTTTTTTTTTTTTTTTTTTTTTTTTTTTTCATATTATTAGGTTGGTGCAAAAGTAATTGTGGTTCTCAGAATTCTTTTTTTTTTAACCTTTGAAACCACAGTTACATCTGCACCACCTAATACATAGCAGTCAGTAGTCATTGACTGTGGGCTGCCTCTGGAAGGGGAGCATTTTTAGGGGAGTGACTCCAGCCAGGCTTCCATAGGCAACTTTCATGACAAGGATATATCTGTGAGCTCCTAGGAGCCAAACTCAGAACAATTGGGGGGATGAAGGAAATTTTGCTAGACGACAATGTGTGCTACACCATGCAAAATATCCACCTTGACTAGTAAAATTGTTTATGATAGGGATATCATAGGATCTGTTGCAGATATGCTAAATCTTTGTGTGAAGAGAATTATTAAAGCTAGAGGGCAAGGGTCAACAAATAATTACTGCGAAGGACCAGATAATAAATATTTCAGACCTTGTGGGCCAGATGGTCTTTATCGCAACTACTCAACTCTGCTGTTGTAGCATAAAAACAGCCATAGACAATATATAAACAAATGGTCAAGGCAGCGTTCCAATAAAATTTTACAAAATCAGGTGGGTGGCCAGATTTGGCCTTTAGGCTACAGTTTGTTGACACCTGATGTAGGGGATAAAACAGAGATGAATGAATAATCAGTATTCACAATTCATCTATCCTCTTAAAATAGCATTACATTTTCATTTCAAATAAAAAAAGCCTATAACTAACATTTTCCGATTTTGGTTTAGAGTGTATGTAGGTTTTGCGGTTATAGAGACCAGAATTCCACTTTGCCACTTTCCAGGCTACCCAGTTCACAGAGTCATGTTGAGGAATAAATAAGAAAATGTATCTGATGCAGCTGTAACATAGTGGCTTGCATTTAGTCAGTGCTTAATAAATGGTGCTTTGTTATCATTGTTCTTTCCCATGGACTAGTGTTTTATAATTACTTCACTGGCATTATCCCTATTTTTATTCATTGTCTGATTTACTTCTGAGGTATTATAAGATTGGAAATACAGTTTTGCAGAATAAATATGACTGTACAAGGGAAGTTCTGTAGTCTCACAGCAAGTTGATCTATGACCGAGATACATCTTTCTGATTCCCAGTCTCCCCTTCTCTTGCTCAACACAGACAGATGGAATAAGGATTTATAAAAGAGATCCTCACCAAGAGATGGTATTGATGTCGTAGAGGAATTAGACGCTATGAAAGTCTGGTAGAGAATATGAAATATAAATGGGTCCTATTTGCTGTAACAAAGAATTACCAGAGTGGGAAAATGGGATGACCTGAGATTTCACCTTAACCTGGCTGCTCCTTTGATCACCACTTGCCCCAATTCCTCACTGAGTGCCTGAATGAGTTTCTAACTCCTTTGGGTGTAAATCAAAACAACTTTCACTTATTTCATTTAGTTTCCATTATAGGATGGAGACAAGCCTTGAATTGGGGGCTTGATTTAAAACAGAGCTCTTTCTCTCTCTGTTTTTCAGGCAGGAAAAAAGTGCGAGCAAAAATTACTCTTGTCTCTAAGGCGCCTCTGGAGTTGGCCCCTGTTCTGGAGAAGAAGCTGGAAGGACTGGTGCTGCTGATGTGGATTCATGGAGGACATGTACTCCTCAGAGGCAAGCCATCCATCATTACTTGCTCGCTAGGCTTTCACTGCTCAGATAACTACATAATGTCCCAGATGGACATACAGCTCTGCAACAGCCCAAGGGGAAAAAATGGCACCCCTTTGGTAGATTAAATGGAGTGGGCCATCAAAGGGAATCTGTTTTATGGAATCATTTGGCTTACTGAATAGCCTCATGTTACAGATAAATAAAATCCTATAGCAAAGGAGCCAGAGCTGCTTTTATAGTTATTTTTCCAGAAGTAGAGCCATTTGTTGCCAGAAAAAGTTCAGCTTCATGGTAATGGGGATCCCTGGACTGTGAGAGTCCTGGACTGCTTTTCAAATAAAATCCCCAATTCTCATCGTGGCCGTAATACAACTCATCTCTGGCCACGTCTTCCTCATCCATATACTCCAGCCACACTGGCTTTCTCTTTGTCTCTCAAATTTGTCAAGTGTATGGCTTTCCAGGGACTGTGCCCTTCTTGTTCCCCTGCCAGCAATACTCGACCCACGTCTTGACAAGACTGGTTCTTTGTGATCATTGATTTCTGCGCAATTGTCCCTTTCTTGGGGTGTTCTGTGCTGACAGCCCCTGCGGAAGAGGCTTCCACGTCATTCTCTGATTCATTATCCTGAATTATTATTTTTCTAGCACTTTTCGTTATCTATGACTTTCTTATTGTTTTGCTTACTTCTTTATTGTTTGAGTCTCTCTTTGAAAAGATAAGTTTCATGAGAGCACTGTCCTTTTCTCTCTGTGTCTTCAGCTTCTAGACAATGCCTGGCACAGGGTGGTGATGTTTAATTAGTATTTTTGAAAGAATGATTTAAAGAATGAGTCAGATAACCTGAATCATGTTCAAAACTAGTCCTGTAAAAACTGGAAAATTTCATATTCTTTCTGTGTCTCATTTTTTTTCAAATTGAAGGGATTAGAGAATTCTAAAGAATTTATACACATCTATTTTGTGACTGGGTTTTTTTTTCTTTTGCACTGACTTCAAATTATGTTAGCCATACCAAGAAAAAAAAAAAATCATGATATCAGAGTCAGGAGTTAGTACTCTTTCATCTTTCTCTGTGGCTATGTCTTCACAAGGCCAAACTAACTAAATGACTTCATCAAATCTGTTATTCAACACCACAAAAGTTTCTATATAATTCGAATTATATAGACACAATTCAAATGAATAGTTAAGATTAAAATGGAATGGTTGACCTTAAAATCTTGTGGTATGAGATGCAAAGATTACTTTCCTAATTGTCAGCAGATTATTTTCCATCGAGAAGTGAGTCTTAGTGATGACAGTGAAATGTGGCATGTTCACTAGAGTTTATGTCAATAACAGTTAAGAAATCGTCACCAGCTTTGAATTTGATTTTGTTTTTTTTGAGGATGTAAAATCTCTCCTGACACACAAACCCCTCCTCCCCCCACCCCCACCCCGACCCCCCACCCCCCGCCACACACACACACACAGCGTAGGCCCTGTCATTTATTTTGAAGATTACACTTTTATCAGCAGGGCGTTCCTCTTCATAGAAGACTGTAGTTGCCTTGCTCAGTTGCTCATTTTTGTGCTGAAATCACATGCTGTGCGTTGGTGGTTGATATTGTTTGGTTAACTCTATTCACACTCCATTCCGTGCACATGGCAGTGTGTATAATTTTAGAAATCAAATAAAGAGCTTTTACCAATATATTTCATTTTTGCTCACAGACATTTATCAAATGTTTACTATGCCCAGTGCTTTATGAATATAGACAAGAACATAGACTACATGAACCCTGTCCCAATTATATTGCATGTTAGATGTTATATACATTAATTAAACACCTACTGTTTACCAGACATCAGATGGACACTTTCCCTTTAATTATGTCACTTATTCCTCAAACCATCATACTTTAGAGATATTATTGTCCAAATTTGTAGATGGGAAAACTAAGGTTAAAGATTCTTGCAATTTTCCCAGTATTAAATGTATGTCAAAGCGAGTACTTAAAATTAGTTTTCTGATTTCAAGTCTGGTACCCACTGCAGAAAGACGAGTTATGCATAGCATTAATGAAATGACTATAGAACAAGGCAAGCTACTCTAAATACAGCAGGGGAGGACAAACAAGTACTTCTGTATCTCCACTTTAAGGAAGCAGGAATATGGGACTGGGTTCTGCAGAGAAACAGATTTGATCTGCAATCTGCAAGCTGATGACTTAGAAGAGCCGATTGAAATGCCAGTCCAAATGCCAGCTGTCCTGAGACCCAGAAGAAGCTGATGTTTCAGTTTAAGTCCGAAGGCAGGAAAGAACTTAGGTCTCAGTTTCGATGTCTCAGATTCAAGGCAGGAGAAGTTCCCTCTTAACTCATGGGAGGTTCAGCCTTTTTTTTCTATTCAGGCCCTTGCTGTCTACATGAGGCCACCTACCTAAGGGAAGGCAATCCATTTATTCAGTCTACAGATTCAAAGGTTCATTTCAATCAGAAACACGCTCACAGACACAGACAGAATAATGCTTCCCAACTGTCTGGGCACTACATGATCAGTCAAGTTGATGTATAAAATTAACCATCACAGTGGTTTGCCTTACACTCTCTTGAAATGTATTAATGACAATAGGTCGTAGTTGCTTTTGCTCTAAAATTCTTATGTCAATATTTTTTTTTTTTCCGTTTAGGATGATGCATGCTATTTATTTATTTATTTATTTATTTATTTATTTATTTATTTTATAATGCCCAGTAACCATTCTCCTTTCATATCAGTTCCTGATATCTTTTTAGGGAATTACCTCTGTTCAATTGCTTGTTCATGAAGGGACTGGATGTACATCATGGTGCCTTATTTTTCTCTACCTGAAGGGCAGACATGTGATGCAAGCTAATCTCAACACACACTCTCTCAGGAACTGTGACTCTTGAGTGGCACAAGGAGGAACAATGGTTGAGTGCAACTCTTTCAGTGGCAGAGGCCCTCCGAAGACTTCCTGCTGTTTACATGCCTGGAACTGTCAGATTTTAAGCTTACTTCTTTATTTTCTCATCAACATCCTTCTACTAAATTTCCTTTCTGCTTAGTTAGCTACACTTGTTTTTTATTGCTAATAATGAAAGTCCCCTCTCAGACAGAGAAGCATTATATGGTTCCCCAGCCTTCTGTGTCTACTGTCAGTGGGGATGAGCATCAACTGTTTTAGAATTGTCACTGGGTGGGTTTCCCCAAAAGATTACATATTCATCTGAAGCCTGGACGACCACTGAAAATCCTGTAGCAAAGCTATTATTTGAAATGCTTTCATTTTCACATTGTAAAATTTGGCTTCTTTTGACTCATCTGATCCCCACATCCTGAGACTGGGACTAAAGCCATTATTGTTGCTTAATCTTAAAATCTTCTTATAATACTCACTTTTCAAGTGGGATTCCTGGAGTTATTCAACCCTCTGTATTGCCTGCTTTAACAAGGAGTAAAATGGCCGATTATGCAGCCCTTTTTCTACCACCTTAGTAGAGTCTCTGTACAGTAAGAATGTAGTACCAAGCCTCTCCATCCCCGATAAAGAAACAAAGACCACAGGAGACTAAGTGAACTAGAGGGAGATTTAACAGGACAGAAGAGAATCCAGGAACTGAACTCAAAACTTCCGCCTTCATTGGCTTTAACAACCTGACTTGTAGTGTTGATCTTGTCCCCTCTCTGTGCACTGACCGGCACTATTCATAGACTGCTCTGGTGTGTCTCCAAGTCAGACACAAGCATTGGTACATTCCATGGACGCATTCTAAAATTGGATCCAGTCAGGAGTATGGGCCAGGTATCAGCAACAACATCTGTTTTAGAAAATCCTATCGCTCCTGTCATTTCTTCCATTGTTCTGCTTTGCCTTGGCACATGAAAATGTTCCCCTTTGACAGTTTCTCTTGGCTCCTTTAGAGCCTTACAGATCCTCAAATTGCCATCTGGGTTCCTTCCTATTGCTATCAAATAGGTCTCACCATTTCTGCTTTTTTGTATTCAGCATATTATGCCTCTGTCACCTTGTGCTCTTTGGCTCATAGTTTATCAGCATCATACTCAGCACACAGGCTCGTCCTTACCTTTCATTTAGGTGTATAGAGTGTATCATGGGTAAAGCTCTGCTCTTACCATCACACCAGCAAACACTTAATGCTGCCTTTAACAATCCGAACACGCTTTGTTATTCCTCTCACATTTCATGCCTCAGTGGTTGTAAGTTCCCTGCTGTATTACAATTGCACTTCAGACACTTAATCCTCATATCCACCGGGATATCACATATTGCTAAGGTCAGACTTTTCCCTTCTGTGAAATTGTGCAGTTTTACTTCTTAAGATATATCACATGCTTACGGTTCAAGCTTTAAGACATTCAAGTAACTTGCCTCCTTTCTTAATGGCAATTGAAAATATTCCCAGGTCTACAGGGGCAGTTCACTGATTTTTCTGACCCAACCAGAAAAATGAATGAATAGGGTGCTTAAAAGTCTATGCTTCTTCATTGTATCTCTCCCAACTTTGGCTCATATCTAATAGCATCTACAACATGTTTCTCTGTTTAGATTATACATTTTTGTGTTTTTCGTTTGGGGGCACTACGTTTGGCATTTCAAGTCAAGAATATGAAGCACTTTCATATAAGCATTTTCAACAACCTGACTTAATTCAGCATAACCTTGATCTTTGTACCCCCAAGGCAGGAATGAGTGTCTTCTTCTCAACCCTATATTTCTATTCCCATTATGAAGGTGAGAAAGTACCATTTTCTTGGAAGTGGCTGTGGGAGGTCAGAGATTGTCCAAGTTTCCCAAATTCATCTAATACATTGACAGCCTTCAGTCCAAAATTGTTATAATCCCATCTTCTCTGTTCCAAATTTAACTGTTTCTTCTTTCCTGATTCTTTGATTTTCAGTCAGTCCCTCCTTTGATTACTTCTTTGATCTCCCTCTCTCATCTAACACATGGAGCCCAGCTTCCCTCTGACTATAAATGTGCTCAGGGTTCTTCTCGTCAGAAAACCCATTTGTCTCAACTGTATTAATGCCCCTGGTTTCATTTTCCACTCACCACCCAAACTTACAAGTTCTGTTTTACTATCTCATATTCATCCCTGAATAGTTCATAGTAGACTTCAGCTGTCATTGCTCTACTAACACTGTAAGGAAGAGTAGTTGAATCTGCCAAGAGGTATGGGGTGATATTTAGGCTTAGACTTAGTGTACGGAAAGGCATGTCAGAGAGGGAAGAGCAAGTACAGAAGCCTGGAGGCAGGACTAAAAGGCTCTGTTTTATCAGAGTCAAGTCCAATGGTAGGTCTTTCAGACATGAAACAAGATTAGCTGGCAGGAAGCTTTCATCTTGTACACTAGAGAAAATTGAAAGCAAAGCAAAACCTTGACTTGCTACACAGAGAACAATGAACAGAGAAGACAGCACCATATCTGCTCTGTGACCGCTCTTCCCACGATTTTCCCATTGTCCAAGTGATGATTAGAAGCTCCATGTATAGACTCCATGAACCCAATGCACAGGTTTAAACCACCCTTGGCAAGATACCTTTTAGTCAAACCCTTGGTTTATCCAGGTACCCTAGTCACTGTCTGTCACTTTCTCTGCCTTACTGACCCTGGTGTATGCTCCCTGTTAATAGCTTTACTTTGTTTAACAGGTGATTGCCTCTCTCTCAGCAGTACATGGTCTGGGAGTGTTTCCTGTCTGTTGGATACTTGTATGTGGAGTCCACCCCCACTTGGGGACCACAAAAATGGGATGTGAATGAAAAATAAAAATTGAAGGCTATAAACATTTAGAATGGCTATGTTGACAGGTAGCTCTGATCAAGTCAAATGGTTGTTTAGCAATCATTTCTTTTTCTTTGTGTCTTAGGGTGTATCCTGTTGAAATTCCGGGTTCCCCACTCAAGCATGGAGATATCAGGTCAGAGCCTCTCCAAGTATTCACTCATGTTGTCATATGTTGCTTTCTCTATTTTTCCCTCCTGCATGAATAGAATTTATGTGGGAGGAACCCTCATATCAGATGACCAATAAGGGTGGCTCCTCGGAAAGAAGAGTTGTAATGGCTAAGAACATGCACGGTCATGCCAGGTTGTCAAAGTCAAAACCCAGGTCTTCACTTACAGCTGTGCAACCTTGATCAAGTTACTTCATTCTTTGTGTCTCACTTTCTTCATTTGTCAAACAAGGATAACAATAGCAATTTTCTCATAATATTGTTTGTTATGTGAAGGTTAAGTGAATTAACATATGCAGTGTTTAGAACAGGATGGTGACATTGTAATTTCAAGCTATTGTGTTTTTATTATCATGCAGTGTTCTAAGATATCAAAATGTCTTAAGGGGCTTGAAAGAAAAAAATTAGGACAAAGGGCAAGGTTCTTTGCGGCAAGCCACCAGGTGATCCTATTCTTTTTTATAATACTCTCCAGTCACTCCACAATATGTTATAAGTTGTGGATAATTACAGTACTTTCTTGGGAGGGGGCTGGAGTTGGGAGATAATTAAATGATGCTGTACTGGGAGAAAAGGTTTCTTGTGGTATATATATCATGAAAAAATGTTGTAAACCTACGAGATAGGCATGAAGCGACCTAATGTCTGTTTCCCATAAGCCCTTTTATCCTCCACTCTCTCCAGTCAAGGATATTAAGTGTGAGCTGGTAAGTCAGATCCACATTGGTCTTCTTTTAAATTATCCCAGTACCTAAAGGGATACAAGGGCTGTTAAGGGAGTCCTGATACTGATAAGTCAGTGCTCAAACCTTAATCTTTGGTGACGACAACTACAGTTAATTTTTGAAGATATTTCTTGTGTTTCTTGTTATTAACTAAGAGGATAGTTGACTGTGTAATTCTAGACATAACCTGGTGATGTCAGTTGCACAGAGTTTTGAGTCATTCTTGTTTTTCCTCTTTCCTTTCCATGAATAGATTTTCATACTCAGAATAACCTCCTAATGTAAATTTTCTATACTTGAACTTTTGGATTATTTATATTACACGTCTCCTAAAAACTATTTGGTACCTTTCTTCTCTTTTCTGTCCTCTGCCTATAGCTTAATTTCATCTTTCCTTTATGATGGGAAACTCTGGGAGGCTATCAACACATGGTATTTCTCTATATCACAATGGGTGATATAGGGATGGGAGGTTTGGGGTCTGCTCAGCTGACGCTTTGAGGCACAGATATTCCTCTAAGAGCTTGCTGAAGCTGGTCAAACCCTCCAATGTGCAATTTGGGGCTAAAACAACTTTGTAAGTAGTTAGAGTCTCCCTGCAATTCTGGTCCTCCTGCCTCCAGAGCTGGAGACACTGCAAAGGCAGCCTTCCTGGTAGAATTTCCAAACTTTGTGCTCTGGCTGGTGGCTTGGAGTTGCAGATCAATACTTTGAAGCCAGCAAGATTACCAGTCCATCCAGCTCTAATTTTTCTCTTTCCTCTTGGTTATTACCAAGGATTGCCACTGTAGTCTAGTCTAATTCAGGGAGAGCATTAAATGCTGTAGATATTCTTTGTTCTGCCGCTTCTGTCAAAAGTGCATTGTGTTAAAGCACCCTTGAGAAAGCTGGTTTTCAAAGCTGAAGACTGTGATCTGCTCTCTCTCACATTTGGACTCGAGAAACAGGTTAGTGAGAGGGGAGAGATAGTTGTATGACCTTCGCTTCAAAAGCTTGAACTGAATGAAATGTACTATTCTTGGGAGAAAGATAATGAATGCAATAGATGTCATCTGAAGAATGACTGCTGCACGACACTCAGCCCCATTCCTGAGAGAGATTATATATTCTCCCCTTGGATGACAGTCCTGTTTTCTCTAATCAGGTTTTGGTTTGTATGCAGAGGGAGGAAGATGCTATTGTAAAATTAGAACTTGGAGGCCTTTGAGAACTAAAAGTGAACTAAGAGTATTAAAAGTTTGTGTTGAACTATCCTATGAAGAAGAACACCGAATAATTTAGGTAGATACTCTGCCCTCAAGGAGGTGGAGCATAACGCCTTCTTCCTAACGTGGGAGATGCACATGGTAACTTTTTCCAAAGAGCACCTTATAGAAAAGGGGAGAGAGAGAGAAGTCACCTTACAGTAGAGAAATGTCATAAACACTACTTCAGCTAGGCATTCAAGGTCAACATCAGCAGTCATAAATCATGTTGATAGCAGGTACCCTTGTTATGATGAAAATGACACTTCACCTCTGTGATCTTCCTCCCCAAACTCCATTAGTCCAGTCGAATCATGAGAAAAATATCTCACAAATTCCAATAGACAGGTACTTACAAAACATCTGATCAGTACTCCTCAAAACTGTCAAGGTCTTCAAAAACAAGGAAAGTCTGAGAAAATGTCAAAGACAATATGAGCTTAAGAAGACATGACAATTAAATGTAATATGAAATCCCGGAACAGAAAAAGGTTATTAGGTAAAAACTAAGAACATCTGACTAAACTATAGACTTTAGCTAATTAGAAAAATTTATGATACACCAGTCATTTTCTTATCTCAACTGATTTAATTCTCACAGTGAAACCATGCTCCCTTTAAGGGATAGAATATATGGCTGGGAGCTTAATATTCTAAACCTCTGCTTTGAGAAGTAAAGAGACTTGCCCGAAGTCTCCTAAGCGACTGAACTGGGATTTAAGCCTAAGATGTCTATGAATTCTATGACAACATAGAACAGATTGGCCATAATCCTACAATTATTTTAATTTTCTTGCTGCTACAATGAATTCTCATAATGTTAGCAACTTAAAACAACGCCCACTTGTATCGCTGTTCTGTATATTAGTAGCCTGGTACAGTATGCCTCCGCTGGCTCCTTTTCTTAGAGTCCCAGAAGCCCCAATCAAGATATAGGCAGGGCTGCCTTCCTTTCCAGAGCCTCTGGGGATGAACCTGCTTTTAAGATCGTTCATGTTATCTGCCAAATTCAGTTCCTTCTGTTCATGGAACTGAAGTCCCCATTTCCTTTCTGGGGGTAGGTCAGAGCCTCTCTCAATTCTTAATTTCTCATCACATTGCCCCCTACTTCCTGAAGCCAGCAATAAGCACATCAGGTCTTTCTCATGTTTGAATCTCTTTGACCTCCTCTTTTGCCTTCAGCAAGGACTGAACTCTGATTTTAAGGGCTCTTGTGATCATACTGGGCTCACCGGATAGTATGTGGACCTGGGAGTGGAGAGTCAGGGCTTCATCCCAGTTCTTTCTATCACAACACATCTTCACTGAGGGTTCGGATGACATCAGGGCAGCCACTACAGACCATATGTTACATTCAGATTCTCTCTGCAGATATTCTGAAAGTGATAAATCCATAATGTCTCTCCTCTAAGATGAATAGTTTTTCAGATTAACATTTCTAAACATAGAATTTATTTTCCAGTCCTTTCATTTATTTTCCTCAAAATAGCCATAAATGAATTTCTTACAATTTCCTTCCTGATTTCCTGTTTTCCCATCAGATATGATTTCTTCACACCCCCCTTCCTCCCTTGACTGGAACTACCATAGGAGTGGGGCCGTGTCTGTTCTGTGCACCTGGAGACCCATACAGTGAACATAGGAGGCAGCTAGTCATTGAAGAATGAATGAATGAATAATGAATGAATGAATAGAGGAAATGCTGTATTTTGAGAGACTAAGGAGAAGTCCTCGCTTAAAATCACCTCCTCTCTGCCTCTTCCTAGGGAGCAGCAACCCCTGATAGGATTGTTGTGTTCCATGAACTTCAGTGGGCCACATTTGCAGGGGTGATGTCACTGTGCACTAAAGGTTACAGCCTGGCCTTGGGGAGCTCTTTCTGGTTCTCAGGACGTTCTATTCCTTCCGTGTGGTAGAAGTTCTACATTGACACAGCAATAAATAACACTCCTGTCACCAGCTCTCCAGCACTCTCTTCTCTGAGGTTTTTTCCTTCCACATAACAGGGCTGACCATGGTAAAATTCAGCTATGAACTTAAGGCGAGAGAAAGGGCTTCTAAAGGAACAGGGGCTTTAATGTCAGGTTGCCTGAGTCTGCACATGGACCCTGTCCTTTCCTAGCTCTGTGCGCTTGGCAAAGCTAGTCACCCTCTCCCTGCTTCATTTCCTCATCAGTCAAGTGTTGATAACTGTAGTAAACGTTTCATAGGGGTGAAAATGAGATCATGGCTTTAAAGCAGGAGTGTCCAAACTTTTTTCAACGTTTTTTACCAAGGGCCATATGCGGTAAAATACACAAACAGCGGGCCACTCACTCAAGGTGAAGTACGTATTGCATCACCTGGTTTATTTAAGTAAACTAAATATATTTTTGGAATTTTCTGCAGGCCAATTAACAATGGATCATGGGCCGCAGTTGGCCTGCGGGCTGCCGTTTGGACACCCCTGCTCTAAAGCATTTTGCCCAGTGCCTGGTGTCTAGAGAGTGCTTCTCCCTTGTAGCCACTTGGCTCAGACCCTCATCTTCTGTAAGCGTTCAGCTCTCACCTCAGCGAGGCTTCCCCGAATATCCTACTTCAGACCTTAACTTGCTCCCATTCGCTATCCAATTGACACTCCTGATCTGCCTCCTTTGCCCTTATTTTTCTTCATTCTATAGCCTTTGTCCAAATATTCTGATACGTTACATTTATTTTTTAACGTAGGTTAGATTTTGGTGATAGAATAGAGGCAGAGATGGTAAGAGGGTTACTCTTCATGACAATTTTGTTTTTCCCTTTCAGAGATTAAAAACAAAACCCCTCCAAGCTAAATACATCCCTGTGGCATCATAGTTGGAGCTTCTACTGAGCTTTAATCTAAATGTCAAGTCGCCCCTGCATGGTAAATAAATAGCAGATAAATATCTGATGACTTTGTAATGTCTTTTCTTCAAATTCAACTCGTTTGATCTAACTGTGGTTACTACTAAGCATAGATTATACCCATGTTATATGTGTCTCCCCATAAAGGAGTTGTCTCAGGGTCCTATATGGATTAAAGGTGTTTGCGTGTCCTCCTCTTGGTCTTGGCCTGTCATTTGAGGACTGTTTGGGACCACAGAGATTCAAACTGGCCAATATTTTTACTGAGCAGTCGTACAAATTCCTCTAGGGTTGAAGTTCTGCTTACTTGGTATTCTTCCTACAGCACTATGAACCCTTTCTTCTATAATTCCTTCCATAATTTAACTATAGTTAAACCACAGGTACAAACCTTTCCCCTTTCAATCTCTATCCATACTCTTGTCTCTTTCCATACTTTCATCCTTCTGATGCCATAGCATCTGCCACCCTATTTCACCTGTTACTCTTACCCTCTTACCAGTAACAGAGTAAAGTCAGGGGTGGTGCCATTTAGTAACCTACTGCCAACACCCTTCCTTTGTGGTTTCAATAGCCAGTGAGGCTTCCCCGAATATCCTACTTCAGACCTTAACTTGCTCCCGTCCGTGATCCAGTTGACACTCCTGATCTGCCTCCTTTGCATTTTTCTTCATTCTATAGCCTTTGTCCAAATATTCTGATACGTTACATTTTCCTCTGACTTTACTGTTACTGGTAACCCTCTCCAGGATTAAATCTTATTTGATCTACACACACACACACACACACACACACACACACACACACACACACACAGTTGAGGCTTCTACCAAGGTTTAATTAAAACTACAGATTGCCCCCACATGGCAAATAAATACCAGATAAATGTCTGGTTACTTCTTTCTTTTATAACCCCTTACTGTTCCCCAGGACTTTGAGGACCAAGTTGGGGTTTGGTATATTTCTTGCAATATCCATTTCGGCTTGCTTTGTACTTTTCAAGTCACTGTTCACTTTCTAAAGGCTTTCCACATCTTTCAAGTTTTGGTCTCAGCCTGTGAGGTGTTAGTTTACTGTCTTTATTCAAAATTATGCCCCTTTTTGACATTCTTACTATCTACTTCTACCTCTCTCTTTTCACATTTAGTCATCTCTAGTGTTTTGAAATGTGGGTTTTAGTATTATTCAAGTATGGCAAAGCCATCAGATCAGGTGACAAAAGCCATTGAAAAGATAGTTATTCATAGTTCCCAAGAGAAGTTGGCATGCTACACCACATCAGGTCACATGCGGAAGCGCTGGCATTAGGAAGGAAACAGGGGGAGAAGGTAAAATCATGGGCCCGAGGCTTTATTGTGGTTTCCATGGGAAGGAACGTGGGAGGCAGAATAAGCAGTTTAGGATTGGCTAGTTTAAATAATTTCAATGGGCTCTAATTAATTTTACCAAGTTGTCTGGTACCTGGCTCTGGGATGCTTAGGGCAGGTGAATAATGGCCTGGAGTGAAAGCACAAGATAAGGGAAGTAGTTAGAATTATGGGCTTTGGATCGGTGGGTTTGCATATGAAAGAAGCACTTGCAGGAGAGTCCTTTATTGACTCTAGGAGTTGGCTATCCCTGGGAGGCACAGTCTCTCAAGGATCTGCAAGACCCCAGATGTCAAACCATCAGAAAATACAGAAAATAAACAGGCATGATTAATAAATCTAGTCTCCCAGATTCTCTCCCAGTCTCCTAATGATTGGATTTCTGTTCTCTTTCCCACTTAACTAGCTCTTCCCTATATCTCCCCCCTCAGTTAACTTGATATTCTGTTTTCATACGTGTAACTTTCCACCAATGCTCTAATCCCGTAAGTTCCACTGATCTCCATCTTTACTTAAACTCCCAAGATGAAGCACTATATTAGATTGGTCACACTTCACACGCACTTTGGATCTTGTTCTCCACAATTTGCCTTACCATCTGCATACCCTTGTCCACCTTTATCTCCGTTGTGTACTCCACTCAGCAAGTTCCTTATGCTTGGAAATTCTCTCAAATCATCCTCTCGATATTGAGTTAATAGACCACTTCTTATCAATTTGCAAAGGCTTGATTGAGCCGCATACTGTCTTCTGTTTAAGCCACTCCCACTCTTCTCTCATGGAGTTTCAGGGTCTGGTTTCTTCCCTTCAACCAGGACCAACTAGCGTCTTTCTCCCACTCTCTAAGTAGTATATGCATTGCTGCTAGATTAATCTTTCCTAAGTAAAATTCCTATTATGAGACTCTCTTGCACAAATATCTCCATTGATTCTCTACGTGCAGAGTGAAGATCAGATTATTCCAGGATTAATGACCCTTTATGGTATGGCTTTTTGCCTTGCTCTTGGATGAAGTCTGCTTTGATTTTCTCTGGCTAGTTACGAACTTTCTCTGCAAGGGACCTGGGACTCTATGTAGGCACTCACATTCTGTCTTGCTTCAATTATTTGTATACCATTAGACTGTATGCTTTTTCATGGTAGAATCTTTGTGTTTGTTATTTTTTCTTTGTATCTTCAATAGAGATTAGCAATAAGCCTTATAAATAGTAGGTGATAAAGATTACTTTTAATGGAATAGAATCTCAAAGCACCACATTAAGAATCCTAGTCCCTCTGCTAAATCCTTAATTAGATACCATTTTTAAGAAAATAAAGATATTTTATAAGTAATTGGACACACATACCAGCAATTACTCTACAAATATGTGTTTGATTCAAAGTCCCAATTGCCACATGTACCTTAGTTTGCATTCTATTTTGTACTAGAAACTCTCCTTGTGCTTTCAACTGTATATTTAATATTTAGAAAAGGGTTAAACAAATGCTACATGTTGTATCCCAGGGAGGAGGGAAAATGAGATGAATTAAGTTGTTTATATAAAAGCCAAATGAATCTAAGACATAGAAATAGTCTAATACATCATTGCAATACAACTCCCATACATTGCAGGCTTTGAGAGGGCGACTGCATTATCTTGCCTGGAGACACAGAGGGGGCAGAAAGCAGCGGAAAGTCTGATTTATGATCCTCTTTTGAGTAGCCTGGCCATTCCCAGTTTTTCACCAGGTAGGATCAGTGCAGGTGAGACGACATGGCAAACAGAGTTGTAGACTTTCAGAAGTAGAAATGTTCTTAGAGGTCATTTGGATCAGTCTCCTGCCGATTCTCCTGCAGGAATCTTCCCCAAGTGCCACGACATATGGCTTCTGTTGAACATCCCACCGAGAATGATGATTGCTCAATTGAGGGATCTCATTTCACTTTAGGACAGAACTAATTATTCGGAAATCCTTCTTTCTATTGAGTTGAAATATGCTTCCCATAACTTTTACCCAGTGGCCCTCATTCTATCCTCGGGAGTAACACAGAATAGATTTAATTCATCTTTCTTATAATTGCCCTCCAAATAGCGGAAGCTCCTATCATGTCCTTTATCAGTCTTTTCTAGAGGCTAAATAAAAATCTCCATTCCTTAAATGACAATTTTGAAGCACTTTATTTGCTTCTTGCATTTGAAATTTATATCATGCCAATTAGCATATTAATTTGTGTGTATTTCTACTCCCTTTTCTCCTCTCTGCCCTATGCTGAGTTGAATTGAGGAAAAATTTTTCTGAATCTTTTATTCTTCTATCATCTTTCTCAACATCCACTCTAGGTCTTCAATATTTCTCTTAAATATAGCTTCCAAAAGAGAAAAGGGACAGGAAGAACAATGCATTATTTGAAGGAATGTCTTTCCGATGGTTTCAAAGGGACATATATTGACATCATGATAGTTAAGATTATGACAAAATTATTTTAGAGAAAATACACTTGATCCTTGGACAGCATGGGTTTGAACTGTGTGGGTCCACTTATATGTGGGGCTTCTTTTTTAAAAAAATATCGTAAATGTGTTTTCTCCTTATGATTTTCTTAATAACATTTTCTTTTCTATAGCTTACTTTATTATAAAAATATAGTATAGAATACATATAACATACTAAATATGTGTTAATCAACTGTTCCTGTTGTAAGTAAGGCTTTTGGACAACAATAGTTTTCGGAGAACCAAAAGTTATATGTGGATTTTCAACTGTGGGCACCCCAAGCCCCATGTTGTTTAATTGTCAACTGTAATGTGGAGATGACACCACGAGAGACAGCACAGAATGCAAAGCCTGGAGCCTTCGAGGGGTGTTTCCCCAGGCACACTCCCACCTAGGGTGCTGCCTCTCTCTCCTGCCTGGCTGGGCTCTCCCTCTGCCTGAACTCTATAGAATTTGGGGCGACTATAACTTCTCCTGATTATGTCAGCCTCAAATTACAATTTGATGAATAAAACAAAGCTGACATTCATGGCTTACAAGGAGCACAAGGTCAACTAGAGCCTTCTGAACTTGACCTTCTGAACCTCACTTTAAATAGTGGTACAAACTGGTGAAATATCTGAAAATGCTAAATGGAACACTTGGCTTTTATTCCTGCTAAATTTTATCACGTTACTTTTCATCTCTTTGTCTCTCTCTCTCTGTTTTCATTCCCTTAAGCATCTCTGTGGCTTCATTTTATCCTCCAGTGAAAATTTCTGTCATCTTTCATTTGATAGGTATGACATTTACGTTTTAATCTGAGCTTTAGATCAAGTTACTGAATAGGATAGAACTGAGAACTAGACCCTTAGGTCTGCCGTTTAGGACTTCCTTCCAGACAGATATGGATACTTGAGTCAGTATCCTTTAGGTTCCAATGTCTACCCTTTGTGAAAACTCCTAACAGTGTTGTTAGTCAGCAAATAGTTCTTCATTCTGACCACAAGGGTGTCCTAAAAAATTTGTCACAGTTTTGCTAAAGTCTAGATGTAGTGTGACTACTGTATTGTCTTAGCAAGTTTCCTTATCAAAAAGAGAAGGGAGTGTCTATTATCTTGACCTCCTGTTGGTTCCTAAGAATCATCACATCCTTCTTCTTTATGTGTACGCCAGCATTCTCTCTGGTCATTATTATGGGTGTGAAATACATACATTTTATTTCTGGAATCTTTTTTCGTTTTGAATTTTTAGTTTCAGTTGGTACTTTTTGTCTTCTTATGAATGTCTCAAACACACTGACTTCATAATCATAACTCAGGGTTCTTTTAGTAACACAGTGTAGCTCATTGTGGATTGGAAATCGATTTATTTAACCCTTTATGGTCCATCCAGATTTCTAAGTAGTTCTAGAGAAATCCCCAGGTTCTAGAACAGTGCTATCCAGTAAGTAGGACTTGCTGTGATGTTGAACATGCTCTATATCCAAAACAATAGTCACTAGTCATGTATGGCTATTGAGCACTTGAAATGGGGCTAGTGAAGCTAAGGGACTGACCTCTAAATTTTAAAAATTTAACTAAACTTTAAACAGCCATGTGAGGCTGATAGCTATCATTGGACAGCACAATTCTAGGATTCTGGACTTTTTATTAGCAAAACGCATTTCTTCAGAACCTTCTTTCTTTGTTTTAGCATTGGAATCATGTGTGAGTGTGTAGTCAGATTTAAAAATAAATTGAGCATGCCTTTTTCCTCGTGTGATTACCTTTGTCTTTTCATGGAGACATTTGAAATCTGCTTTTCTTGGTGTAGGTAGGTCTGTCTACCTTCTGCTTCTCTTCAGAACAATCATTTTAAGATTCACCATGGCACCCAGGAAGCGCCATTACAGGCACAAGTAGCAGAAATCTTACCCAAAAGATAGGGGTAGATTTTTCTCTTTCTTTTGCATCATATCCATTTCTCACATCATACTCCTCTGTCATGACCCGGAACCACCACCACCACCCTTTCAATTTGCAGGGGATCTGCTCTGAAGTTTCAGAGACTGGATGCAGTCTGGATAGGTAGAAAAATAGCTTCAATTAGAAAAGTACAAGATGTAAACAAGAAATTAACGCTTACGACAGGAACACATTTCTTAAGTAAATTATTTAAAGGTTCGGGCCACGGAGTGTTATAAAGAGCAATTAATGCTTTACTGATACAATTAAAACCAGAAAGATTTTTACACAGAGGGATATTAGAAAGCTACCTTGCATCTGCATCTTTGACGTTGTAGCCGCAGTTGCTAAATTGCCATGTCATGACTTGGAGGTTGTGTGTGCATGTGTGAGTGTGTGTATGTGTGTAGGTGTGCACGTGTTTGTACATATATAAACATATAGAGTCTATAATATGTATAGGCAAATCTGAATCTACAGAGGCACACGTTTATTTCTAAATCTAAGCTTGTATTTCACATTTTCTGATGAACAATTCATTCTTATGACAAAATTAGAAGGAGCCCCAGATTTGTTAACTGTTTTTGAAGCTGTGGGATGGGTGTGTGTGTGTGGAGGGTTGGGACTGAATGCTTTATCCTCAAAAATGCATGGATTACTAATCCATGGATTACTAATTACAATAATAATAACCTGCTTTTCCAGGCTTCACTATGGTGAATGTCTTGCTATCCTTGGCATCCTTGTTGCTGCTTTTCTATTGAAGTGGAAGTTAGGTTGGTCTGACAGGCAGTTTACTCCTTCACTGACTCACAGTGACTAATCCAGGACACTCTAGCCTCCTGGTCTTTGTTTCTTTCCTAACATACTTGAAGGATTCACGGATTAACAAAATGACCAAACCTGTCTCCTAAGGGTATTCGGTGGGTATAATACTTTAGGAAATGGTCAAGCTTTTGGAAAACAATAACTCCTAAGTAAAATACGAAGAGTTACTTTATGCCTCCTGCTACAGGAAGCCCATTTACAGGCTCAATTCTCTTGTTTTTATGACACAGTTAGAAGAGAAACAATGAACTCTGGCCATTGTATTCTGAGTAATTACCGATTACCCCATACCTTCTTGGAAAATTATGCAGAATGGGAAATAAAGCTAAACAGTGACCTGTAGATAGTTTCTAGTGTTTGTGGCTAACAAATGCTGCATCCCAGCTCCATGTACGCCTGTGTTACTTAACTCTCCCCAGCAAGCACTGATGGATGATAGCGCTGGAGTCCAGAGGAAGGAGCCCTGAAACCCTTACCGCATCATTGCATTAATGGACCCTGAACTTGCTTAAGAGAGAGAGCAATTAATTATTAGGCCAGCTTGGCAGCAGAAGCTTCCAGAGTTGACTTTTCTTTGTGTCCTAGAACCAACCATCCCATATCTACCTTTGGATCCTCCTCGAAAGGATGAACATACACAAAACAGGAGGAAAACAGGAAATGTGGGTGAACTTCCCTCCCACCCCAGGTTTTCATTTCTACTCTTAGGCATTATACTTCTTTGGCAAATTCCCTCCAAGAAGGTGGGAGCTCTCCACCCTCTTAATGGGGAGTAATATCTTCCTCCCTCCTTCCCAGCCTCCCCATTCACTTCATAAATATTGACTGAATACCTACTGTGTGCCAGGCACCGTGTTACGTGGTGAAAGGTGGTAGAATATGCTACCCTAAAATATGCTACTTTGGCATAGGGTATATTTTGAGCTAAAGGCACTAGAAAAACAGGAGGTGCAAGAAAAACATTCTAATCTCCTTTTTTTCTTCCTAAAAACAGGAGATAAAAACTCCCATGTGAAAGATATTCTCCTGTATCAGGAGAAAAGAAACATTCTTCAATGGCGAATCAAAGCCGAGGGAATTCTATACAAATACACCTTGTCAAGATCATTTTTTAAAAAAATTCATTGGGGTGGCAATTGTTAATAAAATTACATAGATTTCAGGTGTACTATTCTGTATTACATCATCTATAAATCCCATTATGTGTTCACCACCCAGAGTCAGTTCTCCTTCCATCACCATATATTTGATAAGATCATTTTTAACTTCCTTTTAGCCGCTCAGGAATATTGCAGTTGCCTTTTCACAATTGTCTCTCTTTGTTCAATATAGTATAAAAGCATTTAGGTTATGCCACTTTTTTGGGTCTTCATTTCTTTATAAGGGCTTCTGTGTCACGTTAAATTTGGATAAATCTGTGTTCTTTTCTCCTGTTAATTTGTTTTATGTCAGTTTAATTCTCAGGCCCAGTCAAAAATATTTTAAGACGGTGAAGGGAAAATTTTGCCTCCCCTAAGTCGTGATGGTGATATAAGGGATATAGAGGTTAATAAGGTGACTTTCTGAAGCCAATAGTCTCTGCATTGTTACTGTTTCTTTCCCAAATCCCTCCCCCTCACCCCAACACAGGTTCACTGAAAAGAGAGATACTGATTTCGGTAGGGGAGGGAAGTTTACTGAAGTCATGGGAGAATTTAGGGACAGAATGAGAAGCCCAAGTGGACAAATGGAAGCAAGGCATTAATAGCCTTTGAATAATACGTTAAAGGTTGACTGCTTTTGCGTTAAAACCATTTGTTAACACTCTGGAAACTCAGTAAATAAAAGCTTTAATTTCTTTAAAATAATTCTGTGAGGTGGGTGGAAATCACAGGAGAAACATAATTAGGGGGTAGGTGGAGAAGCAGGAGGGCCCTTTCAAAGCTTTTACGTGGGGGGGCTTGCTTTTATAACATGTAAGACAGCCAGTTTACCCTTCCATTGTTACGTGCTAAATGATGCTTTATTCTTGTTCTGTAATTGAGGGAGATTACAGTTTAGAAGTAATATTTAAAAATGGATTATCTAAATGTATACTGCTTATTATATTGGCTCAGTACATTATGTATATAGGTTGTAAGGCATTTTAGAGATTAAGTTGTAATTAATTTTTTATTACTTTGCTTTCCGATGTTGTTCTCTATGCCCCTTTGCCTGCCATAGTCTCTACCAGAAATTTTCTAAAGATACCTGAGTATTCTTTTTCCAGCAGCTAAGAAATATCTCTGGGTACAACTCATGTAGAACCAATCCAGATGAAGATAACACAAGGGGGGGGAAAAGAGAAAATTTTCCTTGACAAAGTTCCTTTCATGTATAAATTATAAATTTGTTGCAGGATTATTTGAATAGCTTTCTAAGCTAGATTTTATTGAAAAGTTGGGTTCGGGGAATTTAGTGGTGGTAGAATTTGTCTGCCTAAAAATGAAGGTAATAATTAGGATGCAAGTTGCAGGCACTTAATAGATATTTACAGAATTGGTCATAAACGAGAGGGTTCCTGATGATGACAATTACTTTTTACACTATAATATATTTAAATTGAAAGCATTGTTCAGATTAATGCAGTACTCTAATGGCACCTTGGAAGGGGTGCTTGTGTTGTGGATTTCTGTTAAAAAAAGAAAAAAAAGAAAAAAAAAAGAAAGCAAATGCCCAATTCCTTAAGAGCCAAAAAGGAAATTACATTTAAACTGGATATTTTTTGGACAACCTGGTTTTAAACAAACAGACTTGTTACCTCTATAATTATCCTTACTGACAATGTTAAATTTTACCTAAGCCCTGTGCTCTCAAAAATGAACAAAAATTAAGAACCCCTCTCCCCACCCTTTGTATTCCTGGAGATAATTTAGTACAAAGAACCACTCTTCTTCATATAACTTAGATAAGATTCATGAATACTCCCCTTTGTTTACCTGTGACAAAGCCAGACACTGACCCTCCAAATTACCATTTTTCATTTTATACATGTTCAGCTAAATTGTTTTGTCCCCACTCATCAATCAAAACAAAATGCTTGTTAACCAAACTTTGGTTAAGATTCCTTCTTTCCTCAGATCACTAAACTTTGGCTTACCTTGCAGCCTGAGCCTGCACACAACCCCTCCTTAACAGCCTGTTATGGACAGAATGTTTTTTACCCCCCCCACCCCCTGCACCAATTCATATGTTCAGACCCTACCCCGCAATGAGATGGTATTAGGATGAGGTAATTAGAATTCAGTGAGGACATAAGGAGGAAGCCTTTATAAATGGGATTATGCCTTTGTAGGAGTCATGACAGAGCTTGCTTCGTGTCTAAGCTCTCTGCCCTGTAAGGATAAAACTAGGAGTCAGCAGTCTCCAATCAAACGAGGACTCTCACCAGAATAGGACCATACTGGCATCCTGATCTCAGTCTTTCAGCCTCCAGAACTGTGAAATGAATGTTTGCCAGGCATAAGCCACCCCGTCTATTGTGTTGTTAGAGCAGCCCAAACTGACATACACCAGCCCTTCCTAAAAATAGGCTGCGCTTAGAATGAAACATTCATATATGATCTCAACATACCTTTTCATCCCACTTACCAATACCTGGTTCTTCGTAGCTTTGTTTACTCCTCTCTATAAAAGAAAAAAAAATTGCTTAACTCTAGTTGCTTGCAGATCTTATGGTCCGAATGTTCTTCCTGTCACAATAGCCCCCTTTCCCTATTGCAGTAGTGCCCCGACCCTTAACCGTTGCAATACTCCTTTAAAGGAAAGTCTCTTCTTACTAAGTCTGGATTCATTTTTTATTTGATGTCAGTTATATTTGTTAGATACTGTGTCCCAAGGAGCTCAGAGAAATTGAAAAAATTTCCTAAGAGCTTTCAGGAAAGTAAACCAGGCACAACATTTTTCTTGCCGTTTTCAGTGTTTTAGACTAAATTAAAACGATAGGGTTACCAGAACTCTAGTTCTGCTGTAGTCTATACTCAGAAACTCCCAACCCTTTCTCTATCTAGCCCATATTTTGTCCACTATGCTAGACTAAAAGTCCTTGTGCCCACCTTCTTCTTGAGAACAAGGCTATAAGAATAGACTTGAGGCAGTGAGGATTTGTTTTTAGTTTCTGTTATTTGACAGCACCCCCTGAGGTCTATGGCAGGAAGTGACCTCTCATTTTGCTGCGGCCCTGATTTGAAGCTCATGTTCTGTGAGACTGGGGTGGTTGGAAGTGAGAAACTTAGCCATCTTGAACCTCACTGTGGGTTTATTATCTGGGAACAATTTTAAGAGAGAAATAACATTTTAGTTGTGTTCATGTATTTTGAGATTCCTTTGGAATGCAGGCTTTCTGCTATTTTCATTAGCTTCGCCAGCTCTCAGTAAAGTTCTTGATATACTGTATACGCTCAACAGATATTTCCTTTAATATATTATTCAAAACAATTATATCTTGGGACCTCCTGCTGCAGATCTACAGGTAAAACAGTTTCATGGCTCTTCTTACAGGACAGATAGCACAGTGGAGAACAGGTAAATACGGGCGGCAGCATTTTACTTCTGAGTCCCCTCCCAAGGTCAGAGCAGGAAGAGAGTGCTGGACTTTGCAGAGCAATTCTTCATGCGCCTGTTACCTATCCTGTTGGGTTTAATTCTGTTCTTAATGAGCTACACACCTGTGTCCCTGGCTGGTTGCCCTCCACACAGTGGGAGGAGTCAAGGGAGGGCAAATTCCTCCTTCATCCCCAAGTCCAAAATACAAGACTTGGAGCTGCTTGTATTTTGTTGAGCATTTCAAATGTGGGTGGTATTCTGAGCATCTTCCCATTATGCTAAGCAGCCAACATCAACTTTGTTATGCAGATTGAGGTTAAAGACAATGGAACTTCTCAGTTCTATACAGACACATCACAACTCCAGCATATTTCTCAATTGCACAAAGAAATTGTGCCTGACTCTTTTTTTTTTTTTTTAAATTTCTTGGTTAATGGATGCTGATCTCAACTCAGAAAAGATGGTAGTGGAGACCAACCAAACTTTGGGCTTTGGGCGATGGCCTCACAGTAAACAATGCAGCATGAGTCCTGAAAGCTGAAAGACATATTAGCCCATCATTCTTTGTGGGGGCTTCCTTATGAAGGTCTAGGTCCAGGAGGGAGATGGACAGTAGCAACTCAGATTTCAAATGATCACAACTTAAGAAAACGACTGATCAAATTTTTATCAAATGGACAGGGTATATTTGGGATGGTGGAACTCAAAATGTGACGTATGCAGAATTCATGGGAGCACCTTAAAGAGAGAAAAAACAGTTCTCCCCTGGAGAAGCTGCAAGGAAGCCACAATGACGGTTCCCTTGGTGGGATATATCCAAAGACACCTGGCAGACATGTTGAAATGTGGAGGGCAGACTAAGTAAATCATGTCTGCAGTATGACCTCAAGGTTCAAAGTCCTGGAGGGACACTCTGATTGTGGCTGCAGGTTTATGACTGAGCCCCTTCACACATGCGCTGCTCTATGTAGCATCTTCCAGGGTAACCGTTGGCCTGGGTATGAAGGGGATCAGAATATGCCACCCCCAAATATGCCCCATGTTAGCATAAGGATTATTTTGAGTGGAAGGCAATTAAGCAACAAATGCAGAAAAAGCTCTTTGCCCTCCCCCATCTGCCTAAAAGCAGGACATAACTGTTCCTTCTCCCATTTTCTGTTCCACGAGGAGACTAACCCTTATCACCAAAATAGAAAGTTGACACCAAGATGGGTCTGCATAAACAAATCTTACTGAAATAACCCTCATCTTCCATCAGTTTACTCCATATATTTACTATCCACAATTACTACCCCTTTTTCTTTGTCTTGCCATGTTTCTGTAAGTTTATTGCCCTTTGTTGAAATAATACACAAACCCCTGGGTCTAACTGAATCTTTGGATCTTCACTTTCCTGTGAAAGCCTCTGTATATGTAAAAATTAAAATACTAACATCAAATAAAATTTGTGTGCCTTTTTCTCCTGTTAATCTTTTGTTAGTTTAATTTGTAGGCTCCAGGTGCAGAACCTAAGAGGGTAAAAGAAAGATTTTTTTTCTCTCTCTCTCCTGCAGGTCCTATATCAAATCCATCTATCTTTCATTTTCTCTAGGGACTTCTAACTTGTCTAAGCCACTGGTTATCAGATTGTTTTCCCCCATGCACTCTGATCATCTTATCCGTAAGCACACACCTGTAATATATGTTTATTTACTTATAAACAATACACTTGTAGTGCTTAACTAGTATTTCTGTACATTATAAAACATGCATAATAATAGAAATTTTAAATAGGAAAAAACAGTATTCTGATATTCCTTTCCTTACTTCCCAGTGGATCTTTGTATCCTCATTCCTCTCTGGAAAGCCTGTTCCAAGAGCTCCTTCTTTCAAGAGCCAGAGTGGACTTTTTGAAATGCAGTGTAATGGTCTCACTCATCTGGTTAAGACTAAAGTAGTTGAGAATAAAACCCTGTTCCTGGAGGCCAATAAGCCCGCCTACCTTATTCCAGTCTGACGCGTCTCCTCTAGCTGCTCCTTTGCCACTCTGGATCTGCCATATTGGTTTTTATTCAATCTCGTGCCTGTCACTGAGTTTTCATGTAAATTACTTTGAAGGCTCTTACTTCTACTCCTCACTCGACTAAGTTTTACTCATTATCTGAATCTCTTCTTTCATGTCGTTTCTTCAAAGAACCCTTCCCTGACACTGACCCTCTCTTCTTCCGCTAATTTAAATCAGTTTAACCTATACTAAGTGCTCATCTCAGTTTTAAGGATTCCTTCACAGTGTTATCCCGCTAAAGGTCCGGCTGCTCACTGCGTGAAAGGCAAAACTTGAGGGGCAAGGTTGGTGGAAAGAAAAGCAGGTTTATTCAAAATGCCGGCATTCTGGGAAGATGGAGAACTCCTGTCCAAAGCCCATCCCCTCCTTCCCATCATGGCCAAAATGTTTTATAGGCAGGTAAGGAGAGACAGAACAAAGGAAAGGGGAAGTTGGGCAGGCAATCCCTGGAAAAAGGCGCTTCCCAAGGGCTAGTTTGTTTCAGGGATAGCAGTGGATCTTATACAGGTATAAAAACTTCTTTCAAGTCATTGAGCCAGGTATGCATACGGTGTGAAGTAAACAGAATCACCTAAACTGGTATGCATAGTAAAGAGAACCACTGAAACTGGTATGCATAGTAAATGTATAGTAAACAGAAGCTTTAAAGACTTGGTGAGAGGAGAGAGAAACAAAGAAAAACTTTCAAAAGTCTCAAAATAGAAGATATAGTCTCACCGTTACAATAGCATATATTACGATGCATGATTTTATACACACACACACACACCTGGGGTGCCAAAAAAAATGTATACAAGTAGACACTTCAGTCAATGTTGCTCAAGCAGTAGTTCGCCATAATCAGAAGTGTCTGGACACTGATGGTCACCACTTTGAGCACCTCTTGTAATTGCAGAAGTCAAATATGACTTGTATTCATCTTTTGTTATTGGTATATGCTGAGTATTACAAATTAATACAGTTTTTTCCTTTGTTAAAATGTGTATACATTTTTTACTTTCTCTCTCTCTCTCTCTCTCTCTCTACATATATATATATATATATATATATATATATATATATATATATATATATATATTTATATATGGTATTATTTGATTATTTGATTTATATCTTTTTCTACCAGGAACTTTTGTGTACCCTGGGACTGTATCTTTTTCCTTTGTTTTTTAACTCATTTTATCCTGGTGCCTAGCACAACATTTAACACATAGGAGACACTGGATACAATTGTGGTAATTGAACAAACAGTGACCCTATTTTCTAAGCCAAACACTATGGCATGTGGTTTGGGGGACTGGGCCCCAGCCTATCTGGGGTAGAGACCCTTCCATAAAATCTAAGTGTAGGACTGGTGAATTTCCTCTTCATTCTTGTCAAATATAATCAAGTTGCTATTTGTAGCTGTTGTGATATGAATATCAGAAAGAGCTTATCTCTTATATCTATATAATGAACACATTGCAGAATGCTGTGGGATAGTGCTTCTTCTAAATGTGTCTGTCATTTTCCTTATTTTAATGCTGTCATTTTCAGTAAGGAGCTGCTGATGCTGCAACTCTAGATCTCATTTTACCCATTTGTCTTGATTAGGGAATAACCTAGGATTCCTAAATTATTCACAAGTCTCAGGCATCACCGAGGACAAGCAACTGTCAAATATGGTGATTATTAGAAAGGAAGGAGGAAGGACCTGATTTAAATGTATGCATTTAAATTAACAGGAAAAGCCGAACTGTAAAAGTGACCCCTATTCCTTCCTTAAGTGCCAAGACAATTAAATGCAAATGGACCTCCCTAGGGGACCTGGTCCTACTGCCCCTCATCTCTCTCAAGCAGAATGAAAATGCCCTTTACTGTGTAATCCTAGGGCAGAAGGTCAGACACAGCTGAGTGCCAATAGTGCTAGCTTGCATAAACACGTGTGATAGAAATATTTTGAAATATCAGTTGGGTTTTTTACTTTTTAAAACTATTCTAGCTAAGACAGCAGTACACTGCTTTGAGGGGTAGAGGGAGGTTACGGTATAATCAGAGTACACAGATCAAAGGAAGTTAGCTATTTATTCATTTATTTCTTTAACAGATATTTAGTTACAACTGAGTTGTACTAGTAGTTCTGCTTCTAGGGATACAGTGTGATTAAAGCATGGTCCCCACCTCATGGAGCTTACATTCAACTTTTGTAGATAATAAACAGAAACTAATAAATAATCAATATAAGTGCTATTGAAGTAGCAATATTTTTCTGTGAGCCTCCAAATGATGTAAATGATGTCGACAGTTTCTGGGCGTGGGCCGGGATCGTATCTCGTGAAGCCAAAGAATGGACACATGGACCAGGGAGAGGCAAAAGTTGTAAAGGAAGATAGTTTATTAGAGGCAGGAGAAGAGGTGGCAGCTCCCAAGCAGGAGGGGGTACCCAAAACTGGGAAGCCCAGCGACTGAGGCAAAAGCTCTTACTTTTATACCTTCCCCTGCCTGTTTGGGGAAGGGGGCTGGCGCCTTCTAATGGAATTCATCTATCAGGTTTGTCCTATTTGTCCATCCTGAAGGGATTAACAACTAACCCATTCCTATCTATCAGATCTGCTCCTTTGTCCAGCCAAAAGGGACATAAGATAATTTATTAATTTCAAGGGGCGGTCTCATATCTGTCCTGGAGTGAAGGAGACATTCCAGAACTTGGAGTTTCAGGATATGGCTGCTTTTATATTTAGTCCACTAGGGACCTTCCTGTCTACCTAGTGACATGCTAACTAACCTTTCACACTATAACAATAATGATAATATTAATAATAAAATTAGGTTAAAAAGATAGAAAGGAAAGTAAGTGAGGTTAGATACTTCATTGAATAAATATCATTTAAATAGTGTTGTCAGATTTAAGAAATAAAAATACATGAGACCCAGTATGCATATTTATAGGACATACTTATACTAAAACATTATTCATTGTTAATCTGAGATTCAAATTTAACTGGACATCTTCTGTTTGATCTTGCTACCCTACATTTAAATCCCATCATGAATAAAGTGAAGGAACTGGTGATGGGAAGACCTGGAGAAGGAGCCACACAGATAGGGGATTAACATGTGTGAAATACCCTAAATCAGGAACAAAAAGAAGAGAGACAACTTGGGGATGGGGGTCAGAGGTTGTCCAGACCAGACTGTGTAAGGCCTGGTGAGCCAGAGTATGATGGTGGATTTTGCTTTAAATGTGGTGGAAAACCACTGAAGAAGTCATTTGCAAAGAAAAGTGACATTATCTGCTTTTTGTTTTAAAAGCATCATTTTGGCTTTAGGGTTACTGAAAGTAAGCAAGAAAGCAGATGTAGGGAAGGAAAAATTAGGTTTATTGGCTGGGATCCTGTAAATTAGATTAACACGACAGATTAACAAGAAAAAACACAGATAGAAGCGTATGCTGCCCATTGCAGGGGAGTGCTCAGTGATGAGTGACTCAATGGGGTGGTTAGAACTTAAGCTTATCCAGCATTTTAACAAGAGCAATAAATATGTAGAGAAGTGACAAGGCAAAGGAAAGGGACTTTGAACTTCTAGGGGTGCCAAATTGTGGGAAGGTAAATATATGTGGGAAATTGATAAAAGATAAAGATTGTTTTAGTAAGATTTGTTATGCAGATTCCTCTGGTACCCCTTTGGGCTGATGAGGTTTAGAGTTGTTTCCTGCAATTAAGAATCATCCTGCCATTCCTGGTGGAAAGGAAGAGGGCAGAGAGATTTTTAATGTCTGCTTCTTTGCCTTCAGCTCCAATGAAGCTTTATGCTTAAGTGACATTAGTTTAGGGTGGCATACTCTGAACTCTTTCACAGAAAAGCCAGTGGAATAGGCTATTTATTGCTATAGAATTGACATAAGATGGGGGGGAGGGGGGCTTGAAGGAGGGTGGGAGCGGTGCAGGTGATAAACAGTACTTAGATTTGTTACATATTTTATAAGTACAGCCAGCAATAATTCCCAGAGGATTGCATGTGAGGTGGAGGGAAAAGAAGAATCAAGAATGATTTCAAGCTTTTTGGCATAAGCAACTATTTCAAATGTTGCTAATGTCAGTAGGAATAACAAATTTTTATTCAGATTTCTAGTTTTCTCATCTGATACAAGATAGGCTGGAGAAGAAATGAGGAGAGACAGGAAGGAATGGCCATTTGTAATGGAAAGATTTTAAGAATGACAGGTTATTCAGCATCTGGGACCACCTCAAGGGAGCTGCATCGAGTCTAAATCACCTTTGTTCTGCTTGTGGTCTTCTGATCAGAATTATCAACTGATAACAGGTAGCAAGGTGTTTGCTCTGTTCTGAGTCTTGAGTTCTGAGACTTATGTCTGCATCCAACTCATCCCATGTGAACAGTTATCTACAAACAATGGTCTGGGATACTCCAAATTATTCCCTATTTATCCTTTATTACTCAGAGTGTGGTAGTGACAGTGTGAAGGGAAAGACTCCATAGCTGTGGTATGCACATTCTATCCCCAAACCTGTGAATATGTTATGTTATATGGCAAAGGGGAATTGAGGTTGTAGATGGAATTAAGTTTGCTGATAAACTGAGGTTAACATAAGATTTTGCTGGATTATCTATGTGGGTCCATTGTAATCCCAAGGGTCCTTTAAATGTAGGCAAAGGAGGCAGGGTGATGTGATAGGAGAAAGACTTAACCTGCCATTGCTAACTTTGGAGATGGAAGGGGGCCATGAGCTAAGGAATACAGACAGCCCCTAGAAGCTGGAAAAGACAAGAAAACAGATCTTCTCTAAAGGTTCCAAAAAGGAAAGCAGCCCTGCTGACACCTTAATTTTAGCTCAGTGAGACCCATGTCAGACTCCTGGCCTCCATAGCTACAAGATACTAAATTTGTGTTTGTTTAAGCCATTAAGCTTGTAGTAATTTGTTACAATGGCAATAGAAAAGTACTACACTTACCAACGTGGATGGGACAAAACCAGCTAGCTGCCTTCCATTGAGGAGAGCAATGACAGAACATGCTTGGTCTCTTATACGGTGGAGTCTTCACATTTGCCCTGGCTGAAGGAACTGAAAGTAAGAGTTACCTAGACAATTGAGGGGAACATATAAAATGCCATATTTCTTCCAGCTTTCCATATCCTTGCTTCAGTTACCAGTGGATATAGACTGAATGTTTGTGTCTCCCTGAAATTCGTATGTTGAAATCCTAACCCCCAGTGTGATGGTGTTAAGAGGTGGGTGGATCTCTCATGGATGGAATTAGTGACCTTATAAAAGAGGCCCTAGAGAGCTCTCTTGTCCTGTCCACCATGTGAGGACATAGCAAGAAGATGGCCATCTATGAACCAGGAACCAGGCCCTCGACGGACACTGAATGTGCCATCGTTTTGATCTTGGACTTCCCAGCCAAGAAATAAATTTGTGTTGTTAATAAGCCACCTAGATTATGGTACTTTGTTATAGAAGTCAAAGCTGACTAAGACACCAGCTCAGATTTCCAGAATGAATTGGAAATTTTGGGGTTTGGTCTGTTCTATATAAAACATTGACTTTTTTTTTCATTTTTTTATTTTATTTTATTTTTTTTTAATCTCTATCCCTATACTGTAGGCTCCTGCAAAGTATCTCTATTTTATTCAACAGTCTTAGCTTGGCACTTAGCAAATGTTTGGTGAACAGATAAGAGGAATGAATGAATGAATGAATGAATACTTCCCTTTCCTTTCACTTTGGATAAATGACTTATGATAGGCCAGTGTGTATATAACAACTGTGTGTTGGAAGATCACAGGTTAAGCTTGATTTTATGCAAGTCATTTTGTAAGGCCTGGTTTGACAGATCCATTTGTTATGCAAGGTCATATTATTGTAATTGTTGTCCCTTCACATAAATATGGACCTGGAAGCAAGAATCAAAATACAATAAGTCCTTGGCATCTAATCTCTTCCTTTGTTGCTGGAACTGCTCTCTGACAAGCCAGAGGAGAACCAGGTGAAAAGTAGCCTGCAGTCCCACCAGAATGCCGTAAAAATGAGATGTTTGGCTCAAGAATGGGAGCAGGGTGACATGAGTCAGTCCACAGGGGAGAGTGGAACCCAGTTGGCTTGGAGGACTGGGCAGAGTGAGAGAACATTTAGGAGAACTGTTTGAAGCCTCGGGGGGTGTTTCCAGTTGAATCTGAGATGTGTTTGTTCAGTGATCGTTTGTACTATTGGATTCCTTGTGCAAGGCACTGGGCACAGTACAAGCGATGCGACAATGAATAATCACAGCTGACCCTTCCTTCCTCTTTATTGTGTGTCAGGTGCTATGTGAGCACATTAAAAACAGTATCTCGTTTAATCCTCAAAACAGTTCTATGAGTTAAGAACAACTATTGCACTTATTAAACTGATGAGGGAAATTAAGAGTAGTGACAGTAACTTGTCCAAGGAAACCCAGTAAGTGGCAGAGCTGGATATTTAAACTGAGGTCTGATTCAAAAGACTCTTTTCTTAACTATTGCACGTATTGGCTTGGACTTGAATTGCTGAACCTAATCTTGAATTGCCCCACTTTTATTCTACTAGACGAAAGAAGATGCACACATACAGAAGTTGTAATATGAGACAAAAATGGGATAAATGCTACAAGAAAGGAATGAGCATCACGGAATACAGAACTTCTGGGAATGCGATTCAGACAGGATTTAAACAGCAGGAAAATGGTGGCTATTGAGTGTTTACCATGTGTCAGGTGCTTTACCTTTATTTAAAATATCTTCCGGGCATCTACCATGCATCTGGCACCCTTCTAAGTACTTGGGATTTATTACAAAATAAAACAGGTAAATATACCTGCCGTCTTGAATTTTGAACTCTAGTAGAAGAGAAACAGTAAAGAACAAACTATAAACTATATCTGTATAGTTTACACACACACACACACACACACACACACACACACTACCACACACATACACACATATTTTTAAATGTTAGAGGGCAGCAGTAGAAAAAAAAACATAGAAGAGGTCAAGAAATATTTTAAGTGAATTAATCATGAAATAGGTTGTCCTGAACTATTTTATTGAATCCTCACAGAACTTGTGAGTCAGGTACTATTTTTTTGCCTCCTTTTCAGATGGAGAAACAGGCTTAAGGAGGTTAACTAGTTTTCCCAAGAAAGTAATGGAACTGGGATACCACCTTGAGAAAGTAGACTCTAGAACCTGGGTCCTCAATCCCTATGCTATTCTCATTCCCCAATAAGGCTCTTAAAAATTTCTTCTCCTTCCTCTTCTGGAAACTACAGTTTAGTAGTATGGCTTTCTGGCCCCACTTGACCTTCCTAGAACTTGCTGAACTTGGAGGCACTGAGAGTCCCTTCTCTATGGGCCCAGCTCAGCCTCAGCTATGGAGGCCCCAGCAAGAGCCATAAGAACCTCGCGCCCCAACATTTGCCCCCAGAAGCTTTAGCCCCCACCATCTGCCCACCAGAAGCCACCTCCAGTACAACAAAACAATGTCTGTGCAGCCTCAGTGACTCAGCATTTATTTCATTTGCTTTCTCTAATTTATGTCAGGTCTGCTGGCTAGTGAACCATATTTGTACCTATTCGGCTTTTGGAAATTTGGTCTTGGGCCATCAGAGGCCAGTGTAAGGAAAAGCTTTTGAATCTGGGCTGTTGTTCTCCAGCCTCAGGATTAAAAAGCCCTTCCTGCTGTCTCCTTCACAATGGCCTTGAGTCCAACAACAGCGTGGAGCTACTCCAAGTCAGCTCCTATTATGAGATGGATATAGCAGTACAATGTTCTTTGTTGGAAAGCCTGGTTTTTGAGGACTCTACCTGGTCTGGTTTCTGGCATCTCTTCTAGTGCTGTAATTAATCTTTAGTGTGTAAGTGGGTACTTTTGTTGGGTCTTATAAGCCCATGGAGGCTAGCCTAGGGCAATATTATCAAGTAGCTGATATTTTAAATCATTCACCAACTTTTGTCATTCAGTTCTCAATACCCAATGAGGTAGGTACCATACCATTATTCCCATTTTACAGATCACAAAGCTGACATACATGGAGGTTAAGCTGACCAAGGCTAAATTATTAGTGAGTAGCAGGGCTGGATTAAAAATTGAGTGCTGTCATAACTCTTTTATAATATTTTCTCTAAATGGTGGGGACACATCTAGACAGTAGATCCCTGACTTCAGGAAAATTACAGCCTAGTAGGGGGACAGGCAAGTAAAACAAAAATATCGAAAAGCGTTTTTTTTTTTTTTTTTTTTTTTAAAGTTGGATATAGAGTGCAGGTGGAATACTGGGAAAGAGCATCCAGGGGAACCAGTGCAGTTTCCTACTCTTTCCTTCCCACATCACTTTTGTCTGTCCTGTAGTATCATATTTCTATCATATCACTGTTTCCATAAAAATCTGTGTGGCTGTTTCCTGTCTCTTCATGTATCTGATAGAAGGTCCTTTTGAAACATGTCTCCAAATGATGTAGCCAATCTTACCAGCTAGTCTGTTGCCTTAAGCTCTAGTTATCTATTATTGCATAATTAACTACACCAAAATATAATACTTTCAGCAACAATATATTCATGATTATGATTTTCTGGGACAGGAATTTAGCAGCATTTGGGTCACTGGGTGATACGCAGTTGGTGACTGAACTGCTCTGGAGTGGAGGGTTCAAGGTGGCTTTGCTCACCTGCCTGGCATCTTGGAGGGCCATCTGGAAGGCTGAACTCCTCTATGTAGTCTCAGAAATTCTCCATGTGGTCTTTCCAGTCAGAATTCTTACGTGGTGACGCAGTTACCGAGAAACCATGGTTGAAGCTGCCATCTTTCTTAAAGGTTAAGCTTGGAAGTGGCATAGCATCACTTCCACCATCTCCCATTGATTAAAACACCTACAGACCAGCCCAGATCCAAGGGGAAGAGAAGGTCATTCCACCTTTGGATGGGAGTATTGTCAAAGAATTTGTGTCTTTTGTCTACCACTCTTTCTAGTTCACTAGAAAGCATTTGTGCTGAATTTGCATGAAGGACTCACTGTATTTCTAGTAAAAGATTGCCTCTTCTCTGAAGACTAGTTATAACTGAGGTGCCACTGACTTTCATGTATATTTAGTGTTCAAATAAGATGACTAGACTTTCTCAGAGTAATGAATATACCATTATTGCCTTTTAATATAAACATGAAAATTATCTTTTCAAATAAAATTGTGAGAAGGAATGGGGATATTCACATCTCCTTTGCATTTTTGGCAGAGGGAGTCAATGATTTCATAACCCATTGGCTATGGTTTGGGATGAGGAGGAGGAAGGTTTGGGAATCATTGTGGGTTGTTAAAGGAAAACTACAGAAAGATACTCAGAGAGAACGTGGGCTACATTCATTCTAACAGAGGGAGCTGTGGAAGAATTCCTGAGAAAGGCAAAGAGATCAAGAGTCAAGACAGTAGGAGTTCTAGAGATAGCACCTTGGAGATGACAACTTCTAGAACAGTTCCAGGCACATCGTAGGTGCTCAGCAAGTGTTTATTTAATGGCAAAAAAATTATTGAAGAGATGACTGTGGAGATGGTCTAGGTCAGGGACCTCAGACAGAGTGAACCTAGGAATATAGGACTTCTTAAACTATTTTGGGGGAATTAGATGGAGTTATTTGGAGGAACCAAGAACCCATTCTTAGTACATGGCATATAATAAAAAAATATATATTAGTTTCTTTCCTTTTTTTTTTTTAAAGTAGAAAAATGACAAAAGCTTTTCTTTGGAGTGTAAGTGGAGGGTAAGAGTGGGATTAAAGACTAATTTTACTTTTGTGGGTTAAGGTGTAGATCAGACCTGTTTGATGGAACTTTCTGGAATGATGGAAATATTCTGTGTCTGCATTGTTCAATATGGTAGCCACTGATCACATGTAGCTATTGAGTCCTTGAAATATGCTAATGTGACTAAAGAAGTATATTTTAAATTTTGTTTAAATTTAAGTTTAAATAGTCTTGTCTGGCTGGAGGTTCCTGTATTGGACAGAAGGACTTAGTTAATGCTTATTTGAAGCAAAGTCTGTGATGCCAGGTGGTACTCCTTAACCTGAACTGTATAACATTTGTACCTTGAAATTCATATTTTGGCAGAATTTAATTGTCTATTGAGTTACATTAAATGGGTAGGAGAAAAAGTTAGGCTTCTGGCTAATATGAAGTGAATGTAGAGGCCTAAATATAAGCACGTGAGACTAAGATTAAAGCAGGGGTAATAATTTAGGGACCAGCTGGTTGCGTGGAGCATGTCGGTAACTGTTTATCAGAATACTATAGGTTGGTTCAGGAAAGAAGTTCAGAATGCTTTTCTGCCAGCAAATTGAGTGAAATAAATATTATTTATATTCACCTGGCATAATTTGTTATTCAATTTTTTTTCTGATGGCAGTAATGGAACTGGAGCAGTTAAACCATGTTCTCCAGGGTACTGGTACAATTGCCAAGAGCAGAAAACTTTCATCTTCCAAAGCCTCAATCAGCCAGTTTCTCATCTGCATCCCATAAATCATCAAGAAGGAACAAGCTCATTATCTCAGCACTAGAGACAAAAGTCTTTTACATGACACTGAACTTCTGACTACTGCAAAACATGGCAGCTTGCCATTGTATCTTTAACAGGTGTGTTGGTCCCTTTAACAGATTGGCCAGAAGTTTGAGGCTATGGCCTGAAGTTTTAATTTTGTTATGTGCTGTGACTTGCAGTGGGCCCATGTCCAGAGGTCCTGATGTCCACTGGTCCTGGTGGTCTGTGGACTTACTTGGACATTTTGTAGTTTTAATAGGTTTGGGGTCAGAGAATTGTGCATTTCTATCCCTAAAAACATCCTCTATTGGAGGCTAGGAATTAAGGGAACTTCTCTGTTTTACTTTGGAACGGTAAATTTTTTAGAGTAGCAATGCTGCTACTCCAAAGAGTTTGGTAGGAGTTCCCAAGTACAGGCTGTTAAAAGTTCCTATACCTCCAATACTGTAGTTCCCTCTCTACATCATGGGGTTGGTTAGGTTCTGGAAATTTCCAAATTACCCAATATGTGATTCCTGTCTCATAAAGAACTTTCTATGCTTTTTAGTAAGATAATCATGTTCCCAGAAAAGGTCTCTTAACTTTCATCTCTATTTCTAAGGACAGAAATATGAGTACTGCATGGAGGGTGTTCCAGATATGGGCTTTCTCTTGTTTCCTGAGCAAGAATAGGTAATTTATAGTAGGAATGAAAAAATGGTATACTCTATAACAGTCATGGCAAACGTTTCCTGTAATGGGTCTGATAGTAAATAATTGTTGGCTTTTGAGCCATGTGATATCTGTTGTAACTGCTCAAATTGGTAACAAAGGCAAAACAGTCTGTAAATGAATGTGCAGCTATATTCCAATAAACTTCATTTATGATGAAATATATTGTTTTTCAACTATTTAAAAATGTAAAACCATTCCTAATCCAAAGGCTATTAAAAAACAATGAAAACAAAACACAAGATGGCAGACCAGATTCATCCTGTAGGCTGTAGTTTGTTAACTCCTGCTCTTTAATATACACACATAAGTAACTACAGTGTAAATATTTCATAAAAATTATTATAGATATTATTGGATTCTAGTCTTTTTGAGTTATGGAAGAATTTATGTTTCTATATTTAAATTCAAAATCTTTATAATGAACATCTTTGTAACTGGGTATTTTAAAAATAATGAAAGAAAAACAGCATATTGTTATGGCACAATAGAAAGATAATTGATCAAGGTTTTGGGAGCCTCTGACATTAAGCACTGGATTTTCTCATCTCTAAAATGGGAATAATTCTGGCTCTCCCATCCATATGAAAACCAAATGAAACTGCTCCAGAAAGTTCCTAGAAAAGATCAAGTGCTACATGTGTACTTTTCCAGGAGTATCCCAAAAGTTCTTGGCCTGGTATGTCGTATAATTCCTCTCAGCAATTGTGTGGGGAAAAAAACACTTCTACATAAATGGATAGATATAGGTGGATATTTTTATTTTCATGCAGTAGAGATCTGAAGAGAAAAACAATTCTCCCTGAATATTTTATCTTTTAGTAGCAATTTTGCAATATGTGACTCTTTGAAAATGGTGCTACAAACCACGGTTTCATTTAAAGTATTATGTTTTCTCTGTTTTATCCCAAACACAAAAGTGGCCAAAAGGGATGAAATATGCCTGCATGTACCTCATGTGTAGGAGGATATATCACATAATGGGTTAATGATTGGATTAAAGAAGAATAAAGGCCTCCATACAAGTGGTTCTTCCTAATATTAAAAGGTTACTAGTTGACAAGATAGGAAAGATATCTCTGACCTTCTGCTGTTCAGAGACAAACTGGCAATAAATGATACTGTGTGTGGGTAAATTAAAGTGAAAGGACATATATAATATACAACAATGGGGGAACAATTTCAAGCATAAAAAAAAGTCCATATTAAAATTATTTAGTTTGTTTTATTTTAGTTTAATCGATTTTGTAAAAGAATTTTTTTTGACCTGTAAGAAATCAGTGAAAGGCTAGAAAACATTGTGAAAAGGGCAATTTTTTGTTTGCTTCTTAGGATATGAAATCATTTGTCCCCTAAACAGAGAGTTTTAATTAAAATAGATGAGAAACCAGGGAAGCAGAGGAGAAAAACATTGAAACATATTTTTCTTGTGTAAGGGTTTTCATGGTTTGTTCATAAAAGTTGAATTTTCCCTCTGGGCTTTGCAGTGTAGTTTGTATAATTATTTTGGAGAAATAAGAAATGTGAGAAGGAAAATGGGGTATTTTAGAACTAACCCAAATATATGCTACATCTGGCTGATTTCAGTTAACTCTCAAAGCACTACTATAATAGTGTAGATGTCACGAATTATGATGATATAAAGTTTTATTTTTCCCACTGCTGACACTCATTTTCACAGTGCTGGCATCTCTGACCACTTGTTCTTGCTCTTTCTGCTGTCAGTATATAATCACATAATCCTTATCCTTTTTCATTCTTATGTATTTTTAACATTATTATGCTCTTAATAACATGCCTAGCATGTCTGATTAGGATGGATGTCTGTGATATTGGCTGCCATGCTCAAGAAATTTGTCTTCGGGTGAGACCAGCCTAATATTTCTCTGTAATCCATAGCGTGATGAAAGAGCCTTTAGTGATGGGTCAATGTTAACAAAAGTTTTTTCTCATTAGGTATACTCCACGGAGTCCTGGCGTACTTGTTGTGAGGTTGTGAGATTCAGCTTTAATTAGAGGAGACCGTAACACTCACTGATATTCGATTCACATTTCATCTACACAAGTGTAGAACTTGTAGGGACTATAAAACCTAATGACGCCGAATACACTCATATGAGTTCAGAAACCTCCTGCCTTACCAGGAACTAGAAACCATCTGCCTTACCATCCTGTTATATCAGAAACCCAGGGAAGGAACAGTCAAAGAATACAAAAGGAGCACAGTATGTTAAATTCCAAATCCTTAGGTATTTTGAAAATTGGAGCCAAATTTAAGCTCAGAGTTTTGTGCATGCTCTTGGATGTGCCTGTAGACCTTGGATGTACACTCTATTAAGGTCGGTGTAAACTGCCTGCGCCATGGAGAGGCAGTACCAACCCAATGGATGAGAAATCAGCTCAGGACTCAGACTTCCCTGGTTTTAGTCCCAGCTGTGCTCTCTACTAGCTGAGCAACCTTGAGCAAGATATGATAATCTCTGAACCTCAGTTTCTCCGTCTTTAAAATGGGGACAGAACTTGTCCATTCTGGGGAAAATCCAAATATGTAGTGCTTAACACATATAAAATGTTCAGTATAGTGCCTGGCCCATAATAAACTTTCAGTAAATATGATTAAATGTTTAAAGAGTAGCTTAGGGTCCTTCTAAGGGAGTACAAAAAAAAAAAAAAATAGATTCAGCCTGCTTTAAGGAGGTGATGGTCTTTCTGGAGACCAGAAAGATCGAACTGCAGGAATGATTTCAGGAACATTATCTGGATGTGTATCATTAAGGACCCCAAGAATAGATGTGGTCAGATGGAAGTGATTAAAGGATTCCAAGGAAGGAAAGATCAATGGGGGACGGAGATGTCTAGGAGGGTTTCTTGAGGGAGGTATTTGATCTGGGGCTTGTTGAATTTAATAGACAGGTAGGAGAGCAGGAGGGCAATGAGGTGAGGTTATTTTAGGCTAGGAAAGTAGAAACCATGCCTCAACAATGTCTGGCTGATATGGGTCTGACCTCATGTAAAAGGTCCACTACTTTTAGACCATGTTCCAATGGAAGTCATTACAGGGCTTTCAAAGGTGATGGAAAAATAGGCTCTTTTTCAAGTGTTAAGCATCTGGGACCCAAATTCATGAGCCCTGGGTTTGAACCTAAGTTTGGCCATTCACTGGTTAGATTCTTATCCTGTAGTGCATCCATTTCCCATCTGCAAAGTGGAAGCAACTATACATCTTTGGGAGGAAGGTTTTGAGAGTTCAATTCAGTGTTATAAATGAAATGCCTAACATAAGACTTTGTCAATAACTAGGCATTACTTAATGACAATATTTCAAGTCTATACTTCCCTGCCCCCTCTCTCACTTCCTTGTTTAGACACTGATTGCTTGGGGAAACACATTGGGAAAGACTGGGATTTACTTCATGTGTTCTTTGAAGATAATGGCTTTTTGTTTTTCGAGGGTTTTGGTATTTAGAGCACCTTCCAATGCATATCATCTCATTTGATTCTTACAATGCTGCAACGTGGACAGAGAATTCCAGAAAAGGAGACCCAGCAGAGTGCACAGGGGTCAGCTCCTTCAGGGACAGGGGCTGTCAAGAAGGACATAGGCCTTGCTCACTTCAGCCCCGGGTGTGGGCAGGTTTGGCTAATACCCCGTTTCATCCGCATTGTGAAGGGGCACCTCTAAGAACAACACCGTCACCAAAGCAACACAGGCAATAGTTTTATCTTTTCATATGCTGAGGGGCTCCACAGGTGGGGCGCAAAGGACAACCGCTTTGGCAGGTACATGTTTTATTCCATAAACAAACTTGTTCAACATTAGGCGTTCTGTGGCTACATGAAGTTTTACTTGGAAGACTCTGCAAAACTTTAAAAAACATACCGTGCTACCTAGGCTGTCTGGCTTGGAAACATGGCACGCAGAGATACACCCTGTGTATTACGGCTCATTTCATTCCCTGTGGGCTGGGGGGTCCAGTGAATGGGTGCGAAGGGGAAGAACACATATCTGAATAAGTGTTTTCCCTTGTGAGACGACCCAGGGAGATTTGGCACACCAAACAGAGCAGCATACAGGTTCTGGGATGCACCTTCAGGCCTGACGTTGTCCTAGGAGACTGCCTGGTACCTCCACGCTGTTTCCTTAATCTTCTCAGGGCCGGCCTTGACAAGTCATTTGTCCATAGAAGACACTTTCAGAGCTAACCTTCAAAATTTCCATCGGCGGATCCATTCTCTGAAGGGAATATATGCAGCATATAGATATGCTCATTAAAAAGCAAGTGTTCTGTTCTGAGGGGGCAAGAAACAGTTTCCCCCTTTGCTCTTATGCACACAAGCTCGGGGCCTAGAAGCCTGCTCCTTGGGGTGGAGGTAGGAGGGCATGCAGAGTTATTTACTTTATTACATTATTTACCTTTTCACATTGTTCCTGAGATTAACTGCTTTTCAAGCCCAGATTTCATTAGCAAAAGTTCAGTAACAGCTTAATATAAATTAAGTTATAAGCCATTTCTCTTTGAGAAATTTTACAAATTATTAGCAGTACCCCCAAAACTAATTAGTTTGAACGGATACATTTCAGCATCAAGTGATAAAGGAAGCTTTGTGTGCAATTGTTTGTCATTATATTGAGCACATTCCCTCCCTCCCCTCTCCCCTGTTTCTGTTTATTCTGGTGATTAGCCTGGGTGGGAGATGCCTTGTCTTTTCCCCCAAGGCCCTTAGGAAAGCAATATGGGGAGAGAGAGAGAGGAAGAGGGGGGGGGGGGGGAGAGAGAGAGAGAGAGAGAGAGAGAGAGAGAGAGAGAGAGAGAGAGAGAGAGAGAAACTGGCTCTACTGAGAGACAAAAAAGGGGAGGGGGGAAGAAGAGCCTGAGAATAAGGAAATAGTCAGGTCATAGCTCATGACTTAAAAAATAAAATGTTGAAGCAAAAAGAAATGAGCATTCTGAAATCCAAGAAGTCTGAAAAGACTACCTCATAAATCTCTGAATGGCTAAAGGAAACTGTAGTTATGCATTTCTGCTTGTGCCGTGGGCCAGGAAAAAGACAGTGCATGCTGTGTGCTGTTGCTGAATTAATCTTCTAGAAAAATCACTTCATCATGTCATTCCCCTGCTCAAGAACAGACAGTTAAGGGAACGAGGCTTGGAATCAGGGAAGTGTGAGTCCCAATTTTGCCGTTTGTCCATTTGAATTGGGAAAACCCATTAACCTCTTATTGCTTCGGATCTATAATGTGTGAAAAAGGATACTGATGGAACCTACCTCACAGGGTTATTATAAGGATTTCATGAAGTAATGTAGGTAAGGCTTTTAGCACAGTGACACATAATAAAATCAATCAATATTTGCTTATTAATAGATAGGGCTATTCTCTTGGCATAGCATTTAAGGTCTTTTATCATCTGTCTTTAAGCATGATGTCCTGCCATTCTATTTCAGAATGCATTCCCTCCAACTAAACTAGTATTTTGTTTTATAATTTCATGTGTGTCTTGCTTCCTCTATCACGTAGTAAGCCCTTTGTGAGTAAGAGATGAGGTCTTTGTTTCTGAATCCCCAATGGCAGAGGGGGTCCCTAGAAAATGCAGAAGCATCCCTACTTATGAAAAGATTAGGTTTGCAAGGTATTTAATTTTAAGTCCATGTGTTCATAAATTTAGAGTGTTGTAAGAAGCATTTAAATTGGCAGGTAGGACGACAGTTTGGCCTTGAGTTTTCTTGTATGTATAATGAAAGGATTGGATGAGACGATTCATCAACGGGGCCCTCTCCAACGTACACATGTTGTGATTTTATTTAATCTGTTTTAAATTCATTGTTGTCATGTTTCTATGATGCCAGCATCACCAACATCAACTTTGAAAGATTAGCCCAAACAGCAATATTTTCAAATACACAGATGTTTCATATTGCATGGAAAGCATGTCTTCTTTTTTTCCCTTATATGTTTTTCTCTTTTCAGAAGGAGGCTTGACACCAGACTATTATTTACTCTGACTTTGGTAAGGGAAAGCAGCCCAAATAAGGCAGATGGTTGGAACATTTAGAAGATGTAGCTAATCCTTATATATTTTTGCCTGTTACATGCCTTCTTGAGTATTCCTTATAAGAAAGTGGTAAAGGCAAAGATTTTTTGCTGTTACTGTCCTCGATTTTCATGAACAGAGCTACCCTTTTCTTGTGGAAAACCTTCAGAGAGCTAGTGGTGATACCAGGATAACTCTCTTACATAAGAAATGGATCATTAGTCATGTAGGTTATAGCTTCACAAAATTGTGGGAACGTATTAATTTCCAAATCTGTGGCTGACCTAATCTCTAGAGGGGTGCTGATGAGTCAGATAAGGCGAGTGTTTTCTGGAAACTAGAGTAAATAACTAATGTTTAGTAAATTATAATACCTAAATTACTAAATGGAACATTGGACTCCTTGAAGAATTAAATTCACCTCCTGTGAATGAGTGAGCAATTTCTTTCAAAGGGTAATTTATTGAACAATAATGGTAAGCTCAGCCAGTAATGGTCATACAGGTCAAATCCTATTGAAGAAAAAGAATTTGCATTTTGAAACTCTTTCCAATTTCCCAGCCAGTGGCATGAGTCTTTCACATGACATCAGAATGCATAGAAACAGTGAGGAAATGCTCTGATCAGCCGTGGATCAACAGTGTTTGACAGAATATCAAACTTAGTTCCCACATTGTGGGAATTGTTCCATTCTTTTGGTAAAGTACTGAAAGATTTATTTTAGAAAACCTTTTTTTTTTTTTTTTTGTATGGTTCAATGCAATCTTTAACTTGAAGTAAAAAGTGAGAAAGCTAACTAATTCAAAATGTGAATTATGTAATGAATTTAAAGGAATTGAAAGAAAGCAGTGTTAGTTCCTTTAAATTTTGTAGGTTGGTATAGTTGAAATATTAACTGATGTTCATTCCCTGACATTTTCTGTTGCCCAGTCCTTCTTGCAATTGACTTGCAGTGAGAAGATATAATAAAAGTAGTATCTTTTTATAGTCCTTGCTACATGCCAGACCCTGGCTGAAGTACTTTACATTTATTAGCCCATATAATCATTAAAAAAGCTTCAACATGAGATAAATACAAGTATCATCCCCAGTTTACAGATGTAGGAACTGAAGAAGGCACAGAGATGTTAAGCCACTTGCCCAGGGTCACACAGCTCATAAGAACCAAACAGTCTGATTCTAGAAGTTAACTTTGCATTGTGTTTGTCAAACTTGAGCATGCAACAGAATCACCTGAAGGGCTCTGTAAGTCAGATTGCTGGGCACCACCCCGATAATTTCTGAGTCAGTAAGTAGGGGCAGGGTCTGAAATTTTATGTTCTAACAAGTTCGTAGGTAATGCTGATGCTACTGCTGTGAGGGCCACACTTTAATACCACTGCACTATGCCTCTCTGTAATAACCATAACCCAGAAAAAGTCAAAGTTTTTCCATTTGAAAGTCCAGACTGTGAGGCCACTGAGGAAACAGGAAAATATGTGATGACTCTTCCCTGGCTGCTTTGGGTCCTGAGACTAGACTAGCTTCCCAGGACAGAGGGAATGGAGGACAGCATAGACATTGGTTGTTTCCCATACCTGTCTCTTTTGGACTCTTTCCCAAGGAAGGCTGGGAGGATATGGGGGAAAATAGAACCTCCAATAGGCTTGGTAGTTGTGTCTCTGCCTGGCGGAGCCCACGGAGGCTGCACAGCTTTGGAGTTCCCATTGCTCTGCCTGCTGGAAGAGCTGGAGAAGTGACTACAAGGAGAGCCTTGGTAGACAGGCTTGAGACATCGTTACAGAGTTTCTTGGAGCCTCACCAAAGAGCAGAATCAGGAAAATCATCCCCACGAGCATTTTAGGGACTCAGATATGTCTGGCAGGGAGCAGCTGACTTCATGAGGGTGTGGGGGTGAGATTGCAGTGATCTGTGCTGCTGGACGACCAAACACTATAAAAAGATGAGAATGTCTCCTGAATGCTGTGAGGCCATATGACGACACAAAGGACTAGGTGCCCACCCTCTGCTACCTCCCTCACTCCACGGGAACCATATACCCACCCTCCCTTCCCCAACCCAGTGGCATCCCTGGAAAAAGGAGGTGGGGTGGGTTGTTTTCAGCACAATAAAATAAATTAAGTTTGCTTCTAGAAATATGAAGAGCGCTCTTTTGCTTGCATATGAGCTCAAGGGATAAAATCTATTCCTACTTCAAATTGGTTGCTGTGTAGAAATTTAAAGAGTGCTAGTACAGGTGGCATCTGTGCCACAGAATGATTAAGAGACCCAGGCACAGATTTAAAACCAAATTATTGTGGATCAAAAGAGGTAACCCCGTGAAAGCATAAGTGTTCACGGAAGTCTCAGCAGACTTTGGAAATACCACTATTGGGTTGCAAAGAAACATAATTTGAAAGAAAACAACCAAATGCTTTAAGTTTATAAGAGGAATGCAACAGGTGACCGAAAGGAGGCAGAAAGGGTAAATGTAGCCTTGTAAGAGTTTACTGACACAACTCATTTAGGGCTCAGCCTTTCTTTACTTGGGAAGCAAATGGTCTTCCAATGATATCAGCCCAGACCAACAAGTTGGTGGGAGGCTAACTATATAGTTTAGAGGGAACAGAATCCACACAAAACTTCCCTCATGTCTGACACCAATCGCAAGTTCACGGGGCTCCCAAACTCTTCTCACATTTGATAATTCACTAGAAGAACTAACAGAATTCACAGTGTAAAGCTGTTAGGCTTACAGTTATGGTTAATTACAGGGAGAAAAATACAGATTAAAATTAGCCAAGTAAAGAGATGATAAGGCAGAATCCAGTAGGGACCCAAAAGCAGATGTTTCCGTTGTCGTCTCCCCATGGAGTCATGGGTGGTGTAAACTCCTCCCGGACATGATAATGACAATACATGTGGAGTCTTGCCAACCAGGAACACTCACCCTAACCTTGGTGTCCAGAGATTTTATTGAGACTCAACACACTGCTCGTGTGACTGGCCTGACATCTCCAGCCCCTCTAGGAGATTGGGCTCCAGTTCCTCTGGAAGTTAGAACCGTACTGTGTGAACCCCACCATAAATCACATCATTAGACCAATGCAGTGGCCAAATCCCCTAGGCAAACAAAGACATGTGGAGAATTTCAGGGACCACAAGATCACCCCCTAGTAGCTGAGGGCAAAGTCTGGATCTCTCTTTAGGTAAAGTGAATTCTCCCTGTACAGAGGGTCAGGACTTTCTTGCTCGCTCCCTTCATCCTGCTGTCTAGAACACCAGTTTAATGGATGGAGCTCTTGTAGCCATCATTGTGAGGAAGACGCCACATGCTACAGTTGTTGGAATGGTGTATGAGACGGAATCTGGGCCTCTGACAACTTCGTGGAGCTGAAGTCGTCCACCAGCGTGGACTACCTAACTCTAAACTCTTTTTTACAAGTGAGAAATAAAAATCCATCTGATGTAAGTCATTTATTTTCACTTCCCCTTCCCCCCCACTCATTAAATATAATACTTACCAAAACTGCATATTCTTGACTTTCTGATTTAGAAAGATAATGCCTACTCTTATATTTTTAAAATGACCTTATTTGAAAAAAAAAAGTCTCGCTAATTGTCAGAGACATATGATTCCAATTTTCAATTCTCAGAATACATATTTTTGAGAAGTATTTTAATTGCATTTGGAAAGACATTTCCATGTGAAGGCAAAAATTCTCTCAGTGTTTGAATGACTCCAAACTTTCGTTAGAGTATTCAGTGTCCATTTTTACTGAGGATACATTTGAGTGCTTTAGTCAGGCTTAGTTTGGGGAATTTTTACTTTTATACCAAGAATAAAATTTTCTATAGTCTTATATCATGGCAGCTCCTCTCCCCTTCTCATTCATTGGAAGGGGAAACTTTTAGTGTCAGGCGGCAATGGTTTTCTGTATAGTCACCTTTTGGTGTGCTTGTACATGCTGTCCCCTTCCAACTGTGTCTTGCCCTCCTATCACTCATAAAAGAGTTATAATAGCCGTAATTCTTTTGCAATCAGTCAATTGCTGCAGTTAACAAATGGTTTATTAGAGTGTTAACCTCCATTACCTGAGAGGCTAGGTCATTAACTGCCTCTGATAACCATTTCTCAAGGTTTATGACTTAAATAATCACTTAAATAGTGACTTTTATTATTTTATCTGGATTAAAACAAAGTTTCATAAGAACTTAGAATTTAGAGACAAAATGAATAATCTTTCTTAAGAACTATATGCAGACTTGAGCCTCCTATTTTGATTTATAACAAAGCAAAAATGCGATACAGATTCTGTAATTACCGTGCACCCAGGAAGTATTCCCAATGACAATGTATATTTGTCTTCTGAGGACTGAATGTGTAGGTAAATTAAGTGTTTTCCTTTTAACTTCTAATTTCTTGTCCTAGAAACACCAGCAGTTTTAACATAAAGTATATATCCTCAATATTTTGTGACATATTTATTGACAAGCAATGCTTTCTATACTTAGTTTTCTATAGTAAGAAGGAAGCTCTCCTCAGAGTGAAGGGAGAGGTTATTGCTAATATCTGTTTGGCATCTCTAGTGATTCAGCATGCCAAGTCATGACATGCAAAGAACAATGAGATTCACAGGTTTGATCATGCCACACCAGAGGGCTCGCAAACCTTACCAGTTCTCAACTGCCTAGGGATAAAGATTTTTATAGGTAGAGAAGGTGGTAGGTTTGGGATGCTAATTCTCAGAGTGCCAGTTTTCCTATTTCTCAGGTAGTAATGAAGGTATTAGTATTTTTATTCCTAGATAGTTTGAGGATGAAATGAAATGTCTATGAAGCATTTATGAATGGGATGAGAAATTAAAATGCCACTTCTGTTTTCATATTGCTAGAAATTAATCTTTTAGACCAGAGTAATGCATATTTCCTCATTGCAGTCTCTCGTTCAATAATTTAAATACTTTCAACTATGCAAACCTAGTAATGCTGTTTTCACTTTTAATATATACTGCAACCAGTCTTGTTTTGGTTGACTTGGCTCTTGTGCAAAAGAATTTATCAAAGGAGGAGCATAAACCATTTCTCATTCATCTCTATAGCTACCTTGCCTGGTACTCTGTCTATCACACCGTAAGGTTTGAATAAATATTTGTTAAATTCCTGAAATATACCTGGTAAAAATTAATTTCTCACTTTTTTGCAATCCCTCAATAATGAAATCTTTGAAGTCGTTTTAAAAAATACTCTGTGTTGTATCAGTTCTTTACACTTCTACCTACTCTGCTAACTTGTAGGGTTACTTAGAATATAGACAGAGTCTATTTCTCTTTTTATCCCTCTTAATTCCTATACGGTAATGCCTTGCCTATATGGTAGCATTTCCCAGAGACTGTTTCATTGGAGACTGACATAATTGGGTGTTGTGTTAGTATCCTATTGCTGCTAGAACATATTAGCACCATCCTAGTGCTAAAACAATACACATTTATTATCTTACCATTCCGGAAGTCAGAAATCCAAAATCAGTCTCTCTAAATAAATTCAAGATGTCAGGAAGGTTGGTTCCTTTGGAAGCTTTAAGGGAGATTCTGTTTCTTGGTTATGTTAGCTGTTAGACGCTGCCCTCATTCCTTGGCTTGTAGCCTCTTTCTCCATCTTCAAAGCCAGCAGTATAGCATTTTTCAAATCTCTTTCTGTTTCCATGTTAACACTGCCTCCTCTCTGTTTCTGACTCTCCTCCCCCCTCAGGGACACTTGTGATTATATTGGGTCCGCACACATAATCCAGGATGATCTTCCCATCTCAAGATCTTAATTTAATCATACCTGCAAAGTCCCTTTTGCCAGTAAAGTAATATATTCACAAGTCCTGGGGATTAGGATGTGGACCTCTCTGGTGTGCCGTTATTCTGTCATAGGTGTTAATAGGTAATAAGAAGGGAATAAAATGATTCCATAATTAGATACATATAGAAAACAGTTGGTGTAAATAGCACTGAACATGAGAATTTTAATGCAGGATTTTTCTGAGTCTTTATTCTCAAACGTTTTCAGTAATGAACTCTTTTTTCTTCTCTTCTCTTCTCTTCTCTTCTCTTCTCTTCTCTTCTCTTCTCTTCTCTTCTCTTCTCTTCTCTTCTCTCCTCTCCTCTCCTCTCCTCTCCCCTCCCCTCCCCTCCCCTCCCCTCCCCTCCCCTCCCCTCCCCTCCCCTCCCCTCCCCTCCTCTCCTCTCCTCTCCTCTTCTTTTTTTTTTTTCCCCCAAGGAGTATTTAATGGACTATTGTTTGTGGTAAAGTCATAGGTAGAAGTGGAGAAAAAAAAATCTGGAAAATCTGGAAACTGATCACTTTCCATTACTTATAGATGGAATTTAAATACCTAAAGTGAATAATACAATTTCTGAAAGGAATTCAGTTCTTTAAACTTTGGCTATGTCTGAATAATCAAGCTTTAATTTATTCTTTATTAATTTTCTCATCCAAAAGGATGATTTCTTCGAGTTTCAGCTATGATAATGTAAAGAGCTTGGAGGTTGTCACACCTATCCTTACAACAGGTAAAACCTGGACACACTGAAAAATCATCTACTTTGCTTGGACTCATCAGAGAACTGAGGGTACAGGGCAAACTGCTACCTTGAAGTTGATAGAGACAGGTACATCCAGAGAGACACAGCAACAGAGATCTGCTCATTTGGGGCAGGAACCACTGGAACTGGAAAATGGTAGAAACACTTAGATGGGGACTTGGACAAATTGCTGTAGGCTGAGTGTGGACTAGCTTGAGAGTGAGAAACTCTTGGGGCCCAGCCGTTTGAAAGATCCTCTTGTGACCTTGACAGGAAGCAGTGCAAAGAAACCATTGGGAAATATGCCCTGGGACTTCTCTATAACGTAGGCATTTCCTAAGGGGAGAAGGATTTTGCCAGACCACAATTCTGAAACCTTATCCTAACAGGAAAAAGAGAAATTCTCCCTATTCCCTTGAACCCCTTTCATCCTTCCTGTCTCATCTGAATGGGGAACAAAAATATATTCAACAGGGGACAGGGTTTCAAGGAAATACATTGGGAATGCTGCAGCCAGGGAAGGGAGTAGAAGCGGGGGAAGAAAGCTATACCACTGAAGGAAGAACAGAAATGCTTGTGAAGGCGACAGCCCTGTGACACCTGCTTGCTGAGAAATGGAGACATAATTTAAACATTATAGAATGATCCCCCTCCCTTACATCCTACCCGACATCACACCAGAAGTCTCCAGGACGACAACAGTAGATTATAGCTGAAAATACATAGCGGCCCCAAAGCCAAGAGGAGACAAAAACAAAGACACTAAAGGAATTTCTGAAGCCTCTTGTACCAGTAGTTACAGCAAACATTTAACACAATCCAACTCTTGGCCAGCTGAAAATCAATCCTCACACTATTTAATCTTCAGTTCCTATTTAAATCTTCAGTTCCTATTACTTGATAGTACATGCCCAGCTTTCAACAACAAACACAAAATTACAAAGTAAGCCAAAAGGTGAAAAAAAATACACAGCCTGAAGAGAAAGAAATCACCAGAACCAGACTAAGATATACCACAGATGGTAGAATTAGAAGACAGGGAATTTAAAATGATGATAATTAATATGTTAAGGCCTCTAATGGAAAAAGTAGACAGTATGCAAAAATAAATTGGCACTGTACACAGAGACATGGAAATTATAAGAAACAAAATGCTAGAAATCAAAAACACAATAACAGAGATGAAGAATCCCTTCGGTGACCTAATGAGTAGACTTGACACAGCTGAAGATGAAAACCAATCAAGTCGAAGGTAGGCCAATAGAAAGATCCCAAACTGAAATGCAAGCAGAAAAAAAAAAAAAAAGAAAAAGAAAAAGAAAAAAGACCTGTGAGACAATATCAAAAGCTGCAACCTGTAATTAGAATACTGGAACGAGAGGGAAGAGAGAACAGAGCAGAACTATTTGAAATAATACTGGCTAAGAATTTTCCAAATTTAATGACAAACACCATCCACAAATCCAAGAAGCTCAGACACCAAGCAAATTAGAAAACAAAAACCGAACAAACAAATGAAAATACCGCACCTCTGTGTATCTTGTTCAAACCACAAAAATACCAAAGAGAGAAAATCTTCAAGGAAACCAGAGGGAAAAATAATCGCCTTGCCTGTAGAGGAAAAAGGATAAAAATTATAGCAGCCTTCTGATCGGAAACTATGCAAGAAAGAAGAGAGTACAGTGAAATCTTTAAAGGATGGAAAGAAAAAAGCTCACCAACTTAGAATTCTTTATTCAACAATATTATTCTTGAAAAGTGGGGAACAAAAACTGAGGAACTTCATTACCGTCTGCCTTATAAAAAATGTTTTAAAAAATTCTTTAGGCAGAAGAAAAAATGATATAGGTTAGGCACTTGGATCTGCATAAAGAAAGGAACAGTGTCAGAGCAAGAAAATTTAAATTAAGGTAACATAAAAATGTAAACTTTTCTTATTTAATTAGTCTAAAAGATTAATGGTTTGTTTAAAACAATAATAGTAACACTGATTATAGCACATGGATACATAAAATGACAGCAATATCACAAAGGACAGGACAGAGAATTTGGTGATCCTCTCCTATAACGTACCTATGCTACACGTGGAACAATGTAGAGTGATTTGGTGGTTGACTTAGGTTATCTAAAAATATATATTGTAAACTCTATGGTAACCAATAAAAACATTTTAAAAATAAGTATAAATAATATCCTAAGTAAGGAGATATAATGGAATTATAGAAATGCTAAATTAAAATTAGATAAGGCAGCAAAAAGAAAAGAGGGGAAGGAACCAAGGAACAAATGCAACACATAAAAAACAGTTAAAAAGATGGCCGATATTAATCCAACAATATCAATAATCGCTTTAAATATGGAAGGTTTAAATGTACCAATTGAAAGATGGAAATTCTGAGTGGATAAAATGACAAGACCGAAATATATGTTGTCTCAGAGAAACCCACTTTAATGATAAGATTCAGGTAAGTTAAAAGCAAGGAGATGGTGAAAGGTATACTATGCTAACACTAGTTTAAAAATGGTGCTTATTTTGATCTTGGGAATCAAGCAATCTGGTATAGATTACAGTTCTCTCATTGAATGAACATGAGAAGTTACTTAACCTCTCTCAACCTCAACTGTAAAATGCAGACAAAAATACCTCTTAGGATTGATCTTAGGTGCATGATTAATGCATGTAGCATGACCAGCATCACATCTGATGTATAATATTGCATAGAATAACTTCTATTTTTCCTCTGGCTTCTCATAAAATACTAACTCACTTCTTTCCTCCTTCCCTGGTCTTTATCTTACTATTTTGTAAAAATCCTGTGTTCCTCTCCTACCATTTTCCTTTCTTTTCTTTTTTGTCTTTTTTAAAATTTTCACATATTATATGACATCCATAAGTCCTCTGTATGACACTATATATAGAGTGGTAATTAGATGAAATCGAATAGCTTAGACATAGATTTAGTAATAATTAGTAAATGATTATGGCAGTCAATATTGGAGGATTTAACAAATTATCCAGATGGGTTCAAGCAAATCTGTAGAGTTAAGTTTTTCTTGATCCAGATGAAAAAAAAAAAGTATTTAGAGAATGTGAGTAACTAGAATGAGCTCTGCATTGAGTTCTGTGACTGGCAAGGACAGGAAATCTATTTGTCAATGTGGCCTGAGAAGAATAGACAGGAAAACTATCCCTTAAAAATTAACGGCAAGGAGAAAGAGGAGTGATATAGTCCTTCAATAAAGTTCGAAGAAATGGGTGAAAATTAATTCCTTGTGATCAACACTAAAGTAAATAAATTACTTTTTTTCATACTTATGGCTTGGAAAATAACATTCAAATCCTTGAACTCCCAGTTGCAAAAATGAACAACAATAATTATAGGAAGCCTGCTACATAATGGTTATTTTAATTACCATGTTTTTGCTTCTGTGATATAATTAGTTGGATTTTTTTTTTTTTTTTTTTTTTCAAATTGAAGGAGAGAATTTTCCAGCTGGTTTTAGGTCCTGTGTATTCTAATGAGTATAATTACATCTTCCAAGTGACAGTGTCCAGAATCCAAGAAAGTAAGGAGGATTAGACACTGAACATCTTGTATCGCAAAAAAAAGAATTTAATGATGTTTGCTAAAGCCAGTTCCAAAGGCCCTTTTCAGCTACTGAGCCAGCGGAGAACAAACTGAACTCCGTGCTTCTTTTGTCATTGTCAGGGATGATGGAAGGAGCTATAAGCTGGTGTGCTTCCATGTGAGTGTTACACTTTCTCCACTCTGGTCCACGTTAAACCCTGATATTGAATGCAGTGACACTCCAGTTATTGGACAGTAGGCTATATAGTCCTTCACTAAGTTTATCCATCCTTCATTGGCAGCTAGAGTTTTCAGCTGGTCTCAATACTGTTCTAAACTATATACATGAAGAGTTAACATGTCCCAGTCAGATCATTGACAAGACCAGGGAGAGGCAATAAAGGGGCTTGCTGTAGGGTAGCTCTAGCCGTAGAGAAATAGCTATAGACCACTTTATTAAGTAAGAGGCTAGTTGCACAGTACGCCACTAAGGGATGACCTTTCTGATCATAGTCTGTGAGCAGTTAGAATGGGTTGCAAACTCTGGGAGGGCCATACCTGTCTTTTGGACTACACACTGTGACCACAGCTGCCCTTCTGGAGATGCCTCTAGGGCTCTGAGGTAATACCCCAAGGTGGCCGTTTCTAGAGGCTAAGAGTTGCATAGAAAATGGTATCCCTATATCTGCTTTAAATTAGCTGCCTGCTCATTTGGAGCGGTTCGTGGTTCTGATGCGTTGGGATAGTGCAATTAGAACTAGTTTATGGCTCATTTCTGTGCTGTTTATTGTTTTATGGCTATGATGGGATATAGCTTCCAGTTGTTAATGAGGACCGCTCCGAAATGAGGGATAACAAGATAATGATGGTTTCCATTTGTATGGTGCCTTAGTTGGAGTAGAACAAAGGACCTTACTCAGACTCTCTTGTTGTCCTCACCTGTACTGGCCAGGCAAGGGGCAGAGGTTAATGGGCGAGGTTGATCAATCATGATTCTGAGAACAGAGAGGGCAAGTCCCCTGACCACTGTGATCAGCTGGACTCTAGGAATCCAGCTCCACAGAGATGGCTGTTGTGCCTTCTCTCTCCTCAAGCCTTAACCCCTTCTTTGCTTTCCGACCCCTCTTTTCTCTCTTTAACAGGAGGAAATGTGCAAAAGCATAAAGGGAGAGGTAGGAAGCATCTCCTTGTGTGTCCCTCTCTTATTTAAAAAGGAAATAGAAGTTCTCAGAAACTTCTACTAGGTTTTCATCGAGCCAGAATTAGATGTCACACTCTCCCTTAAACAGTCATTTTCAAAGAGTTGTAAAATTGCTAGGATTGGTTTAAACCAATGGTGATTCTTCTCCTGGGACTGAGTACATTGCCACTGGACAAAATTGAGGTTCTAATGGCCAGGAAGAATGGGAAGAATGGCTGATGGCTGGATACGCAAAACTGGGGGCCACAGCTGTGTACAAACCATGGTCTGTTTGGAAAGTCCCTAAGTCCTCTGCATTGCAATGGCTGCCTGATTGGGGTGCAGGCATCAGGGCCTTTAGGTGCTTTCTCTCGGGTATCTGTGCGCTGGAGCCACGTTGTGTCCCACACAAAAACAGGGAGAGTGTGGTTCCTTTTCTAAAGCAGCTTTGTTGTAGCCATCCATTCCTCACAAGTTTTCCCACACAAAAAGTCCCTTCTACATGCTGGAAGCTCCTTTCTCTATGGGGATCTGTGGGGGCAGAGCCCCAGAAAGTAGTTTCCAGGCCCTCAACCTCACATAGAAAGGTGCTGGCTCACGTAGTAAATGGCCATCAACTGTGATTGCATGGCCATCAGCTGTGGCTAGTTGGCCGTCAGCTGTAACCAGTGAGCCATTGGCCACTAATATAACTGCTGTGGCTACACTAGCAGAAAAATGGGGGCTAGCAAGAAGATGGTGGCTGAGCCTGCAAACAGTGCAGTGAGGGTTGAGAATTGTGCGGCTCCTGCTTCCTGTGTCTCCAACCCAGCCGCCAGCGAGAATATAGTGATATGATTCCCCTATCTATGGCTCCGTGAGTGTTCCTTTTGGCCTCACCATGTCCTGCGTTCTTATGTGGGGAGCGGGAGCAGAGACCCCGCCGGCCGCCCTGCACAACACCTGTGCAGGGAGCGGGGGCAGAGACCCTGCATGACACCCTGAATGACAAATGGCACAGCGAGCAGGGTCCCCCGCACGACAGGATCAGATCAAGGCCCTGGGGTTGGGCCTGGGGAAAGATACCTGTGCGTCCCTGACAGTCTTCTCTGGTAAGAGGCTGTCCATCTACCTGACTACCACCTCAGGACATTATACTACTTGGAAAATTTAGTATTAACAAAAGAAAACTAAAGTTGAAGCTGTGAATTTTAAGACATCAAACTTTAGGGTTAATAAGCTATTTAGAAGAATGCCTCCAGAATTTTTAACTCAAAGAAACAAATCATAGGTTGTGTATCCTTGGGGGGAAAAAATCAGAAATTTTGTATGCGATAAAGAGCTCATGATGGGAAGGAAACAGGCCTTACCGGAAACATCTGAGTCTGGAAATTGGTCAGGTTTCATAGGATGGTGTACTCCTATGACTTAGGCCATGTTCCATGTAATGAAAGGAAAATCAGGCTGGGAAAATATGAGTCTGATTTTGGAGATAGTATTACCACATAGAAATATAGACAGTGTAGAAGTTATAGTGGTTCGACTTATAACTTTTCGACTGTATGGTGGTGTGAAAGTGATATGCATTCAGTGGAAACTGCACTTTGCATTTTGGTCTTTTCTCAGGCTGTGGTACATGGTATGATGTTCTCTTGTGAAGCTGAGGAGCAGCAGCAAACCAAAGTTCCCAGTCAGGCACGTGGTCACAGGTATGAACAACCATACACTACAGTGTCTTGGGTTGCCAATATTTTTTGGATATTGTGTTTTGTGTTTTCACATCCCATCATGTCTATGTAATGTCCATCTGTGTCTTGATTCTGGTGAGAAGACGAGGAAGGCAATTGCTTTGGAAATGAACTCAAGCTAATTGCCCAACTGTAGGCTAACGTAAGTGTTCTGAGCATGTTTAAGGTAGGCCAGGCTAAGCTATGCTGTTCAGTAGGTTAGGTGTAGTAAATGCAGTTTTGACTTGTGATATTTTAAATCTACAATGGGTTTATCAGGATGAATTCCATTGTAAGTCGAGGAGCATCTGTAATCAGAATCAGAAAATGCCAACCAATAGGTTTGCAGGGATGCCTAGAGTAGGTAGAAATCAAGAAAGCCAAGCATTACAGTAAGTGCTTAACAAATGGTTAACTGCCATTAAAGTTGTTACCAATGTGTTTACTGATAAAATGAATGTGTAGATTTAGCTATTAGTATCAGACAGTCCTGATTACAATTAACAGAGTCTAGACCCACCCTCCCCTGTGTAACTCTGTCACATACCTGTCACCGTGGGGATGTTAAGTTTCCTTGGGAGAACGTTTGATTACTGTGTGCCTCCCTTTGTAGACTGAACTCCATGAGGGCAGTGATGTTGGCTGCTTTTGTCCTTTAAAATATTCCCAGACCTATCACGGGGCTTAATAAAATATTTTAAATAACTAAATACATAATAAATGTGTGAATGAATAGATTTTAGGGTAGGTCTTTGGTCCTTGGGGAGAATAATGAGAGTGGAATAATAAGGGTAGAGCTGAAACTGAGGCTTTTATTAAGAGTTGGTTACAAGGTCAGATAGGACAAGGTCCAAGAGAGATTTGAAGCCGAGAACCCAGCACTAAAGGGGTTTGTGTTGGAAAGTGACAGTCAGGTGAGCCCTCCTTAGGGGTAGAGATATCACAAGTATTTGATAGCTTCTCTCACTTTTCCTGTTTGATTGGACATTATTGAAAGGATATCTTATCTGGTTTATACTTGCATCACCTTGTGTGGCTTTCACACACAGGTCGAGCACTGTGGTTGTTAAGTGAATGAATCAATAAATGAAGGCAAAAATTTCAGGTTAAAAGCTAATAAGACATAAATGCAAAGTGGGGAAGTACAGATGTGTAGCTATACAATATGAAATATATCCATTGGATGAATATATTTCTTGGTCTGTCATCAGAAAGTTTCAGGGATTTCTCATTAAGTTAATAAATCACAGGCTTAGCTAGTTTCAATATCCAACACAAATGATAGTTGCAGTTTTGCCAGATGTGTCAGTGACAATCTCTAGACATGTGGCATCTATATATCCTCATGAATGGGAAATAGTGATTACTCCCACGCTGAGGGCATGTTTGGGAGCAAACTAGAACAGAAATGTTAGATACTACTGGTTTTCTACCCAATATCCACTTTCTGCTTCTTCATTACTAATTTGACTCAGGTTTTTGGTTTGCAGTATGCTCCAATAAGAGCAAAATCTCTCAGAATCCTTTGCAGCTGGCTGACTAGGTGTTAGTTCTGAACCAATAAAGCATGGGTGTCCAAACTGTGGCCCATGGCCCAACTGCGGCCCATGATCCATTGTTAATTGGCCCGAAGCAAATTCCAAAAATATATTTAGTTTACTTAAATTAACCAGGTGAGGCAATACGTACTTCACCTCGAGTGAGTGGCCCGGCTGTTTGTGTATTTTACCGCATATGGCCCTTGGTGAAAAACGTTGAAAAAAGTTTGGACACCCCTGCAATCAGGTGTAAGAGGGAGTTACTAACAACAAATGTACAAGTTGGCAATGTGCTTGACTTTATTCTTGTTTTTATTTTATTGTGGTAAACTATATATAGCAAAAAATTGTCATTTTAATAATTTTTAAGTGTGCAGTTCAGTGATTATATTCACAATGTTTTGCACCCATCACCACTCTCTATTTCTAAGACTTTTCCATTACACTAAACATAATCTCTGTACCCATTAAATATTAATTTCCCGTTGCCCCTACTCTCCTGCTCCTGGTAGCCTCTAACCGACTTTTTATTGCCATGAATTTATCTACTGTAGGTATTTCATATATGTGGAATCATGCAATATTTGTCCTTTTGTGTCTGACATTTTGTAATGCATATTTTCAAAGTTCAACTGTGTGTAACATATATCAGAACTCCATTCTTTTGTGTGGCTGAGTAATATTCCATTGTATGTACATACGACATTCTGTTTACCGTTTCATCTGTTGATGGAAACTTGGGTTGCTTTCACCTTTGGTCTATTGTGAACACTGCTGCAATCAGCATTGGTGTTCAAGTATCTGATTCAGTTCCTGTTTTCAATTTGTTGGGGTATATACTTAGGAGTACAATTGCTGGGTCATATGGTAATTCTATTTTTCACTTTTTGAGGAACCACCAAATTATTTTCCATAATGGCTCCACCATTTTATATCCCCACTAACAATGTAAGAGGGTTCCAATATTCACGTCCTTGCCAATACATGTTTTCTTTTTTTTATGGCTATCATAGTAGGTGCGAAGTCATATCTCAAGGTTTTGATTTACATTTCCCTAATGACTAATGATATTGAACATGTTTTCATGTGCTTTTTGGTTGTTTGTATATCTTCTTGGGAGAAATATGTATTTATTCCTTTGCCCATTTTTTAAATTGGGCTGTTTGTCCTTTGTTGTTGAGTTATAGGAGTTCTTTATATGTTCTATGTTCTGGATATTAAACCCTTCTATTTTCTCCCATTATGGGGGCTGCCTTTTCACTGTGCTAGTGTCCTTTGAGGCACAAAAGTTGTGAAGAAAGTTTTATTGATGTATAGTGGACATATAACATTATATTAGTTTCAGTTGTATGAACATAATGATTCAATCATTGTATATATTGCAAAATAATCACCACAATTTCTAGTAAACATCTGTCACCATACATAGTTATGAAACTTTTTTGCTTGTGCTGAGAATGTTTAAGTTTTACTCTAGTCACAACATTCAAATAGGCAATACAGTATTATTAACTATAGTCACCATGTGGTACATTACATCCCCATGACTTATTTATTTTATAAAGGTTTTTAATTTTGATGAAGTCAAATTTATTCTATTTTTTCCTTTGTTGCTCATGCTATTGGTGTTATATTGAAGAACATATCACCAAATCCAAGGTAGTGAAGATGAATGACAATATACTTGACTTTTACAGTTCAATGTTAACATTACGTGAGTGGTTTTGTTTCTTGGATTATCACCAAACATTGATTTTTATTTAAATCCTAGGAATCACCATGTTATTAACCTCTCCATCAGCTGTGAATATCACAAGCACACACAGAAGGAAAAGGAGTGGGTTGGTTGAGGTAGGCACTAGCATCCTGCAAACTTGGATTCTGCTTCAGGCCCTGCCAGTGTGGCAGGTACTTGTAGGCTTTCTTTCATCCTTTTTTCTTCCTTCTGTTAACAGCCTCTGCTGTTTGACTCTCTGCCTCCTCCGTTCTCAGTCCACACACTGCCTGTGGAGTACCACTCCTACCTCAGGGCTAGACACGTGATCAAGTCAAACTCTAGTCCTGGCTATAAGCAGGACACTTTGGTTCATGCAGGACATTTTATTTTCACAGAGACATTGAGATACAGTGAATTTTTTGCTGGTAATTATGATGCAGAAGCAGATGCTCCTTCCCAATGGATTTCATCCAAGAGAATAAAGTCTGAAGTTACTGGTAGATACTTATAGTATAAGGAAAGGACCTACCTGAGAATGGAGCTAACTTAGAAGATGGATAGTTAAGAGCTGGTGAGAGAATTAGGTCCTCTTAAAACTTATTCTTAAACTTGAACCCAAAACTCCTCTTTTTGCTTAAACCAGTTTGGGTTGAGTATGTAGTCGCTTGCAACTGAAAGAGTCCTCCTGGACACAGCTACTAACCAGCAATGGGACCTTGAATATGTCACTTCACATCCCTGGGCCTCTGCTTTGAATCTGAGATGCATGAGTTCTGTTTTGGAAATTGGGAAATAAAGACACTTCAAGGTGAAGTAAACTAAGTTCAAAGTCACACAGTCTAGTCTCAGGAACACTGAGATCTATAAGCTCAAGTTTGGGATGTTTTGTCCTAGTGCAGAAAGAGCATTATTTTTTATTAAGCAGAAAACTGACTGATGATGTCTTCTGCAGACTTGCTCAGACCTGAAAATTCCAATATTACAGAAAGGAATCTGAGCCTTTAGGTAAATTACTTCATATGTTCACCCTGCTGAGCTGCAGATGGACAGTACAGCACAAAATGTACTAGGAGAAGTGCGTGCACCCACAGTTGATGTCCTATGAGATCTGCAAATTGTACTTGACAAAGGAAATTAAACTTGGCTCAAAGAAAGCTTTAGGCAGTTCTGAGATATTGAATGAGCTCCCGCTCTTTCTCTTTTTTTAACATCTCAAGTTCACGAACTTATTTTCTTTGCCTCACATTTCATCATCGCCCTAACAGATGAGATTATTATCCACATCTTGGCTGCGGTATGTAAGACGGCCACTTTCTGTGGGACAGTTCCCTTCATTCAACTGGCACAGACGTGCTTTATTGAAAAGACCCCTTCCTTCTTCACTGTAGATACTTAGGTTTTCAATTCTTTCCTCTCCTCTTCCTCCTCCTCTTCCTCCTCCTCCTGTCCTCTCTTCTCCTCCCCTCCCTTTCCTCTCCTCCCACTCCTTCCCTCCCTCCCCTCCCCTCTGCTCCCCTCCTCCCTCCCTCCCTTCATTTTATCTACCCCCAACCCCCCAACCCACACCCACCTAATTCTTAGAGAAAACTCAGCTTCAGGATTCCCTTCCAGTCCCATCTCTCCCTGGCAGGAAAGGACTTTGTGTTTTTATTGTCTTCTGGATGGCTTGCCATGTCAGTAGTGGCCCTCCCTTCAGGGATAACTAAAGGAAATTGCATTTTAAAAAAAATTTACAAAGCAAATTTTGTTGCTTGACACTTGATAAAAGGGAAAAAAATAAACTTGGAGTCCTACAGAGGCAGAATTTGCACACAGCAGGAGCAATCATGAAAAAATGTTAAAACCTAGCTCTATCTCTTTATTTTGCAAATGATTGCATGGAAATCAGAGTGACAACAGGGGCTGCTCAGAATTGTGCAAGTAATTCCTGGCACAGTTAGTCCAATCCAAATCAAAGCTTTTAATGATGTTCTGCCCTGAACAGAGCTGAAGTCCTTCTTTTTAGAGTACTCCTGATGTTTCTAGGTTTTACAGTAAAAAATATCTAAGTAGACTAGAGCTATAGTATTCAGAGGGATGCTACAGATGGCCAGTTTTATGTGATATAGTTTAATATATAACTATTGGGTTATTTGCATAACCTCTGGCTTAGTTTTGCAACATTCAAATTTATTCTATCTTAATATACATATATAGATTTATCATTTTATATACATGCATAAACTCTAAATCTAACCTACTCTCTTTTTGTTTTCTTGTCTCTCTCTCTTTTTTTTTTTCCTTTCTACCCAAATCACTCCTCACTTCCAGCCTTTCAGGAAAAGTAATTACTTGCTTTTATTTTCATGCTTATATATTATTTAAAAATCATCAATGCACCTATATAGACATTGCACACATATACATCTCCCTAAATAGTGTTTTTGATATATTACAAAAACAGGATAATATTCGATACACTGTAATACATATTGCTTTTAATTACTGTTTTAACTTTAATACTTTAACATAGGTATGATTCCTTCGATTATAAACTTAAGAAAGTCTTGGATGTATTAATTTTAGTCGTAATCCCTTGTGACTTGACTGTACTCTCTTCTACATCCTCCCCTCAATGCCCTTCACAAGCCCTATTTCAATTAGGAGAGAGATGAAGAGGGCATAGCATGTTTTAAGCACACAATTAATATTTGTCAAATGGATGGTGGAACTCAAGTTCTAAATGGAGACTGAAACACAATATCATAGGGAAATGGTGGAGTGGGTTGGTGGTGGGGTTTATCAAGAGTTAGAGCAAAGCAAAGCAAAGAATATTGGAGCTGGAAGGCCTTGGAGCTAACTTACTCCAGTAGTTGTCATACTTTGTGAGCATAAGAATCACCTGGGAAAATTGTCAAGACAAACACTACCCTTGGAGCCTGATTCAGTAGCAGTAGGTGTGACTTGCTGTTTTTAGAAGCTCTCTAGGTGATGCTGTGCATAGGTGATCCTCAACCAGATGTTGAAAAACTTCCTTTGGATATAAGAAACGAGAAGTCTAGGGACTCATTGACTTGCCCAAGGTCAAACAATTATATGTGGTGGCAAAGATGGGCCTAATTCTTCTTTCTTGAAATGGAGTACTATTGACTCTTAATGTACCTCCAGGTGCTTTATTTTCATAATCTTTGGTAAAGGCTCTAAAAATGTTCCAACTGGCTTCCTCTCCCCATGTCTTCATTTGCAAAAAACATTCTCCCAAATGAGTGATGAGATTTTTAAAGTTAGAATGGTTCTGGGGAGATGGAGACTGAATCTTATTAAATAAGTCATCTCAAAGTAATGTTTCTTTTCAGGTAATCAAGGAAAAGAGATTTAGGTAAATGACTTGCCTGTCCATTCAGAATATTCTGTCAAGAGAATGTTAAATAATCTCATCCCACTTGCCGCTTGGTTATTTTCACTTAGAATTTCAGGAAAATAACTCTGTTGATATCTTTGAAACCGACTTTGAATCTTCCTTTTTGAACATGGCTTCATGCAGGTGGAAGAAGAAAGCATTTGGTGAAATGAAATAGTTAGTAGTATTATTAAATTTGGGGAGTTATGTTATTGTGGGGACAGAGCCAAGAGTTCAGTTTCCAGGCTCTTGGCCTCACGCGGAAAGGTGATGGCTCAGGTAGTAAATGGCCATCAACTGTGCTTGGATGGCCATCAGCTATGGCTAGTTGGCTGTCAGCTGTAACCTGTGAGCCATTGGCCACTAATACAACTGTCGTGGCTATGCTAGCAGCAAATAGGAGCTAGCAAGAGGGGATTGCAGTTAGCACGGATTGCAGCTAGCAAGTGAGGTTGGTTGGCAGAGAGAAGTGGACAGCAGTTTGCGGATAGTGTGGCTTCTGCTTCCTGTGTCTCCAACCCAGCAGCCAGCGAGGATATAGTGGTATGACTCCCTTATCTATAGCTCGGTGGGTGTTCCTTTTTGGCCTCACCATATCCTGCATTCTTATGTGGGGAGCAGGACCAGAGACCCCACATGACACCCTGCATGACAGTTATGTATTCATGGCTCATTATGAAATATTTTTATATCCCCTGTGCTTCAGGGGATGAATAATATTACCCATACAAATTTATAAAGCTTTATGTTTAACATAAAATGGTTTAAGACCTCATGGGGCAATCTAGTTTACAATTTAAATGTCGCAGGCAGTGAGTCCCTCATTAAAAACACAAAGTAAAACTTAACTCATACCATTAAAATACATCCATTCATTACTACAAACATGCACCATCTGGGGTTGTTTCGTGCCTCCCAGTTTCTTATTAGCAGGGGAGAGATAGGGGTTGACTTCTTCCAGAAATCAGTATGTCTTACAAAATGGAAACGCACGCTGCTGATGGCAAACGGTCCATAATTACTGATGGGAGCCTCTGACCAGGTGCTGATGCTGGAAGATGTCCTTCACCAGTGCTTTGAAAATGACTCAACTTTCAAATTCCTACTGAGGTTTACTTTTCTTACTAGTATTGCCTTCTATAGCTAGAAAGATAAAGTTTAATATTAAAATTTAAGAAGAAATACCCATTCTCCTCAGCTCATAATAATGGTAAAAAAAAAAAAAAAAAAAAGCTCCTTGTTACTGGGTGCCAACCTTTAGGTGCTAGCATGCTAGCATGATCTCTTTCATCCTCTCCACAGCTCTTTTGGTTAGGTATTATTATCTCCATCTTTTCTATAGATAAACATGCTTACAGAGGTAAATAGGTTGCAAAGGCAAAATAGCTGGCAAGTCGCAGATGTGTGCATGATGCTTCTCTGGGGGATGTTATACCGTGTTTCCCCGAAAATAAGGCCTAGTTGGACCATCCACTCTAATGCATCTTTTGGAGCAAAAATTAATATTAGACCCAGTCTTATTTTAATATAAGACCAGGTCTTATATAAGACCCGGTATAATATAATATAATACCGGGTCTTACATTAATTTTTGCTCCAAAAGACGCATTAGACCTGATGGTCTGACTGGGTCTTATTTTTGGGGAAACACGGTATCATAAAGATATTAGGAGGCAGCTCTTTTGGGGTAATGGCTACTGGTATATAAAGGATTAATGCACAGTGACTCCAGCTTCATTGAAATACCTTGCTACCTTAGGCAGGGATTACCGTCTACCATTGTTCTCAAAGTGTGATCCATGAACCAGCAGCTTCTGCATCACTTGGGTGCTTGTTAGAAATATAGACTCTCAGGCACCATTGAGAACTGCTGCATTAGAATCTGCATTTTCAATAGATCCTCAAGTGATTTGCATGTATTTTAATGTGTGAGAAGCCCAGAACTAGATGACCTTTGATTTACCTTTTACCACTACTGTGGTCCATGCAAGCAGGAACACTCTAAGCCTCCCTTATGTGCCATCCATCTCTTGAGAATAGTGGCCCTATTGAATACCGCTATGCAGTTCCCACAGCATTTAGCACTATGACTTTCCTAGTAGCTGCCGAATGCATTCTTCATGAATAAATGAATAAAATGACTGTCTTCCTTATAGAAAGGTAATGGTTATAAAAGTTTAAATATTAAAGAAATCAGTAATGGATGCCAAAGCCTTTTTACACATTTAATTAAAGACTCTAGATACAGTACCATTCCATTCCATCTTTCCTCCATTTTTCAGCTTTTCAGGGTAGGGCAAGTAATTTTATTTAATGTGTAAAGCTAAACATTAAGCATTGAAGACTGAAGCTCCCAGGCAAGGGAAGCCTTTTCCCCTCTGCCTGTTACTGACTCTCCCCCAGCTCAGAGACAAGGCACCATTCCACCTTCCTCATTATCTTGTCCACATTGTTGATTATAAGTAGCCTCATATCCTTGTCTTTTGACTAATTTCTAACAACTATGAACAAATAGTTTTGATTTCCCAGACAAATCCTTACCCTCATATTTACTGTGGAAGGGATCTATTGACAAAACAGACACAGATAGAATTGATAGATTTCCCCACTTACACACATATTTCATCCAAAGTAGAACTGGGACTTTCAATGAAGACACAGACATATTTTTTGAAATCACGAGCAAATGCAGGATCATGACATTTGGCAAAGGAGTAGGTCTGGTAAGTTCTCCTGCATGGACATCACTGAGATATGTGCCCAGAGAACACCTGGAGGGTGTATTACAAGGAGAGTACAAGCGAGACAGCAGAGGGAGTGGGGTCTTCGTGTAGGTTTCCATGAACCTGGAGTGGGTGACTGGTTCAGCTGTAGCCTTCAGTCTCCAGGTAAATACCACTCAAAACTTCTACAGCTTAGAATTGGCACCTGAGAATGAGGTTAGAGAAGGCAAGAGATAAACTGAGAATGTAGGAGAGGGAAGGAATAGGATGACTAAAGCTGGCCTGATTTTTCTTTTTAACTTTAGTTCATTGCCATAAAGCAAGGATTGTTGAAATTTATGTGCTAATTCATGTGTAGTAGATATAAATTCCTGTTTGGTGTTAATTAGTGTTACTTTTAATAAGCCTGAAGAGCAAAATGCACAAAAGTGGAAGAGACACTAGAGTTACACACACACACACACACACACACACACACACACACACACACACACGAGGTATGATCAACAAATATGGTGAATGTTACTGCTGAGTTCCATTTAATGGAAAGGCAGGGATCTGCAATACGGGAAGACGCATGTGGAACCATAGTAACAGTGTGTGAATTGTTCAGTGCATCAATTGGGTGTGAGCTACGGTTGAGAGAAGGTATGTTTTAAAGTATGCCCTAAGTCATCTTCTAGTATGACAACACGCCATGTCACATGGAGCTTCTGGTATACGGCAATTTGTGTCAAATAAAAATATTGTGATGTGTCCTCATCCACCTTATTTACCGGATCTGGCACCCTGCGACTTCTGGTTCTTCCCCAAAGTCAAAATGATTCAGGACATTGAGGCAGCCATGACAGTGCAACTAAAGACACTCATGAAAGAAGATGTCCAGAACTGCTTCAGGAAGTGGCAAGAATGATGGGACAAGTGTGTTCACAGAAAGGGGAAGTATTTTGAGGGGGATTAATGGCAATGTGTCTTTACTGTAATAATTTTTTTATTGAAACAGTCACTGTATTTTATGATCACACCTCGTGTGTGTGTGTGTGTGTGTGTGTGTGTGTGTGTGTTTACCGCTCATTATTGTAGGTGGCTTGAGAAATGAGGTTGGAGAAATAAGAAATGCAACATTTCACCACATTTTTAGGTTCATCATATGTTCAAGCGCCTGCACTTTTTGCTTTAGAAAACCACATTTCCCTAACTCCACCCACCCTTTCCTCCCCATTTCTTCTTACTTTTATGCTTATGCTCAGAAAGCAGATAGAAAAAAGTTAAGAAAGAACACTCTTTTAAATCACATGAAGAAAATCATTTTGATTCTTCTCATTGACTTCCTGTTTCCCTTTATTTTAAAGTTCATGAAAAAAAAGATCATGCAGCTCATATTCCAGATGTTGCAGGATAATCCCTTGAATTTACCTGAATTCTAAGCCTGCCTCAATAATTCTCTAAATGATGTTGGCAGAATAAAGTTGGCTAAGAGCGTGGACTTCGTGGGCTGACAGCCTAGGTTCATATGTCACCTCTGTACTTCTTAGCTGTGGGCCCTAGAAGAGTGAAGGAACTTTGTCATGCCCACGTTCCCTCATTAGCACTGTTAGGAGCACCTATCTCCTTGGGATAGTAAAGAAGATTAAATGAAAGTGCTTAGCATAATGCCTGGCACATAGCAAAGGAACATTAGCTATTGTTATCATGCTCTTCACGTCACCTACCATTCAGACATTCACAGAACCAAGGATATTAGAACAAGGAGGCTGTTAGAAATCAAGTCATCTAACAGCTGTTGTCTGGGGACACCCCTAGTAACTGCACAATTTCATATACATAAAGAATGCTGAAAATAGGAGGGTAAAGAGCTAGCTCCGCATGGAAGAAGACTGATGACTCTCCCTATCGTGCTGGGCGAGTCATGGTGGTCCCGTGATTATGTTTCTTTGGCTCCACTCATTCAGATTCAGTGCTGACCACAATGACAACATTTCTTTTTTAGTTATATTTTATCTGGAACTTAAAATAAGCTCGCTCTAAGATGTTGTTTTCCAGGGTGATTATATCTGAACTTTAGTGAGGATATGGAGCCACGCTTTCGTACTGTGTCATTAACCGCACTATAGCTATTTATTGATGGTGTGCTAAACAGCTATAGTTTATACTTTTGGGAAATGTTTGCCTCTACGCTTAGGAGAAATGGGAATGTGATGTTTGACCCATTGTACTAACTATCCAAGGTTTCAGGATTTGGCAGCCATGGAGGGAGAAGGAGATATACAGGTGTAAATTATCCATGAAAATAACCCTATGTCTAGTTCCCAGCTGTTTGCATTTAATAGAATGACTTTGGCATAAGTAATAAAACTGTGGGTAGGCATCTGAAAGAAGGGGTGAATTTTCAGAATTTGATTTAAATATTCTGCAAATATATGTGTATAGTATGTGTCAGGAGATCTATCATCTCTCTCTCTTTTTCTGTCTTCCCCCACCCCCAATTATTATAAGAATCTTAAGAGATGGTATTCTCATTCCTCACATAAAAAAAAAACTGAAGATCATAGGTATTCAGTGAGCAAGTGACACAACCGGGATTGGCACTTAACATCTATTATCATCAGGCCTCAATTTTCCCCCATTGTTTTATGCTCCCGTAGCTCATGGAAATGGAAATGTGGCTTTGGTTAATTGAGGGCAGCTTCTTCCAGTAAATGATGATACCGTATTTGTCAGGGTCCAAACCATATTTGTCTGAAATCATATTTGTCAGAGTAAGTTTTTCACCCTGTTGGTTGGTTAAACAAAAAAAGATGAGCTCAAGGGCTCAAAAGTTAATTTTGGCTCAGAAAATTTACCTTGCGATGTCAAATGGCATCATGTGAGCTTCTAAGAGAGTTTTGTTGCTGACGACAGAAATAATTTCCTGGAATTCATTTAACACATGTCTGATTTCCTACCATGTGCTATATATAGTTCTAAGTGAAGGAAATATAGTAAAAAAAAAAAACAAAAAAAAACCAACAAAAATTTCTAACAGTCTTTGCCTTTAGAATGCTTTTCATATCTTTTTTTCTTATATCATCAAATGCTTTTGCTTATAGACTGCCATTTGAAAAACATTTTCACTAGTTACAGCTTCTTGATACTTTTAGTGCTTGCTGTAAGGAAACTTTTATTAGGCAACTTTAAATCTCACTTGTTTATTAGTAAGTTTATCACTTACTAATTATTGAATTAAGAACTACCGGACGGTAAGAGCTTTAAGCATTAAAGCAAAAGTAAACAGAATTGTGTCTTGTTAGATTGTTAGGAGAAAAAGATCTTTTCTTCTTTTTTAAAAATATATGCCATTATAAAATGAGCATCTCAAATGTCATCTGTGGAGGTTCCTAGAAGCTGCTTGCTTTTACAGTTTAATTTGTGGCCACAGCCTCTTTGGTAACTTTACTTCCTGTCACGGTTCTCCAGCTTAATCTTCAGATGATTTTTATTTGTATGAACTAAAATACTTACTGATCTTATTAGAAGTGTATGAACATGGTCCAGTACTCAGAATAGAGAGACCCAGGTTTTAGTCACAGAACCACCACTTGCTAGTCACATAACATTTTATAAGCCACTTAAAGTTTCTGGTGTCGGGTTTCTCATATTTTTAGTGACTTTCATTGAAAATTAAGAGCAAAAAATTAATGCAGGATGTTTTCAGTTCTGCAAATGTTGCATATTAAACCAGTTTCCTTTATTTAGACTGTCTTTGGAACTATGAAATTTCTTTTCCAAGCTATCTTATCAGATTTTTGATGTCATAAATATTGTCATACCCTGTTTTGAACCCCCTAATGCATTTAATATACTAGCAATCTATGTGTGGCAGTACTTTGACTGGCTTAGGGCAAGGGTGAGTAGAGATAAGGTAAGGAATGGAATCGCCCACTTGAGCTGTTTGCACCCATGGATATCTTTTTTATTTATTTATTTATTTGTTTGTTTGTTTATTTATTATTTAGGAGAGGAGGGAGGAATTTGGGTTTGAAGCAAGTCTAACTAAGAAGGCAATGTATGTTCGCAGCAAAATGGGAAATGGCTCTCATTTGATACCTGGTTTCAAAGGGAAGAGGTTTGAGGCTGATCTTTAGGAACAAATAGAATTGTGTTGGGGTCCAAATGTCAAGGCAAGAAATAATTAGGGGAGAAGCTGTTCTTACCTTTGTAGAGAGTTCAACGGTACTCAGAGATCCTGATGATTAGAAGCTTTGGAACATCCTGAGGTCCAGCAATGAGCATTGGACCTCTCAGGACAGGTTGTAGGAGTGAAGATTCAGAGCAGTTTCTAGGGCAATAGACAAGGACAAGTGTGAAGGTGTGGGACCTTTGTTTGACAATCAGGGAATCCTCATACTGGCTGCATCTGACAGACTTGTTTGAGGGTACAAAAGATACAGATTTTCAGGACCTTAAGGCATAATATGAAAAAGGCTAATATTAGCATTCAAATATTGAGGGATTAGGTTTTTACAAGAAAAGGTCACAAAAACAGCATGAAATTGAACTTCTGCTCAGGGGAGAGAGAGTAGACATACTTTCCCCTATTCCTTTCCTTAAGCACAACTGAAATTCCTGGACAAACAAGAAAGAATTCTTAAAGGTAGAGAGAAGGCTATGTACCTCAAGAGCCAAGGAACTACAGCATGGTTGTCATGCGGGGAGTCAGACGGGATGGTCTGTGGGGCCTCTGGTCCCTCTCCCCGCATAAGAACGCAGGATATGGCGAGGCCAAAAAGGAACACCCATGGAGCCATAGATAGGGGAGTCATACCACTATAGTCTCTCTGGCAGCTGGGTTGGAGACACAGGAAGCAAGAGCCACAGAATCCGCAATCCACACTCCACCACACTGCGCCGCTTGCTAGCTCAGCCACCATCTTCTTGCTAGCCCCCATTTTTTCTGCTTGTGTAGCCATGACAGTTATATTAGTGGCCAATGGCTCACTGGTTACAGCTGACCGCCAACTAGCCACAGCGGATGGCCATCCAATCACAGTTGATGGCCATTTACTACCTGAACCAGCACCTTTCTATGTGAGGCCGAGAGCCTGGAAACTGCACTGCTGGCTCTGTCCCCACAATGGTGATAAATTTCCTAGGTTCTGACTTGGAGCTAAAGAAGCCAGAAACTCAGAAGTGCCAACAGGTCAGACCCTCTTACCTCATCACAGCATCCCCCCTACTCCTCCACAGCTTTTCACACCCCTCCCCGACAATACTCTGCTCTCTCTAGCCATAGGACCAGGAAAATGCACATCTAGAAGGCAGAATACTTGTGTATTCTATCCCTGTCAAACAACACAGAAAAATTTGTGTCCACACTTTTAGCCCCATAGCTACTGGCAAAGGCCAAGTGGGGACCCTAGACTTTAACCACTCACCAGACTGAAATGGGTAGCCCCCAAACCAACCACAGGGTCGTGTCTGAGAAAGCCAAGAAGAAGCTGGGACTGCTATCATCACCCAACAGTCATGAGGCCATGCCTCCCCACCATGGTGTCAGAAAATACATGGGGAGTAATCGTGAGACACTCCCACTCCTCCTAGCCAGTGAAGTACCAGTGGAGACCTAGCGGCAGCCAGAACCCCCACCTCAACTTAGCAAGAGTGATGCCAAGAGAAGCCAGCTAGAACAGAAGAAGGTTCAAATAAGATTCACAGTAACATGCCATAATACCTAATGTCCCGATTGCTGTGGGAATTTACTCATCATAGTAAGATCAATGATGATCTCAAACTGAATGATAAAGGGCAATCAACAAAAGACAATCCAATAGATTCCAACATTGAGATCTCAGAGATCTTAGAATTATTTGACAATAAATTTAAAGCAGTCATCATAACAAGGCTTCACTGAGCAATTATGAACATGCTTGAAACAAACAAAAACAATAGAAAGCCTTAGCAAAGAAATAGATTTAAAGACTCAATGAAAATTTTAGAACTAAAAAATACAATAACCGTAATAAAAAATGAAAATAGACTGAACAGTAGAATGGAAGAGATTTGAAAAGGATTGATCAGTAAACTAAAAGATACAATAGTAGCTATTATTCAATCTGAAAGAGAAAGTAGACTAAAATAAATAAATAAATGGAGCCTTAGGAACCTGTGGCCGAAGATTTAACATTTGTGTCATGGTGTCCCTCCCATAAGGAAAGAAGAAATAGATAATTTGAATCACTGCATCACAATTAAGAAAATTTAATTAATATTTTAAAAATTCCATAAAAAGAGATTTTCAGGCCCAGATGATTTCACTGTAGAGCTCTACTAAATGTTTAAAGAATCAACACAATTCTACACAATCTTTTCCAGAAAATAGAAGAGAAAGGGACACCTCCAAATTCATCTTTTGAAACTACTCTGGCACCATAAGCAGACAAAGATAGTATACAAAATTATAGATCCAAAGTGGACATCTGGAATATTTGCCCATAAGGCTGAGTTAGGACATCTGGATTCTATAGTCAGACATATTCCTCCCTCACTGAATGACTCTGTACTCAATGAAATGAATAATTCCATTCATTCACTTGCTTAATAAATATTTCTTATGTTCCTCCTATGAGCTAAGTCTGATCAAAGTGCTGGGGGTTATTCATTCTGCTGGCCTCAATTTGTCCATTTTTAAAGGGAATGTTGGACTCTAAATTCTTTAACTTATAAATAAAGCATTCAAAGGTATTCAAGATGACCTAGTAGATAAGAGTCATTATTAAGCATTGATGGTAGTTTATATTTTAATTAAAGCTTGCTTTATAAACCCTTTAATTGAGAGATTATCTCTATGCCTCTTCATTTATTCAATGCCTAGCAAAATAGCTTTTCACATAATAGGTGTTCACTTAAATTTTTATTGATGGCTTATTTGATGACTTTATCACTGGCTCAATAATTTAGGACAAGTATGTCCTAAAAAAAATTACCCATTCTCAAATACACACAAAATTAAATGCCAGCTTTTAAAATATCTTCCTATGCTATAGTCCACCAGCTGTTTTAATGATATCATGTAATGTTTAAATATTCCATATTAGAAGCTCATATAATTCAGCTTAAAATGTATTTTTAAATTATACCCATTTTTAATTAATCTTATCATAGTTATGTAACTATATAGCAAATATTATAAGCATCCATTTTATAGAAGATAGGACCCTGGAGAAACCATTAAAGCTGCAATGATAGCTTCCTGAAAAATTGAATCTGTGATGCTTAAAGAAGATTGGAAATCCTTAAAGAGTTGTAAATCTCCCAGCTGATTTTTCTTCTTCTTTTCAAAGTAAGAAGCTTTTCATAGTCCTAGGTAATTTTATAAAACACATGCTGTTGTAATTTTCAAAAGCGATGTAATGGATGCTTTTATGACTCTCAGATACCTGGTGAAATTGTAGAACTCGCGTATATTTAGGAGATAAAGCCAAGTTGGTTTAGTTTGGTTTTGTCTCTGTCTGCCTTTTCTTCCAACTCTGAATTTGTTCTGAGCAGTTAAAACAGATACTGTATGGACTATGGGTTAAGATTCTAGGCTACACTCTTCTCCAACCCTCATGCAGTGACAACAGACTCATTCTAGATAATGTGATAAAGCTTCTTACTGGTTTTAGAGTGCACTGGAGGTCAGAAGCAGAAGATGGCAAAAGAAATCACTCTGAAAGCAGCAAGAATAGTCAGAAAGTTTCTGGCAGTGTGGGAAAAAACACAAGAAAGTGGTGTGTACTACCTCAGTTTCACTCAAGTCTTACTTGTTGGTGGATTTTAGGCATAGCGTTATTAACAGTTTTCTCTAAGTCTGCTCCATCAATATCCCCTTGTGTCAAATGGCAGAACCTCAGCCACACTTCCTTCTCTGCTTTTCTCTAGGGTACCCTGGAGGTGGGGGTGGGCAGGGGTTAGCCACATTTAAAATCAACTACCCAGACTTCTTTTGTTTTTTTTGTTCCAAGTGCCTCTCTTGACACTACTTTTAGCCACACCGATGCAGCCTGCTGTCACATTTTGACTAGTAACTACCATTAGACAATCAATCTGTCCATGGGCTGCTGACCATGCTTCAGCCTACAATAGTCTAGAGTCAGGACATTGTGTAAGTCAAGAGATGTGACCCAGTCCACTGTAATGAAGAGAATTCCCAGGGTTCAGAAAAAAGAGCTACAAAATTTGGGCTCAGAAAAAGGGGCTACAAAATTAGGTACTATTTGTTGGTTGGAGGTAGTCCTCACTTCAAATATTGTAGTTCCCAAACTTTTCCAAGCAAAATAGCCATTAATCTCATGAAAATAGAGCCATAAGGTAACCAGATACTATCAAAATATGTCATCTAATTCCATTTGCTACTATATGTGAACTACAGGTCTGACCTAGTTAAGAACCACTGGACACACAGAGGAAAAAAAAAAGGATAAATATTATAAAAGTCTGAAATCCTTTATTGAAGAGGGAAATGGTTCCATCCACTTCAGATTTTTTTGCAGGTATCACAATGTTACTACATAATTCTATTAATGCTATAATATAAATATGATGAAATATCAATAAATATTTAAGTTGTGTTTGTCATTTCTTTTTATAGTCCAATAGAAAATATTTTCTAGGATGAATTCCAAATAAAATTGTTAAAACAAAAATGGTTTGATCCTAAAAGTGTGAGCTTCAAGTCTCTGGAAATTTGCATGGAAATTTCCCATTCTCTCATACTAATGCATAGAAATGAGATACCTTTAAAATTAGCACTATTAAATAAAAGAGATATAAATACTTGAAGTTATAATAATTTTGATAATATTTATTGAGAACTTACTATGTATCAGGTTCAGTGCTAAGTCTGTTAGATACATTTTTCTAAATATAACAATTCTAAAGCATCATGAATTAACTAAGGTTCAGAATGGTCCAGTGATGTACAAAAAGTGCCCCTGAAGAGACAAAATTTGAACTCAGTTGTTTCTGGCTCCAAAACCTTTTTTTCTCCACATTACCACACTATCATACTAGATTCCTCTTGCCTAGCCTGGCTGCTAAAATCTGCAACATCTGAGAGATGATTAGAATGATTATATCTCCTCATTGTTTCCTACCAAGGGAAAGAAAAAATGAGGCAAACAGATGAGACAAGTTTGGATGGAGACCTATTTGTACATTAAAGCCCTGGAGACTGACTTCTGTGGAACTTCATGTTTTGTCCCAAAGCAAAGTAATTTGTTGCTACAACATTTATTTTTCAAAACTGTCATTGTATTATGCCGTGGCTAGGCCATGTATAAGCTAGACCATGGACAGAGCAAACAGCTTCACATGTTTGGTTGATATTTTCCTTCTCACCCTTGTCTTAAGGGAGATGAAGAATGCAGAAGAATGAGGGTCCAGTCAGCCCTACACTTCTTCCCTTATACGTAAAAGAATACAACCTGAAGTGTGCCTGGAGTAGAGGGGTTTGAATGATGGAAGGACCTAAAACCCTACTGAGCATCAAGGAAGTAGAAATCTCTAGCTGAGGAACAGGGGATGGCGATATCATCCCCATCATTTTCCAGTAATGAGAAACCATCATGTAGAAAAGACTTACCCTTTCCTTCTGTGCTCTGAGAGGACAAAACTAGAGTGGAAGCTATAAGAAGGCAGATTTCTTCTCTGTGTAAGAATGAGTTTCTTAACAATTTAGCCATATAAAATTTGTATGGGCTGCCTCATAAGGTAGTGAGTTCCTCACCGCTGAAAGTATTTGTCCTCATATATGGAACTGCTGTTACTTGGTAGATTAGTGGTTTCAAAGTGGATTTTTGTTTGTTTTTGGAACTGTAACTCTTGATTCCCCTTGCACAAAATAAACTTTTCTTGGAGTTCCAACATACAAATCAGATAAATAAGGTACTTCTCAAGTTGGATTAAGGTTGAAGTACCATTGAGGAACTCTAGGATTCCGTGGAGCACAGCTTGAAAACCACTAAATATTAAGCTTTGGATGAAGACTAAGTATCTTTGAGACCCTTTACCTTCTGATACCTGTGAACAAATTGAAACTTTACATATAGTGATATTGAGTCACCTTCTCAACATCAAACCCAAATTTGAACAAGACAAACAACCGCAATATTCAGTCAGTTTCTCCCTCTCTCTTTTCCCTATGTCTTAATGGAGCAGAAGGAAGCCAATGAGGAGATCATCAATCATGATGATTTTTATTTATTCCCATCCCTCTTGCTGTTTTCCACCCTCTCAACTTGTCCACACCCAGAGAAGAAACAAGTATGACAAACAGGTGAGAAAAAGATGGGGGTTGGTTTGGCCCTTAGGACACGAGAGCCTGGCTCCCATACTTCTTCAGAACTGTATTCCATTCTCCAAAGTGTGGTTGCTATTGCTACATTTTTATCTTGAAAAAGTATTATTTCCCATTACCTTTACCGAGGAATTTTGAAAGGGTTTTCCACTACCTTTTAAAAATTGAGGCTAAGGACTTTTTGTTCAGGGTGGAGGAAACCAAATCTTTAAAACTTATTTCACCTAAATGACACTCCTACCACCACTACATTTCATTAAAACGGTCCCCCAAGGGTCTTTATTTACTTCCAAATGTCATCTCTAAGTTATAGATCTTGAAGGATTCTCATCAGCTACCTTCCTTAAAGCTCCATGGTGTCTGTTAGGTTGAACTCTAATAAAAAAAATGACAGATCGGAATTGGAATTTTATTTTCAGCTTGGGTTAACTCAGAGTTCTTCTGAGAACACGAGAGTAGATGAAATTGAAACCTCAGTACCTGCCAGAACTTAACTTGCTTTGTCAAGTAAGGCTTAATTCTCCAGAGCATGATCTGCTTCCTGCTTTTCCCCAAAGTAAAGCCAGTCTACAGGTTAAGTTTTGAACATCCCGGATGGTCAATTCCTCTGTATAACTCCTTAAGCACTTTTGGATACATATAGCCACCTAAAATATGCTATTTTCCTAAAAGAAACTTTATGTCTTGGCAAACACTTTTCCAGGTAGGAAACAATAAGAAACTAATTGACATTTTTTGGCTAGCAAATATTTATTTATATTTATTGAGTGTGTTGACGTCATACTAGGCATTGGGACATATCTCCTACCTAATGGAGATTCATTTCATAAATGAAAGGTTTATTAAAATAGGGAATATATTATATATATATGTGTGTGTGTGTGTGTGTGTGTACACACACACATATATATATACACACACATATGTATATATAAATGTGTTTATGTATATTAGAGGTGCCAAAAAAATGTATACAAGTGGACACTTTGGTCAGTGTTGCTCAAGCAGTAGTTTGCTGTAATCAGAAGTCTCTGGACGCTGATGGTAACCACTTTGAGCACCTCTTGTAATTGCAGAAGTCAAATGTGACTTGCATTCATCTTTTTTTATTGGTATATATTGAGTATTACAATTTTAACACATTTTTTTTCTATCTTAAAATGTGTATACATTTATTTGGCACCCTCTGTATGTATAGTTATGTTTCCCTTAATGACAGGAACACATTCTGAGAAATATGTTGTTCGGTGATTTTTCCATTGTGTAAAAACCATAGCATGTACTTACACAAACCTGGATGGTTCAGCCTACTGTACACGTAGGCTCTGTGGTATAACCTATTGCTCCTGGACTATAAACCTGTACAGCATGTTACTGTACTGAATACTGCAGGCAGTTGTAACAAAATGGTACTTCTGTATGTTAACATAGAAAAGGTACAGGAAAAATATGGTATAAAAATTTTTAAAAAGGTACACCTGTATAGGGCACTTACCATGAATGGAGCTTGCAGGACCGGAAGTGACTCTGGGTGACTGAGTGATGAGTGAATGCGAAGGCTTCGGACATGACTGGACACTGCTGTAGACTTTATAAACACAGTCCCACAAGCCTTCCCCTGCTTCCTTCTGACAGGGTCAGAAATATAATAGAACATCGAAGCTGTCAGTGCTGCTCCATGAACAGGGGTGTGGGCTGGATTGATTGGAAATATCGAGGAGAAAGTGGCTGGGTCAGGCATAGATCACCGTAACAGTGATTGTCAGCAGGGAGTGAGAGGTGGCCTGAGGATCAGTAGGAATAAGAAGTCAAGGTGGAGAGAGAAATAAACACGGGATTTTGATGGTAATGTGATTTTGGCCATGGCATGTTAGAGGAGTGCTCAGATTGAGGAATTTTGTGGTAGTCATGACAACATAGGGTGTTGAACATGAAAAGCGTATAGAACTGAGGACTCAATATTTTGACTTTGGAAATTTGGTTTTGGTTCCATTGACCCTATCTGGCACAAAGGGCTCTCTTTGGCATTGAACTGATGAAAGAAATAAAACTTATTTATGCTTTACATTATTACAACCTGAAAATATTTCCAAAACAGGGACAGGCTGGCTGCACACTACAGGAAGCTTTTACTGAAGTGGCAGTGGCGCTTAATACTTCTTAAGGTAGCTCCTGTGGAACTGTGTCCTTGTACAGTCTTAAGTTCTCAACAAAGAATTTACAGCCATACACTCTGAAGACCATCCGGCTAGAGCTGGGAGGGCTGCTGCACCCTCTGAATACATAGTGCTGGGGGGAACAGGCCCTGTAGTGCTGAAACAGGCCAGTGGCTGACTGACTGGGGTTTAATCTGTGTACTCAACATTGAGGTGCTGTGAGTGAAAGGGAATCTATTGCCAAGCCCCACAGATATTGTTCCCTTAAGGTAAAGAAAAATTCCTCCTGAACCATATATCCTTCAATTTCTTAGAGGAAATTCAGCTCCTTTATAATCTTATGGGACCACTGTGTATATGCAGTCTGTCAATGACCAAAATATTGTTACGTAGTGCGTACGCTCGCGCGCGCGCGCGCACACACACACACACACACACACACTATATATATATATATGTGTGTGTGTATATGTATATAAATATGCATATATATGTATGTATATGTATATATTTATTTATTATATATTTTTAACATATACCTTAGATTTCTCTTGACAATGGATCTAGTCAGCCAGAAAAGGAATTGATTCATACATTAACCAGATAGAAGCATTATTTAGCTCTCACAATAATTATAGGAAATCTTATCATTGTCCCCATTCTACAGATGAGTAAACAGAGGGTCATAATCACAAAACAGTGTCAGTGCTTGCTTTGCTTTGTTCCAAAGCCGAAATTCTTTCCACTGTGCTGTGTAACTCACACTGCCCTTCTCATGCCTTTGTGATCAATCGTAACCTCATAACTGAACAGGGGCAGGTGTGAATGTTATTCAATTAGTGGCTATACTACTGGAGGGCAAAATTCAAGAGGGATTATGCAACTACTCTGTCGGGTCGGCAATCAACCCAAGTTCAGAGTATTCCCGAGGGCCATCCTATGTTGCCTAGTGACCTGCGGAATAATCTGCTCTGAATGTTTCCTGGTGCTGGTCAAAAAGGCATCAACTGCTGCATTCCTAGAGTGTTTGAGAGAATTTGTTTGACATGCTTCACTAGAATTTGTTCAATCCCAAAGAGATCTTAGAGTCTAGGAAGTAACATTCTCTTCCAATCGAGGGACAGCAATACTTGCCGATTGCTCACAGAAGGCTGCTGGATTCCTCCAGGCAGCATAGGTACTTTTGAGGACTAACGTTTAATCTGTTAGAAAGAACCTTGCAAGGAATTATCAGCACCTGCTAGTGAGATTCTACGTTTCAAAACATTGGAAAATATCTCCATATTGACATAATGAGGATTTTGTCTCCAAATCGGTAACATTTATCATCTTAATATAGTATAATTAGTGCAAATGATCTCTTATGGATGGGCCTTCATTCATGAATTATTTGGTTTGAAATGAGCTTTCTTTAAATGATCAGAGAGACTGATGTTGTTTTGTGTGAACTTGCGTCTTTGCCAGTCAATACAACAAATTGCACCAATCACTCACGAGGCCCCATGCAACTTTCCAGTTGGCAGGAGATAGAAGAGAGGACACGTAGGACTGGAGTGGAAAAATATATTGAAGTGTAGCGTTTTCCAAGTTCTGACTTTGAAAGTTGCCTTTGCACAAGGGCTGAAGCCTTGAAGCTAACTAAAAATACTCAAATTTCCCTTTCCTCCTATCCTTAAATTCGAGGAAATTTGAATCTTAACTATAATTAAAATTCCATCTAAAAACAAAACATACAATTCCACCTGAGATATCAGGATACTGTTGCTGTTATTTCTCTCCTAATTTTGCCGCGTTTCCCCCACTGGACCATATTTATCCCTTGATAGTCCTAGCATGCTGGAAAGCCATGAAGGTGCCCACACCAAATGAAAGACCCCTGTTCTACTTGGAGAATCCAGGCAGTGAGATGAGGAAAAGCCAACAAACAATGACAAAATCATCTATTTTGGGGTAGTTCTGAATTTTGCCACCAGGCTGGGTGTTTGTTTCTAAGTGTTGACATTTAATAGACACCATTTATATCCCATAGAGATATTTGCTAGGTTTGGACTAAGCATTATATAGTCATTCATTTATTTTAAAATTTTTTTTTGTAGACTCAGCCTACAAGGTAGCTGTTACTATAATTATCCTATTTTACAGGTGAAAAAATTGTAGTTTAGTGGTATTAAGTAATTTTCCTAAAGCACCTTTCCCCAAAGTTTTAGAATTGGGATTTTAATCCATTACCCCAAATTACCTAGAGCTGGTTACATTTGAAAGCAGCTATAGTGGGAATATATTGAAAAAAGGGATAATTGAAATGTAGCCCATGTACCACCATTGTCTTCACTAGTTATTAATGGTTCTTAGGTTTATTCAAAATTAGTTAACACTTTGCTAAAGAGAAATATATGAACTTCTCTGTATAGCTTTTAAGGTCTTGAGTATCTGACCTCCAAAGATCCTTCCAAAATGAACTTTTTTACATATTTCCATTTTAGCTCAATTGCAGTGGAATACTTACTATTATGTAAGAATTATGTAAATTCTTTTCATCCTTAAGTGATAAAGTATTATATTCTCTGAGAGGTCTTCCTTGATAGTCAGTCAAAATTAAATACTCCCTTATTTGGATTCTTCTACCAAATTAAGTGTATCATCATGGCACCCACCTGTATTTGAGTTAATTATGTTACATGTTAGTTGTCCCCACAGATCGTAAACTCCTTCAAGTCCAGTCCTTTGTCTCATCCAACTGTAGGCTCCCAACACAATTCTACTGGTTTTCAATGAGACAGAAAGACAAGGGCAAAATGTGGAATAATTAAGTAGAAAGAGAGACCTGACTTTTTTCGTTAAGACATGAAAGGAAGAAGGAACTTTGTAAAAGAGGACACAGGTAGCCTTGCTTTGCTCTCTTTTCAACATACGTGAAAACAAAGATTTTCCCCTTCTCTATTTGCTTTCTGGAAATCAATGTTCAGAAGCTTTTTTCTTTGTGAATGAAATTTAATTATGCCCTAGTAATTTCTTGGAAGAGACAAGAGTTGACTGGGTCTCCTGATACTGCCTAGTGTTTGGGTCCCCTGTGCAATCCCTCTCAGGGCCCCAGTGTGAACATCACTGGGCTCCTAGATAATTGCATCCGTGTTTAGAGTTTGATATACTTGCCCAGAGAGGATTGGTTTAAAGTGAGAGGCAAAGTTTAAAATAGTAAAAGTGGAAGGAATAAATTAGAAGGACAGTTTTTTTTTTTCCCCCCAAAGTTGTTAATTGAATCATTAAAAACGCCATTTTGAAACAGGGCAGGTAGTATGTATTAATTGCAAGCATTAAAAGAGCAATAAATGTTACAGCACCTCTTTTAGCCAGGAGCATTGAGAGCTGTTAACAGAATTTTACAAGTGGGAGAGTCACCCAAATATATTCGATGATCATTTGCCTGCTTCCTATACGACTGATACTGTCTTGGGTTTGAAGAAACCTCATTCTAAAAAAAAAGGCTGAGATCTGTTGTGGGAGACACATCATCATAAAAAACCAGAGAAGTGTATGTATAACTCCAGAAGCACAAAGGAGAGAGCAAATAACTCTGTCCAAAGAAATCTGGGAAGGCTTCACCTGGGAGGTGGCATCTAAGCTTTATTTTGAAGAACAAATTTGTCTGGCAAAAAAAGTGGAGCGGAGCATTCATGCAGAGGGTATAGCCTATGCATAGACATGGAGTTACCAGAGGGTATGTGTACATTCAGGGACAGCAAATGATCCAGTGTAGTTAGATGCAGAGCAGGTGGAGGTAATCCCTGGAAAATGAGGCTGCAAATGTAACAGAGGGAGTGGTGGCGAAAGGGCTTCTATGCTGTGATAAGAGTTCTGAACGTTATTGCAGGCAACAGTCTTTACAGGAGTTTTTAGCTCAGAGGAGTAATCTCACCCTATGACATCATACCTTATGAAGAGGAAATTTACAAGCGTGGAAATGACAGTCACAATCAAAAGGAAGTGTCAGTGCTTTAAAGCTAGAGTCACCATCAACCAAATAACTAGCAGAATTGTTGAAGGTGAAATCATTCATGTCCCATCCCAGAGTGGGTCTGCCATTCTCTTCCACTTTTCCCCCTCAGTACAGATTGTAAATTTACGGGAAAATTACCTCTGCAATTAAAATGAGGGAGTCCGTTAGTGCTCAATTATTTACACCTGGAAAATTGCTTGATCACTAATAATTATGGACTTTGGAACTTTTACAGAGTTAAATTTAAGGACTCTGAAAGGTCATGAGCTTGGAAGTTTTTTCCATGTTCAAGCCTTTTGGGTCTTTACAACTGCAAGTCCTAAGTGAGTGGGAAGCAATGAATGCCTTTTGGAGGCTGACTAGGATGGCCAAATAGATCTAAGATATAATAATAAAAACTATATAGAGCTCTTAATTTCTCCCCTTACTCTGGAAACAGGTCACATCTCTTACCACAGTGAATTGACATGCTGGAAAGGAGCGGCTCAATTAGCAACTCCAGCCTCCAGTGGGAGATCAGTAACTTCAAAGATTCTTAGTTCAATGTCTTTTTCCCCCCCAGCCCTTTGGCTACACAGATGGATATTCAAATTCATTTTCCTCTTCCCTCTGTGTCTTTCTACACTGGTCTTTTCTTCTTGTGTCATCTACTGCTCATAACATGGACTGTTTATCTTGAGATTCTAGTAGGCAGACCAGGAGGGTTTGGGCAGGTTAGAAGCTGTCTCTCCTGACTTCTCCATTCCAAGTTCACTTAGGGAATCACAGATGTAGATGCAGATTTGAAAGACAGAATTAAGACTTGGAAACATGGTTTTTACTCCGCTTCTCCTTTTGGACCGCCTCCCTGTCCTGAAGGGGGTGAAAAAGTGTGAATTTTGAGACACTTTCCATGCCAATCCCACACCCAATTGATGCAGAGATGAAATTAGGTGTTGTTTTGTTTTCTCTTTTAAACTCTAATGATAAAATGGTGTATGTTTTTAATGTAAGATATATAATAAATTTAAAATAATTAAACTCATCAAGTGCAAAATTGTTGGGGGGAAGAAACATTCATAAAAGGATACCATAAAGATCCTTTTGGTATCTTTGGATGCAGAGAACATCCAAAGAAGTAACTAATCTCAAAACATTCTCTTTTTTACCTTGATAAGGGCTGAAATTACATAGGGTGATTTAAGGTTTTCTATGTGCAAGTCTATTCTTTTGAATAAACCATACAGACATTCCTTCCTTTTCTGTAGACTAAGTTGAAGTGGGAAACTGAAGAAGAAGCAAAAGCTTGGCCTTGGAGGTGGGCTCTTCATTTTTCTATAATGTCAGGTGGGGGGAGGGTTGTCCTCTTCATGTTATATTTGTTTCCTACAGTTCCCAGTTAATAGGGCTTAAGTCGTACTTAAGTGATATTATTTGATCAGTAAATATTACTTTTGTGATGATTACATCTTTTAGTACATTCATAAAGTGTCATAAAATGATGCTCATAGGACTTGTTTTACTGCCATGATGAAATTTAGAACCAACATGCTGATTCATTCAATTCAGCAAACATTTATTGAGTACCTCCTCTTTACTACTGTTGGGGGTAGACCAATGAATAAGAGAAAGATCCTACCTACAAGGAGGTCATAGTCTGATAGTCTGGAAAGATCAGGGAAGAATGGTCTCAAACAGTCAAGCTAAATGCTACTAACTCTATTGGTAGTTAGGGAATGTAGCTCCTTGAAGAAATTTTTGTTGTGTTGTTTCTTGTTTTTTGCTTTGAAGCTGGTAATGAATATGTTTTGGGGGCAAATCTAATTATTAGTTGTCATGTGGTAAGCAATAGCTAGAAGCTAAGTTTAGCTAATATTAGGTTAACATTAGTTTTGAAAGAAAACCATGAACTCCAAATATAAAAATTAAAATGATCCATGTGTGATAGTGTCAGGAAGGAAAAACTTTTCCTTTATACTCTTAAGTATAGTAAGTGGAACATGCAAATTAAATTGATTAAAGACAAATTAACAGGAGAAAAAAGTTTGTTTGTGATAAAAATGGCAGCTTGAGGTGAGCCTCTTGAAATCTCCTCTGGAATTTACAACAAATTGAACAATTATAACTCCACAAAGGATTCCCTGTGCAGCAGACAGGCAAGACTAAGAGGTGTACTGCTAAAATCATCTAAAGGTGGGCAAATTGTGTGAGTTGGGGAGGAGGGAAAGGAGAATTGCTGAGATGGGGGACATGGGTGCAGAATGCAGACCTAGCTCGGTGCTCCGAGCTCCCTGCATTCCGGAACTACCTCAGCCATGGGAAAGGAGAGAACTTGGACTGTTAGGGCTCCACTTATGGCCCACAGGGCTGAGAGGATAGCATATAACACGGCTGAACCCGATGCTCATGGCACAGACCTTGGAGCAAAGACCGAGGGAAGAAGGCTGAAAATGGTGGTTTAAGACCTCACTGCTGCAGAGAATGGAAGGCTTAGGCCCTGAGACTAGCCGCCCCCTCCATACCCTCCCAGAGCTCGCCCTACCCCCATCTGCCAAGTGCTAGAAGCGGAACAGCAACATATCAAAAGAACAGAATATTTGCAATTCTGAGAACTGTGGTCTGCAGACGCGGACTCGCAGCCCAACTAGTTCTGGCAAAGGGGAGGGAGCCATGGAAGCAGGACTGGCTGTGGTGGTAGTTGCCACCATTGCTCTGGGCCACCTCTCACAACCCACGCTTCCCCATCCCCACCTATCTGGGCAGATCCCTGCAGGAGTAAACAGAGTTGTTGACACACATGGGCTCTGAATCTGGTGCAGGAAGAGCTTTGGAACTTCAGAAGCTATCCACATCCCCCCCATGGAGGCGGCACCCTATGAGCCAGGTGAACTGTTCACAGAGGAGAAGGCCACCTTTCAGGGAATCCCCCCATTGTGTGAGAAACCGGAATAGTGCAGAGAAAATATAACACTACAGTGTGAGAGAGAATAAAAGGCTACAGTTGGAGAGAAAATAAAACATTCTACCAACACATACTGGAAAACAAAAGAAAGACCTCTTTCTATCAACCTGTTGCAGAACCCATTCCTGTAGATGTCTAGGAAGAGAAATAATAAATCATTAATTGCCATGAATAATCAAGGCAACAAGACAGCTCAGAAAGAAAATGAAAAGTCTCCAGAAAATGAACTTAAAGACATGGAAATGTGTGACTTAAATGACAGAAAATTCAAGATTTCAGTTCTTAAAAAACTCAACAAGATGCAAGAAAACATAGACAGGCAGTATAATGAAATCATAAACACAATCAAAGAACAAAATGAACATTTTACTAAAGAGATTGAAATTTTAAAAAGAAAAAAATTGAATTTCTGGAGATTAAGAACTCAATAAAAGAAACAAAGAATGAAATAACCAACTTAGTTAGTTAGAGTTGAGCAGATGGAGGAAAGAATCAGTGACATTGAAAATAGAAATCTGGAAATGACATGGATGGAAGAAGAAAGAGACTTGAGACTTAAAAGAAATGAAAGAACTCTACAAGAACTTTCTGACTCCATCAGAAAGAGCAATATAAGAATAATGGGCATACCAGAAGGAGAAGAAAGAGAGAAGGGAAGAGACAATATATTCAAACAGATAGTAGAAAAGAATTTCCCAAACTTGTGGAAAGAACTGGATCCTCGAATCCAAGAAGCAAAAGGAACACCTAATTACCTCAACCCCAACAGGTCGTCTCCAAGGCACATTGTATTGAAGCTGCCAAAAATTAACGACAAAGAAAGAACCCTCAAGGCAGCCAGGGAAAAGAAGATGGTAACCTACAAAGGAAAGCCCATTAGATTATCATCATATTTTTTCAGCAGAAACTCTACAAACCAGGAGGGAGTGGAATCAAATATTCAAACTATTGAAAGAGAGAAATTATGAGCAAAGAATAATATATCCAGCAAAGATATCCTCTAGATATGAAGGAAGACTAAAGACCAGACATACAAAAACTGAGGGAATTTTCTAACACATGACCTGCACTACAAGAAATACCGAAGGAGGCTATTCGACCAGCATAAATAGGGATAATTTGTTACAACCAAAACATAAAACGGGGGAGAACAAAGGCCTGAACCGGAATATGGGAATGGAGAAAGTAAACATGCTGAAGAAAATGGAATACTCTAAATATGAAATTTTCTTTTACATAAATACAATGGTAATCACTCAAAAAAAATCCAGAACTGAAATATGTAATGTAATAAAAGAAGAAACAGAGGGAAAAATCATAGAATACCACCACACAGAAATAATAGACAACAAGAAAAAAGGCAAAGAAACAATGGAGACACAGTCTTACCAGAAAACCAAAGATAGAATGATAGGAAATACTCACATATCAATAATCACCCTAAATGTAAACGGACTGAAGTCACCAATAAAAAGGCACAGAGTAGCAGATTGGTTCAAAAAACTAAACCCAACCAAATGCTGCCTCCAGGAGTTACATCTCAGCTACAAGGACAAACAGACTCAAAGTGAAAGGGTAGAAATTGACATTCCAAGCAAATGGTATCCAGAGAAAATCAGATGTAGCCATAATGATATCAGATGAAACAGACTTCAGGATAAAAAAAGGTAAAAAGAGACAAAGATGGACATTTCATAATGGTGAAGGGGACTGTACAACAAGAAGACATAACAGTCATCAATATTTATGCTCCCAATCAGGGAGCACCAAAATACACCAAGCAACTACTAACAGAACTAAAGGGAGAAATTGACCAAAACACAATTATAGTAGGGGATCTAAATAAATCATTGACAGCTATGGAAAGGTCATTGAAACAGAAAATAAATAAAGAAATATCAGCCCTATATGACACATTAGATGAAATTGACATATGTGACATTTATAGAGCACTTCATCCTGGAACATCAGACTATACATTTTTTTCTAGTTTACATGGAACATTGTCAATGATAGATCATATATTGGGACATAAAACTAGCCTCAGTAAATTTAAGAAGATTGAAATCATACCAAGCATATTCTCTGATCACAAGGCTTTGAAATTGGATATCAACTGCAAAAGAAAAGCAGGAAAAACCACAAATGTGTAGAGATTAAACAACATCGTTTTAAAGAATGACCAGGTCAAAGAAGAAATAAGAGGAGAGATCAAAAGATACATCATAGAAACAAATGAGAATGAAAATACATCCTACCAAAATGTTTGGGATGCAGCGAAAGTAGTGTTAAGAGGGAAATTTATATCATGACTGGCCTATATCAAGAAACAAGAAAAATCCCAGATAAATAACCTCATGTTACACCTTAAAGAACTAGAAAAAAGAAGAACAAACGAAACCCAAAGTCAGCAGGAGAAAGGAAATAATAAAAATCAGAGCAGATTAATGTGACAAAGAGCTGGTTCTTTGAAAAGATTAATAAAATTGACAAACCCTTGGCTAGCCTCACTAAGATAAAAAGAGAAAAGGCACTAATAAACAAAATCAGAAATGAAAGAGGGGAAGTTATCACGGATGCCACAGAAATACAAAGGATCACCCAAGAATACTATGAAGGACTATATGCCACCAAATTCAATAACCTAGAAGAAATGGACAAATTCTTAGAAACGTATAGCCTTCATAGGCTGAATCATGAAGACATGGAAAATCTAAATAGATGGATCACCAGCAAGGAAATTGAATCAGTCATCCGAAACCTTCCCAAAAGCAAAATTTGGAACCAGATGGCTTCACTAGTGAATTCTACCAAACCTTCAAAGAGGATCTAATATCTGTCCTACTTAAACTCTTCCAAAAAAACTGAAGAAGAGACAGTACTCCCTAACTCATTTCATCAGGCCAACATTACCCTGATACCAAAACCTGGTAAGGCTAACACAAAAAAGAAAACTATAAACCAATATGTCTGATGAATACAGATGCAAAAATCCTAAGCAAAATTCTAGCAAATTGAATGCAACAATGCATTACAAAGATTATTCATCTCGACGAAGTGGGGTTCATCCCAGGGGCAGAAGGAAAATGGTTCAACATACGCAAATCCATCAATGTGATACATCACATAAACAAAATAAAGGACAAAAATCATATGATTATATCAATCGATGCAGAAAAAGCGTTTGACAACATACAACATCAATTTAGGACTAAAACACTTAGTAAAATAGGTATAGAAGGAAAATACCTTAACATAATAGGCCATATATGACAAACCCTCAGCTCATCTCGTAATTAATGGTGAAAAACTGAAGCCCTTTGCTCTACATTCAGGAACATGACAGGGCTGTCCCCTATCACCTCTGCTTATCAATATAGTGTTGGAAGTCCTCGTCAGAGCAATCAGGCAAGAGAAAGAAATAAAAGGCATCCAAATTGGGAATGAAGAAGTTAAATTATCGCTCTTTGCAGATGACGTGATGCTATATATAGAAAACCCTAAAGACTCCACCGAAAAGCTATTAAAAACAATCAACAAATACAGTAAAGTTGCTGGCTACAAAATCAACGTACAAAAGTCCATTGCCTTCCTATATACTAAAAATGAAATCTCAGAAAAAGAAATACAAAAAAAAATTCCTTTTGCAATTGCAGCAAAAAGAATAAAACACCTAGGAATAAACTTAACCAAGGATGTGAAAGACCTATATGCTGAAAACGATAAAACATTTTTGAAAGAAATTGAAGAAGACACAAAGAAATGGAAAGACATTCCATGCTCAGAGATTGGAAGAATCAACATAGTTAAAATGGCCGTGTTACCCAAAGCAATATACAGATTTAATGCAATCCCCATTAATCCCAATAGAATTTTTTAAAGAAATAGAAAAAAAAATCATCAGATTTGTATGGAACCACAAAAGACACCGACTAGCCAAAACAATCCTAAGAAAAATGAACACTCCCTGACTTTATTTTGTACTACAGGGCAACAGTAATCAAAACAGCATGGTATTGGCAGAAAAACAGACACACAGACCAATGGATAAAATTGAGAACCCAGAAATAAGCCCACATAAATATGGACAGATAATTTTTGACAAAGAAGTGAAAAACATGCAATGGAAAAAAGACAACCTCTTCAATAAATGGTGCTGGGAGAATTGGAAAGCCACGAGCAAAAGAATGAAACTGGACTGGTATCTGTCACCATGTACCAAAATTAATTCAAAATAGATTAAAGACTTAAGCATAAGACCCGAAACTATATACTTCATAGAAGAAAACATAGGTACTAAACTTATGGACCTTGGGTTCAAAGAGCATTTTATGAATTTGACTCCAAAGGCAAGGGGAGTAAAAGCTAAAATAAATAAATGGGGCTATATCAAACTTAAAAGCTTCTGCACAGCAAACGAAACCATCAAACAAATAAAGAGACAACCAACTGAATGAGAGAAGATTTTTGCAAACAGGGCCTCTGATAGGGGCTAATATCCAAAAATATACCAAGGAACTCATATAACTCAATAACAAAAAAACCAAACAACCCAATTGAAAAATGGGCAGAGGCTCTGAAGAGACATTTCTCCAAAGAGGACATACAAATGGCAAATAGACATATGAAAAAATGCTCAACATCACTAATCATCAGAGAAATGCAAATAAAAACCACAATGAGATGTCACCTCACCCCACTTAGAATGGCTATCACCAACAAGACAAATAGTAACAAGTGTTGGAGAGGCTGTGGAGAAAAAGGAACCCTCATACATTGTTGGTGGGAATGCAGACTGGTGCAGCCGTTATGGAAGGCAGTGTGGAGGTTCCTCAGTAATCCGTCTCCTGGGTATCTACCCAAAGAATATGAAAAGATTTATCCATAAAGACATGTGTGCTCCAGTGTTCATTGCAGCTTTATTTACAGTGGCCAAGACATGGAAACAACCAAAATGCCCTTCAATAGATGAATGGATAAAGAAGTTGTGGTATATATACACAATGGAATATTATTTGGTGGTAAGAAAAGATGAAATAGTACCATTTGTGACAACATGGATGGATCTTGAGATTATAATGCTAAGCGAAATAAGTCAGAAAAAGTAGAGAACCATATGATTTCACTGATAGGTGGTATATAAAATGAAAACAGCAAAAAGTCAAGACAAACAAATGAAGGAACAAAAACTCATAGACATACACAATAGTTTAGGGGTTACCAGAGAGTAAGGGGGGGATGCTTTGGAAGAGGGTAAACGGGGTCTAGTATATGTTGATGAAAAGAGAACTGACTCTGGGTGGTGAACATACAATGTGAGATATAGATAACGTACTACAGAATTGTACACCTGAAATCTATGTAACTTTACTAATAATTGTCACCCCAATAAAGTTTAATTTAAACAAACAAACAAACAAAAAAGTTTATTTGTATGCATATGGAAGATTGCAAAAGAAATTATCTCACTGAATACTTAAAGTTAGAGCCTTAGTAGAGGAAATTGAATAAGGGAAAGAGAACAGAGAGAAAAGTCTTCTATTGGAAAAATAAGTTTATTTAGATAAGACAAATGAGTTTTTAGGAGAACAAATAGGAGATATGAAAGTTTACGATAACATTTGTCTGTGCAGATGGAAATGGACTATCCCTTTCCTTCAGGACTATACAACTCCCTGGAGAGAGTCATTTATAGTAGGTTTGCTTTCTTCTTCCTCCTGGGAGTAAAACCACCCTGAAGAGAATTTATGGAGCCTCATTTCCTAGAAGCTGTTGCTTTTAGTCAGATAGGGGAATTTCTGAGAAGACTTCTTTCTGCATCTACTGTGTTTCCCTGAAAATAAGACATAGCTGGACCATCATCTCTAACGTGTTTTTTAGAGCAAAAATTAATATAAGACCCAGTATTTATTATATTATATTATATTATATTATATTATATTATATTATATTATATTATATTATATTATATTATATAAGACCCGCTCTTATATTAAAATAAGACAGGGTCTGTATTAATTTTTGCTCCAAAAGATGCGTTAGAGCTGAGGATCCAGTTAGGTCTTATTTTCGGGGAAACACAGTATTGAATCTCAAATATCTTCAGCTTCAAATAATCTTCATACAAACTATGGGGTTCCAAGTGAGTCCCCACAATAGGAAGAAAATATTTTCTTTGGTTGTTATTATATTATGTTTGTTGACAGTTGAGTATGGGACTCTCCTCAGGGACAGGCCTGATTTTATTTTGGAAGCAAAACAGTAGGCATGTTTGGTTTTGAAGATTAGTCTCTCCAAGCACATACTGAACTTGCTATGAGTTGAGTAAATGGCTCTTTAGTTGAACTAATGATAATAATGAGTGTCTGGAATAAGTGGCCCCAGGAGAAGAATGAGAAGTTCAACAGAGAGCAGCTGGAGGCCCAATGATTCGGCACAAGCTGAGACTCTAGTGGAGAAGGAGATGACCAAGAATATCACTCTAGAAGTAAAAATAAATAGCAGAGGGACCTTGAGAACAGTGATATCTGCTATTGATGTCTACTACTTAGATTTATAATAAATGGTTGGCCAGGCTAAGTTTGTGAAGAAATGACATAAAGTCCCTACCACAATGTTTCCAATTGGCCTAAGCCTTCAGGATTCTCTCATATATATATATATATATATAACATTTATTTGGTGTATTAGTCAACATGAACATTCTGAGAGAGAGAGAGAAAGAGAGAGATTTAATTTTCATTAACATTCTGAATTTACCAATATGAATATTTAATAAGAAGCCTTTTTGTTTCAGCTTACATATAAATTGTGACATTTCAAAAGTATATTTTAATTTTGATTCTTTGAATTAAATTCAGGAAGATTGTGGACACTAATCTTTTCAATGCTTGCGTCCTTTAAATGACTTAATCCTGCTTGATCACCAACATGTTAGAGAATGACAGGAGTGGGGTGGTGCCACACTATGTCACAAGGAGAGAGAAGGGAGGATGCACTCAGGAGGCAAGATGAAAGATAGAGATTGTTCCCTCAGCAGATGCAGGAACTTGGGCACTGAGCTCCTGAGAAGAAAAATAAGTCCTTTAAGAATCCAAAGGACTAGTGCTAGAATAGAAATGTAAGTCAATTTTAAACTTCCATCTGAAAGGACAAGAAAATCCAGCAAGCTGAATAATTTGGGATAGGCCAAGGCTGACAGCCTTGTTCATATACCACTAATGTATAGTGAGTGCATAGTTAGTCATGGTGCTTTCCCTATGCAGACCTGGGAGGGAAGGGTGATGTTTCCCTATGCAGACCTGGGAGGGAAGGGTGATGTTCTGAAAATAGCCTGTGAGCTCTTTATTAATTACTTCTTTTTGTCAAGAGTATTTAAGAAGCAAGCTCCGGCTGCTAAATGGAGGATGGATTGTATGAGATGAGCGTGGAATCTGGGACCCATTAGGAGGCTATTGTAAGTTCTGTGTTGGAAACTATGACAAATTAGAAGTTCATAGAAAACCTTCCTTGCATAGCGTACTTGAAAATACTGAATTAAAAATAAAATTAAAGCCCATCATCCTTAATGTATGGCTGAGCTTGAGGAAAAATTATAGAATTCTTTCCAAGTCAGAAAGAAAATTATGAATCTACAGGGTAAGCAGTCACTAAAGCAGGAGTTGGCTCCAGTGTTCTGTGTTATCTACCATCCTGACAGGCAATTGTTTGGATTTTAATCAGGCCAAATCATGGCAGGAGGTCATATCTGCAAGTTGTACACAAAGCTAGGAGCCTCAAGGGATAATGACCTTATTGAGTGAACTAGAGAAAACCTACCCCCCAGAGTAGGGCTGATGGGACATTTATCTATATTGACCTTGGCTTGGGGATAGCATAAAAATAAAAAAGTCTCCCCTGAGAATTGCTGATAAAATCCAACACTTGTGCAGGTTTTGTCTCTGAATTCATAATAGCTGTGATGCCTTGAAACTCGGAAGCCTAAAATTTAGTGTTAATTAGTTTCCCAAGGTCCTGGAAAACTCATATACAAACTCTCCCAGGAAGAATAAAATCCAGTTTAAAGTCCAACCTCAAAAATTTCACATTATTTTATGAGCTCAAAATCCTAAAGATACACAAAAACAAGCCTCTATGAATCAATAGAAACAACAAACTCCAGAGTCATATTGCAAAAACTACAGATACTAGAAGTGATCCAATACAGATTATAAAATAAGTATATCTAATTAAGTTTTAAAGCAATAGGAGAGTAGGAAGAAACTATGAACATTGACCTGTTATGTTTAAAAAAGTGTCAGCGCCAACTTGTAAACTGAAGAAAGTAATACTTGATATTAAGATCAAAGCATGATATAAACAATGGATGAGAAACAACTGAGGTAAAGAGGATAGAAGTAAAGAAATTGAATGGAACGCAAGAAAGAATTGGAAATATGAAAGACATTTTAAGAGACATGAAAGACAAAGTGAGAAGACCCATTAGGAATCCAATCAGAGTTCTGGATTATAGAGAAAACAGGATAAAGCACAAGTTGAAAATATGGTTGAGATTTGGTTAAAGACATGGTTGCAATTTGCCAAAAATGATGAAAAACTCCAATCTTCTGATTCTGGAATGCCAGTGAGTTCCATTATAGTAAATAAAAAGAATTCCACACATAGAGCGATACAGGGAAACTGGAGAATCCCAAAGGCAAAATGAGGTTATAATAGAAATTCATGAGGTAAACTATGGGGGTAATAGTAGATGTGGAAAGATTTGGGAAGATTAGGGAATATTTCAGTACTTAGATTGGTGTGGTTTTCTGGTGGGATAAGTTTATGGCATGAGGGAGCTACTTCCCTTCAGGGATGACCGCTGCACTTGACTGGTGAATGGTGGTGTATTAAGTAAGAAAGGAAAGATGGCTTTGACCCTTTCACCCTAGGGATTTGGCACCTTGCCTGGAAATATGTGAGGGAGAAAAAAGCAGCTGGTCTTTCACATTGCTGCTCAGGTCCAGTTGACCCACTTCTGCTCACAGGGCTCCCGTGCCAGTCGGTTGGTGTGAAAGGCAGTGAAAAGGGCAGGAAGCTCAGGCTCCAGACAGTTGTATAGGATGCTGTGGGGTTTATAGGAGAAAAGGTGTTTTTCTTTTCTTTTCTTTTTTTCCAGGAAGCTCAGTCAATGTGACTTGGAGAGAGCCTGAAGCCAATGCCCCAAATAAAAAGGTGACATGTTTGCCCAGGCTCTTTTCTGAGATAGCAGGCAATTTTAGTCAGATTCCCACCTGGCTGTTCCTGTCACTTTATCCTCAGGTGCAGTTTTAATCTTGCGTTGTTCAAGCCAGTCAGTCACTGTCACTTCTCCTTGTTTCAGCAAGATATTTTTTTTCAGGACTTTTTGGTTTTCCTCAAAATCTTTTCAAGGACAATGTGCTGTTAAAAAAGTGACTGAAGGTCTATTTCTGTTTTGTTTGTTCATTTATTCTGTTCTTTAGATTCCACATATAAGTGAGATCATATGGTATTTGTCTTGCTCAGTCTGACTTATTCCACTTAGCATAATATTCTCTAGATCTATTCATGTTGCAAATGGTAAGATTTCATTCAAACGAACAAATAAAACAGAAATAGGCTCAGAGGGAAATAAAACTGATGGTTGCTAAATGGGAGGGGGGATGGGATTCGAAAGTACAAATTAGTAGTCACAATATAGTCATGGGCATATGAAAAATAGTTTGGGGAATATAACAAATAATGTAAAGATTATGTAGGGTGCCAGATGGGCACTAGACTTATCAGGAAGATCACTTCATAGATGGTGTAGATGCCTGATCACTGTGCTATACACCTGAAGCTGAAGTTGAACAATATTGAATGTCAACTATAATTAAATGTGTGTGTGTGTGTGTGTGTGTGTGTAATCATAGGATGTGGAATATAGCATAGGGAATAGAGTCAATGGAATTGTAACAGCAATATACAATGTCAGGGGTAGCAGATTGGGAGGCTTATCACTTTGTGAGGGGTGTATGTAAATGTCTAACTATTGTATTACTTTGTACACCTGAAACGAATAAAAAAAAACAAATCTAACCATAAATAAATAAATAAATAAATAAATAAATAAATAAATAAATAAATAGTGACTGAAGGAAGTAAACGCTTGGTTCTGAGGTCATGGCTAGTCATGGGCTTTCTGAATGGAAAATATAGTCTCTGAATATTTGAACTGTTCCTTACATGACACCTTAAATAAAAGACAGTTAATCATTTTGCACAAACCTGTAAGTAATGTCTTCTCTTTTCTAGTGACTATGGCTTCCCAGCTTCCTCCTCAACCTGAGTAAGTCCTCAGTCTCTTCCAGAGGCTCTGGGGATTGTTTTCCATAAAGTCTCCAGGCCCATCGCCTATTTTCTCTCTGAAATTGCTTTGATTATCTCCAAAATCAGTGTATTGGCTTTGGACCTGACTTGTTTTAAATAAATTTTTATATTTCATAATAGTGTTAGATTTACAGAAAATTTCCAGAGACTGTAGAGTTTCCCTATACCCTTCACGCTCGATTCTTTACATTTTACACCACTGTAATTCATTTGTCTTGACTATGAAATGAATATTGGTATGTTACTATGAAAAATTTTTACTGGCTATTTGGATTTCACTAGTTTTCCCAATAATTTCCTTTATCCCCCACAGATACCACATTACATTTAGTCATCATGTCTCCTTAGGCTCCTCTTAGCTTTGACAGTTTCTCAGCTCTCCGTGTTTTTGATGATTTTGACAGTTTGGAGGAGCATTGGTTGGGTATTTTGTACGACGCTCCTCATGTTGAATTTTTCTGATGTTTTTCTCATGATTAGGCTGGGGTTATACATCTTGGGGAAAACAATCACAGAGGTAATATGCCATATATATATATATATATATATATATATATATATATATATACACACATATATATACATATATATGTATATACATATGTATATACAAAAGTAACTGTAGAGTTACTTTTTTGTTTTGCCCTTTCAATATTCTATTCTTTAGAAGTAAGTCACTAGGTGCACCCACACTCAAACAAGGGAGAAAGGATTAATCTCTACCTCCTGGAAGGCAAGTATTGTAGGGATCAAAATATGCCACCCCAAAACATGTCACTTTGGCATATGGATTATTTTGAGCTGAAAGCGTTTTAGATTCATCAATTGCAGAAACAAAAACAAAAAACCTTCCTAGAACTTTCCTTACATCTGACTAAAAAACGAAGCTTCTGAGAAATGAGGACTGCCATGAATTTCCTCTCCTGGGGATGTTTTGTGGCCATGAAGAAGACAGGAACCTGGTGCTGAGTGGGACCTGCAAAAGCAAACTTGGTCCATTGGTCTGCCCCACACGTTTACCTTACCATTGCTGACCACCGTTGGCAGCCTAACCCCCCCCTTTCCTCTGTCACATCTCTACAAATTTATTGTTCTTTGCTAAGAAGCTAAGAAGCCCCAATTGTAGTCACTCCCTCAGTTACTCATCACTGAGTTTCTCCTGTGTGAATATGCTCTGCCCATGTTAATGAACTTCTGTTTGTCTTTCTCTTGTTAATCTGTCTTACTTTTTTCACTGTAATCAGGGCCTCAGCCAAAGAATTTATGAGGGTAGAGGGAAAAAAGTTTTCCCTCCTACAGTTACTTCATATTATCTGGAATTTTTCTGTATGAAAGATTTGTCTCTTCTCCTGCATTTATTTATTCAATTGTTTATGTATATCACTGGACCTGATTTCCATCCCTCTGCCAAGTCTGCTTTGGTAGGCTGGATGATTTATTCAGCCTATATCTTTCTTCTCAGGCCTGCTTTCCTTTGGATACTGTCTCTATTGTCAATTCTCTATTTTCTCCGACCTTACCTTGCTTGTTTTGGGGGAGGAGGGTGAAGGGCAGAAAGGAGTAAATAAAAAAGAAAGGGAAGTGTCATACTGTAGAGTGAAAAAGTGTAAAGAGAAGAGAATATGGCTGGACTTAAGATAAGTGAGGTGATGGAGAATTCAGCAGAAGAAGGAAATTAGAGCAGAGAGACTGTAAGAGCATACATTTCCAGAGAACTTGCATTAAACATGGAGACAGTACTGGAATTTCCACACTTTAAGGTAAAAGGTGATTGCAGGAGGATTCTGTGACCAAGCGGAGGACAGACTTCCAGGTTATGTTGAAAACTCAGGAAATAGGATTATGGAGGCCTTAGAGATCATCCCATTCTTTCTGAAGATGAAGAATCTGTGGGTCTGAGATATTTTGTGGATTGCCTAAGGTCAAAGTTGTTCCCAATAGAGTTAGAATTAGAAGAGAGGCTTCCTGATTCCCCATCTAATTCTTATTCCAGGATGCTGCAGCTGTTTCCTTGTAAGCTGATTCTGATACTAATAGAGTGAGGTTTTCCATCCCCTTGGGAAGTTTGAGGCTATAACTAGAAATAGCCTCAATGGTATAGGAACAACTCAGAGAGGCCAAATTCCCTTTTTGGTGATTTAAATGTTAATATCTTGGCACTTCTCCAGGTAAGTAGGAGATTAGAAGAAAGCTAAGGAGCTGTGCCTATTTGAGGAAACCCCAGTCCCTGTTTTTGGTTAAGTGACTCTTTACAGTCCTTAAAGGCTGGATTAGAGGCTTGTAAGAGATTCATAATGGAACCCAACTATCCTTTCATCTTGCATCAATGGCAATATTTCTCCCCTTCTCTCTAGACCACTAGAGGCATCCAGTAAGCTACTGTACCAGACATACTTCTATTAAAAATCTGGACCTTTCTTTGGAAGCAATTAGTTGCTCTAGTACAGATGTAGTTCAGACAGGTGCTCGGTAAACTTTGGTGTGTGTGTTTCTCTGCCAGAGCACCCCACTCCATTTTCTCAGAAATCTTAGCTGCTGTTGTTTCAACACTCAGCCACTTAAAGCCAAAACTCCAAATGGGCAACAAAACTAAGCAGTTAAAGACCTGGTGGTTTAGTTTACTTTCCAACAAACATCTGGGATTCTGGAACATCTGGATTGTTTGCTTTATAACTTGCAGTTTTCATCTAGTTTGGTGTGATGTGTACTAATGATGCCTTATTTGTTTGGGGGCATTTTCCAAGCCCTGGTCCCGTTTCAGGTTGTGGCTGAAAGGAAACCACTAATCAACCAAATGTGGCAATGACCTTGGGTTTAGCAGCTTGCAAACTTTTGTAAAAGAACACTTGGAAAGCACTGAAACATAAAAAGAAGAAAGTGAAAATTGTCCATTTTTTATTATCAAATATAGTCACTGTTTTCACATTGAAGTAGTATTATCATCTTGTCATCTTTTCATCTTGTTAACACATGGTTCTTAAAGACACATTATACACCTCTTATCTACATTTTGTTTCCTTACATAACCACTCGGCATTTTATACGCTAATGAAAAGCTAAAATACTATTTTAATTATTTGTTAATTGTATGACTACACCATCATCTACTTAATCAGTTTTCTACCATTATTTATTATTTGGATGGTTTCGAATATTTATTGTTGTATACATAAATAGGTTTTTCCCTTAAACTTTTTCTAAATTTGAAATTTTTTATTTGGATGATTAGCCAGAATTGGAATTGGTTATGCCTTTTTAAAAGGTTTCTGTTGACTTGGTCTTAAAGTAACTCATATCTTCCAGATTTTTCCCATGAGGCCAAAATCAATACCTGAATTATGATAGTGATTCTTAAACTTTTTATCACTAGGAATTTAAAAAAAAACACAAAAAAATCTTATGTACTTTATCTTTTAAACTACTTTTGTTTGTCCAAAAGTAAAATTATCACATAATAAGTGATTTACATTTATTTGCCATCAAAAGCATATATAATGAAGTACATCTTTATCCCCTCTCTTCTTTGAAATGACCAAGCTAGGCCAGCTAATTCAGTCAGAGTTTGGGTCCATTAGCTTGACTGGTTTATTTTCCTGGTGCTATTAAATTGGAAATAGATCCGGACAAGGCAGGAAGTGGGGATGGGAAGCTGTAGCTAAGTTCCATAGAGAGAACCAAAGTATAAGGTAGGGAAATTAGGTACATTGTCAGGTCAAAAGGGCAATAGGGCAATGGTAGCTCCAAAATTTCTCCATAGAAGAGGATTAAATCAGAAAAACATTTTGTATTTCAATCAAAAAGAAGTTCAGAGACAGGACAGTTGGAGGATGGTACAGTGGATCAATCATACATCCTAGGATCCAGGCTCTTTCTGTCTTCTTACTCTATCCCACCCAGAATGCTGGCTTTGTCTTTGTGCTTATCGACTCATCGTCATGATGTGACATTACATCCTTCTGCAAAGAAGTCTAAAGGGGTCCCAAAGTATCCAAGACATCCACAGGCAGGAAGAAAGAAAAGCGTTGTTAATAAGGTGTCTCTCTCTTATTTTTTTATATAAAAAATATTTTTTAGAAGCTCCTAGCCAATTTACCCTCAGATGCCAACAGACTAATCAGAGTTCAATCTCTAGGGAAGGGGAAGTTGCCCATCTTAGCTGAATAGTTTGTTGCCCATTCCCTGGACAAAAGCAGGGTTCTTTTAGCAGGGACGGAAGAGTGGATTTGTTCAGGATAACACACACAGCAATTGCAATAGCCAGCATCTTGATTAGAAGTAGGGTTTCCAGGTGGGAATTCCCACCCATTCTCAGGAATTTTTTTCGCTTTCCCATTCCCGAATCCCGAGATATAAACTTGTTTTCTGTTCTCCACAATGAATCGTTTCCACAAAGTGACGGCCGATGCTATCAACCACCTGAGTTCAAGTAGCTGATTTTCCCGATTTCCCAGCCAACTTTTCTCAGGATTCTGGAATGGGAAAGTGAAGAAAATTCCTGAGAACGGGAGGGAATTCCCACCTGGATACCCTAATTAGAGAAGCAGAACAAGTATAAAAAACATATTTCTGTCTTAAATGTTGAATTTCTTCTTCCTCAGAGTAACTTGTATGTGTGGAAGGGGGGAGGGTGATTAAAATTATGAGAAGCTGAAGTTCTCCCAAAGCCACTTCGTAGCTCTTCTACAGGGAAACATCCCCAACTCAAAAGAAGTTTAAGTGAAGCAGGAGAGGAACAGACTTTGAAGCAAAATAAAGACGTTTGGGATAATTTCTATGAACTATGTCAGGGATTACACGACTTATCATAATGGCAATCTTCTGAAGTATGCTAGCTCAGACTGATATAAATGTTCAGTCAGGGTGGCCAGTAAACAACAAACAAAAGTGGAAAAGAACTGTTCAATATCTAGTAGGTTTTTTGGAACCAGTTTATGGAACCATAAGAGTTTGGGACCCTAGGATGGAAACCAGGAAAACTGTAGAATTCTTGCTTATTTCATGTCTCGTTAAATTTCATAGGAAGCCTTTGATGGATGCTCACATGACAGTTGAAACTGGATTTACTGTAAGGGAAGCTTTGTTCTCCCCAGTTTGGATATGATCTCTTCTAGCAAGCTCCCCTTGACTTTCAAGGTGGCAATTCGTTCTCTTTCTGTGAGAGCTCTGAGCTCACCTCTGAGATTACACTTATCACTCATATTTCTATAGCCTGTGGTCTGATACAAGGAACACATGGTAGTTACAATATGAATAATGAAGGTTGAATTAACAGGTGAACGCAATTAAATAAACACAAGACTGAATTACATAAATAGCAGCATTAAAAAAAGAAATTCCCTTTGGTCTCACAGAAAAGTCAGGATAATCAGAGTAGAAGATTTAAAAGATATACATAAACAATAAATTTTCTTAAATATTCTTCTTTCATCTCTAGTAATTCTATTCAAACAAATTATTTCTAATGCGGAACTTCAACTAATCTTGATATTAACAGCTAAGTATTCAAAAAAGAAATAAAAGGGACAGATTGTATTATCAGATTTGTACCCTGACACCAACTATCCCTTGCCTCTTCTGTAAAGACCTAAATATGTTTGCAAAAAGCCTGTTTACTCAATCTGTATGCTAATAAAAGTGGATGCTTGGAATTTGACCTTTCTTGTTTAAACATATTTTATTGGAATGTGTTTGGCTTCTTAATCTCAGTAATGAATAAGATAATTCTTAAATCTAAATTGCAAAAGAAAAAAAAGTAATGCAAAAAACATTAAATTAGATTGTATTCAATATATTAGACACTCCCAGAATCCTATGGTAATACTAATGGTATTAAACACAGTTTACATCTTTATAGTCTACACCAAGTATGTTTATACCAAGTATAGAATTAGATGGTTAACAAAGATGAATATGGCCAGTGTTGCAGGTTTGATTATTTAAGTTTTGCATAAAATCAATATTATTATAGCCACAGAGAGAAACTTTTAATATAGGAAAGTCATCTTGGAAAGAGCAGTAGACAAGAAGTCATAAAAGTCAAGATTGTGTCCTGGCTATCCCTCCGATTATTCATTAATTCCTTCTGAGCCTCAGTTTCCTTCTCAAAAGACAAAAGATAATGCTATAGGTTTTACCTATCTCAGTAGTTTTGAAATAAAATAAGGTGATTATGTCAAAGACTTTGAAGTCTGTAAAACTTATAAATTTTCAAGTATTATAATTATTAGTCACAAGAGCCATAGATAGACAGGTTGAAAAGGGATATATCTATTCATTATCAAGAGGGGGAAAAACACAATAGATCAGTAGAATCATATCCATGTATGAGTACCGTATTTACATTTTTTATAAAGAAAAATATTGATTAAATACAGTATATTTGCCAGCTTGTCTTAGATATTATTTCCATTGTGAATTGATCAGAGATGTGAAGTTAAGCTGTCATGTGGGAAGAAAGGATCCAAAGTTTGTTACACATTTAAGAAATAGTGAGGAAAACTAAACATAGAGATATAAAGAGAAAGTGGAAGGATGGGAAGAAAATCTATTTTCTATTAAGTAGTGCATTATAATCTCTTTGCAGTGAATGTGTCTGGGGGAAGGAAAGAGAAAACTAAAGCCAGTAAAAATAAGAGCATACTGGCTTTTGATTGCTAAGGATGAAGTAGAACTATTTAATCTCCAGATTGCCCTCACACTGTGCATCTATTGTGCTGTGGTTGAACTCTAAGAGGCAGTTTTGTTGTACCTATTAATTTCAGCACAGTGTGAATCCCCCTTTACTTGAAGGGAATAGTTAGTTCAATTGATGCACATTTCACTGAATCCACAAATCAATAAACCACTTGGAAAGAAATAAAGTGTGAATCTTCCCGCATGGTCTCCTGATAGGAGAGACAAAGAATGGCAATAAGATCTGAAATCCCCAGCTGGGACTTAAGCCTGCTTTCATTTGTCTGGTTTAGCAGATGACGTCAATTGGTGATGGTTTATGAATGTTATCTCTATAACCCTCTTTCTGTGGACCTCTTTCTCTTCCAGCTGAGCATCTAAGTGCCGGTGTACAATTTCATGTCATATCTTGAGAATCGGTGGAGCATGTTTTTTTACTTACAATGGAACTGGGCAGGCAGTAGTACAGAAGTTGGTTCCAATCCAACTGCAGATTCTGAAATGTGAAGTAGTCTGCTGGGTAAGACGCAAGATCATGGAATATGGCAATCTTTGGGCATAGTCCAAACCACGGACAGAAACCAATCTGCATCTAGTCCCAGGACACAGAACTGGGCTGGGGTTAAGAGGCAGGATTCCAAGAATGGGAGCCAAGGCAGTAGTCTATTTTATCAGCCAGAGCTCTTGATTGAAAGCAGCAGAAACTTACGCTGGCTATATAAAGCAAAAAGAGGATTTATTATAAGGTGATTGGGGACTTGTGAAATTGATTGGACGTTGGAGAACCTGGCTTAGAAAAAAAACAGGAGCATTCACAAAAAAAAAATCAATTCTTAGTGACTTAACGACTTATATGTGAAAAGTAAACTATAACACTTTTTAGAAGATAGTGTGGGAAAATATCTTCATGAAGTCAAAGTTGGAAAGGATTTTCTGACAAGACCCAAAAAATAGTATCCATAAAGGAAAAGATTGCTTTTCCTACTACATTAAGAACTGCATCTATCAAAAGACACCTTCAAAAGAGTGAAAACACAAACTACAGAGTAGGAGATGATACTTGTGATACTTACCTACCACACGTCTACATCCAGAATATAGAAAAAAGCTCCTACAAATATGAAATATGAAAAAGATACATAACTCAATATAAATATGTGCATAGGCATTTTACAAAAGAGGAAATTAAAATGGCTAATAAGTATATGAAAAGGTACTTGGCCTCATTTGAAATAAGGAAAATGCAACATAAAACCATTATGAGGTATTGTTATACCCTCACCACTGACAAACATTAAAAAAAATAATCAGACAATACCAAGTGAGAGTGAGGCTGAGGGACAAGAGGGCTTTCATCCCTGCAGTAGCATAAATTGGTGCAAGCACTACGGAAAACTCTCTGCCGTTAGCTCCTCAAAATTGAGCACAAGTGCACCCAGTCACCCAGCAAGCCCACTTCTAGATGCTCATCTGTAAGAAAATGGACATATAAATAACCTCACAGCAACAAAACCAACTAAAATTCATCTGCACACAGCAACATAGACAAATTTCATATGCTATATAAAGTTCCAAAATAGGTAAAGAGACAAAACTAAGCTGAGTTGTTTAACGCTAGGTGGTAGAATGAATGAAAAGCAAGAAAACAATGATCACAAAAGACAGGATTATATTTATCTCTAGGAGATAGAGAGAAGGGGTTTTAATTGGGGAAGGGAACATGGGAGTGAGGGTTGCGGTGCTGGTAATGTTTGCATCACACAAAGGACAAATGACACATCATCCCTGATGGCGTCGGGTTCATTGCAGGAAACTCATGAAGATAGCATCAGTGGCTCATGTGCAGGTCCCTGGGCAGCCCAGAGATATCTAGTAGACCCAGATGTAAGACTGGGAGAGGGGTTGCAACCCCTGGGCTTTGGGGTTTTTTAGCTGCAGTGACAGAACCTTGACTTCAGCCTACCCTATAAGCTTGGTCTTGTGTTGGAGGCAGCGCTGAGCCTTCAAATCCAGGGGCTGGTGTCTAAGCCTGGTAATTGGAGCTCTGTGACATAGCAGGCGAGTGACGAGCCTTGTCAAATCACCATTCACCCTTTCCTGGGATATTCCAAAGACTGTGATCCCAGTCTCCCTGTTGACCAAGATCAATTGCCTTAAATACCAGGCCATAGCCTATTTTCATGGAGCATTCATTGCAGGATGCCAAATTTTTTTCTAAGAGGCCAACAAACAAGAGAATTTGTCTTAGGCAAATTTAACTCCTACATCTGGTTTTAATTTTCCTACCTGCTGGTGAGGTTTCATGGTTGTTTATATTATAATTATTTGCCAAATTTTGCACATATTTTATATACTTTTCTTAGGTATGCCATTTTTTACAATAAAAAAAAGAATGGAAAAATATTGGAGTGAGGAAGACTCTAGAGACTGTGAGCTGGCAGTGCAGCCAAGATTCCTATGCAAACACAGTCTGGTCCTCTGGCTGCTGTGACATAGCCTTGCATCACTCACTCTTGACTCCAAGTCCCAGGACAGAAGAGAATTACCTGGAGGCACTGATAGATTCCAAATGTACTACCGGGTAGGCTATCCCAGAGGTCTAGAACAGAAAACCCCACAGACCAAATTAAGATGCTCAAATGACGTGATTTATTAAATCAAGTTAAAACATACAGTGACAAGCAAGGGAAGCAAGCAGGGGAAGATGAACCCACTGAGGATAGGTGTATGAGGAAGGGTCACCTAAATCTGTATCTTAGGGTATGCAATATTTGTATGTGCCACCTCTCATCAGTTTTCTCTACCAAAGGTATGGTTACGAGGACCAAAATTGAGGCTTGGGCAAATGAGCCCACAGACGGATGATAACTTGGGGCAATGACACAGACATGCTCCACTGGAGACATACAGGGACAGCTACAAATAGCCCCAGCTAGAGCTTGAAGTTAGCCTGAAGAGCAGCCATGGGTTTTCTTTGGCGGAGGATACATGGAGCCAGAATGGGTGTCACCAAAGGGTGATGAATTAAAACATTATACGTATTAAATGCTCACATATAGTTAGCATAGACTATTTAGTGCCTCTTGTATATTTAGTCACAGGTGTGTTTATTTCCCAGGTGCTTTATAAATATTGGGCATCTGGTGGTCCTTTCATTCCTCTCTGTGTTGGGCACATACATGCTCTACTCTCTCGCTTCTTATCTTATGCTTATTATACCCCATACATTCTGCCTACATCCAACAAACTTTTTGCTTACTAGCTACTTACCTATGCTGTAAACACCTTAAAAGGTTTTGCTCATTTTTATAAACTATACACTTATTTATCTTGTACAATTGAATATTCTCAAAAGCAAATGCACATTGCATATTTGATTGGCTGAGACTAAGTCATACACGTATCTCACTGGTTATGCCAGGACAGGGAGAAAATAACGCAGCTCCTTTTGGTTATGAGGTAGGAGGTGAGCACTGCTTCCCACCAAGAACACTCTTAAAGAAGGATTTCCTCATAAATGAGAGCGGGGTGCAAATAGGAAGGAGGACATTGAGTAGTAGATGACCCTAAAAAACTAATGAACAAAAGCCGTGTGTGTATGAGAGTGTGTGTGTGTGTGTGTGTGTGTGTGTGTGTGTGTGTGTGTGTGTGGTGTGGTATGTGTGTGTATGATATTTGCGAGGGAATGGGACTTGGGAATAAAATTAAAGCCTAGGTATTGGAAGTGAGACATTGCATCTGTGTTGACGAAGTAGCAGGAATGGTTTGAGCCTGAATCTAGGAGTTAATGGACTGGGATATTTCTTTAGCTCAGAATAGCTGCACGTCTACCATTCTGAAAGTTGGGCTGAGCTTCCAGATAGTAGTGTCTCCAAGAATGGAGACTAGAAAGAATGGAGTAGCTATGATTAGTGTGAGAATGTCTCTCAGATTTCCTGGAGTCCTGGCCAGCCATGAATTGCTAAATTTCTGGTAATTTTTATAGAAGCTTCTTAGTGAAAACTCCAACAATTTCCACCAATTATTCTTCTGGAATGTTACTCAGATAATGGAAGATCTCTCTCTGTTTCTCTCTCTCTCTCTCTCTCTCTCTCTCTCTCTCTCTCTCTCTCTCTCTCTCACACACACACACACACACACACACACACACACACACACTTTCAAAAGGAAGCTGTACTAGAATTAATCTCTGAACAGTAGGCTACGTGGCGGCCAGTAACTACCCCTCGATGATGCCTGAGGCTCTGAACAACTGGAATTGTCTAGAGGAGCCTTCAGTCTCTCAGGAACCTTATTTTTGAGTTATTCTCTAAGACTCATCTTGGAAAGTTGCTTAGAGCATTATCCCAAGCTTGGGTGCCACCTAGGGTTTGAAAAATCTTTGAGGAAGTTGTTTATAAATCTTTGCTACTCTGATTGATTAACATATGTCCCTTCATTAATCCCTTCCAGGGCACAGAAGCACTCTCCAAAGTGCCCTTTCCTTCTCCCCTCCCCCACACACAAATTACAGACCTGTATTCTGTAAGTAGAACAGATACTCTACCTACCCTTAAGTAGTGTCTAAACTATGATGTATAAGACTTAGTGAACATCTGACTTGTATCTTCCCATGTTCTTCCTACAGTGTGCAATGGAATTAACGCCCTGGGAATGGCTCTTTAGAAAAAGGTAAAATAATGACAGTTATACAGATGTAAAAAATGACCACACATTAAAGATTTTATTTTACTCCTATATCAGGTGAAGGGTCAGAGTATGCCACTCCAAAAGATGCCAATTATTATTTTGAGATGCTGGCAATTATGAAGCAACAGATGCAGGAAGAGGTCTCTGCACCCTCCTTATCTGCCTAAAAGCAGAGCCTCAGTTTCCCTTTGTGAAGGTGTCTGTCCCCTTCTATCTGCTATCCTCCTCCCCCACTCAGGAGAAGAACACTCATCACTGGAGACTGAGAATTGACACTGAGATGAGCTTGTACAACCAGATTTTACTAAAATAAAACATTATCTTCCGTTAGTTCCCCTGCATATTTCCTGGTAACTTCCATATGATTTATCATCTCTTGGAGCCCAAACGTCCTTTTCTTTGCTAAAATAATATAGAAGCCCCAGAGTCTAACCTCTTCTTTGAGTCTCACTTCTTTTTTTGTGAACTCTTGTGTATGTAAATATTAATAAAAGTTGTGAGCTTTTTCTCCTGCTAATCTGTCTTTTGCCAGTTTAATTTGCACGCTTCCCGGTACTGCACTTAAGAGAGCAGGAATGTACCTAAGGAATGACAGGGAACCAGGCAAATGTTGTAACTGGTTGAAAGGAAAAATCAAAATACCACAAAATTCTCTGGCAAGCCAAAGAATGTGGAAATAAATTGCCAATGGAGGCAAATGCTACGTTTCTGCAGGGGGGTAAGGGGAATTAATTCTCTACCAGAAGGAATAGAACTTACATGGCTATCAGTTACCCACAACTCGGCAGGGTTACAAAATAGCTTAAAAACCATACAAGTTTAGAATCTGATAACCTGGAAGGATGTGCTGTATGTAGACAATGCACAGTTTCCCACTGAAACACATTTTTTTTGTATAATATGCAAAATAGCTGATAATGTTTTCTATTGACTTCTCAACTATTAGTATTTTTTTGTCTCAAGCCTTTAACAGGCTCATTATGTATCAGGATTTTATTCCTAGAGACTTAGTATTCTCAAGGTTAATGGACTGAAGGTTTGAAGATTTTTGGAAGGAGACTTTGAGAAGCCCTTAGGGTTGTTTGAGATTGGATTTTAGATGCTTAGTTTTACAGAACTGGGAAATCAATTACCATGCCAGCTTCCTGGATGTCAAAAATAGCCACTGTTTCACACAGTCCCTGCCAGGTAATGAAGTAGTCAACGTTTTCCCCATTCACAGATCTTTCATACCAACTGTTCAACTTGACATTCCCTCAAAGAATTCACAGTGTTTGATACTTATGCCGGAGGCCTTTAAATTAAGAAATGCTTCTATTATGTATTCTGGCAATGCCAATCTGTTTGTGTTATCCCCAAGGTGTTATTTGTTGCTGATGCAGTTTCTGAGGGAAAACAGATACAGTCGATCCTCATTATTCATGGGTTCTGCATTTGCAAATTTGTCTACTTGCTAAAAGTTATTTGTAACCCCAAAATCAATACTCAAGGTGCTTTTGTAGTCATTCACAGACATGCACATGGGCAGGGTAGTGAAAAATGTGAGGAGTCACCTGACACACACGTCCCCAGCTGAGGTCAACCAAGGCGATGATGGTCTGCCTTCTTGTTTCAGCTCCCATGCAGTAAACAAGTTTCCTTTTTGTGGTTCATTCAAATAGTTCCATACTTTTCACATGTTTGTGCTTTTTGTTGGTGATTTTGCTCTTTAAAACAGCTTCGAAGTGTAATACTGAAGTGCTGTCTAGTTTTCTAAGTGTAGAAAGTCCGTAAGGGGCCTCATGGAGCATGTGTTAGATGCAAATGCATGTGCTAGATTAAATTTCGTTCAGGCATGAGTTATAGCGCTGTTGGGCATGAGTTCAATGTTAACGAATCAACACTATATGTCACATAAGATGTCTTTCATCAGAAACACTCATAATACAAGGTTATGTATTGATCAAGTGACAAAAATACTCACAGGATCCTACCCCTGGGCTTCCCCTAGGAGCAATGATTTAGTATTTGCTAATTCAGTGTCTGTGGTGACTTTGGAGAACGTAAGTACTGCAAATAACAAGAATCGACGGTATCTGTCTCAGAGGGTGTCGGCGTGTACAGAATGATGAGTTTTCTTCCTGGTCACCATGCAGTCCTCTTCTCAGTTTTCCTTCTGTAGCTGGAAGTTACATTATCTAGTTTGTTTGAAGAGATTTGCCTGTGTCCTAAAGACTTCGTTGAGGTAAGCGGAAAATGTTCTTTGGCAAAGTTGTTTCTCCTCTTTTTGGAAGGAATGGAAGTGAAATGCAAAAACTAGACCTCTCTCATTCCAGGTTGTGCTGAATTACTAGTGCATTAATTGCCCAAATGTTTCACCCTTAGCAGAATTTCAGTTGGAATCCCATTTGTATGGTTTCCATTGCCCTTCAAAACTCTGATTAGCCTTTCCATTGACACTTTGGCCCTTTTACTTTTTTGTAGGTTTTTGAAAAATTATAATTAATACATGAATGCTGAGCAGACCTCATTTATTTTAAAGTTTTGAGCACTTGTTTTTTTGAAGGGAAACCATATGGGCCCTGTAACACACACAGTCACACACACACACACAAGCACACACACACACTCACACACTAATTGGGGTCATATGGGAGCACAGAGCTAGAGGTGGGTGAAGGAGAGAGGGATGACAATATTCCAAAGGAAACTTGTTAAACACCACTTCACAGAACAGTTATATTAACGATTGCTCCTGCCATTTTCAACTAGGCCCTCAGCAGCTGACACAGGCTACTAAGAGGGTACTATTGTAACCGCATTTTACCCCCATTTTTGACTACAAAATACAAAACAGATTGGAGGTGGTAAGGGAGAGCAAACCATGGAGGATATTGAGTTAGGTGCCTGACTGCCCTTATGCAATCTCAGTTTTGTTTTGTGCCAACCTCCCTTTGAACCATCACTCGTTTTATTTATTTTTTTTCTCTCCAGGTGCAAATAAATGACTTGGCCTCATTTCTACTCAGAGAATGGGGTCTGTTCCTACTCATTACCACCTTCACACAATCCTAGCTTTTTATTTTTCTTCAATCAAGCAGTTTTCATTTTTACCTTATTTATCATTGCAACACTGAAGAATGATCCCTTCCTAAAGAAATTCCAAGTATGAGTGTGTAAGTGGAGTTAGGAAGGGCCCTTCTTTAAAGATACCAAAATTATGCTACACAGGGGCAAGTTTAAAAAGCCCAGGAGCATTGAGCTTTAAGGAAATGTAAAGGGAAGGGGGCTTAAGAGTCTGGGCTATGCCACTCACTAACACTGTGAATTGAGGTAATTTTATAACCTTTTGAAGCCTATTTTCTCCTCTATTGTAGGGTTCAGCAAACCTTTTCTGTAAAGAGACAGAAAGTACAGAGGGTGCCAAAAAAATGTATATACATTTTAAGAAAGGGAAAGTGTATTGAAATTATAATACTCAATATATACTGATAACAAAAGATGAATACAAGTCACATTTGATTTCTGCAATTACAAGAGGTGCTCAAACTGGTTACCATTAGCGTCCAGACACTTCAGATTATGGTAAACTACTGCTTGAGCAAAGTTGACCAAAGTGACCACTTGTGTACATTTTTTTGGCACCCCTGGTATAATTATAGGTTTTGTGGGCTATATAGTCTCTGGTACAAATATTTAGCTCTGCTATTGTAGGGCAAAAACAGTCACAGGCAATACATAAACTAATGGACATGCTATGTTCCAATACAGTCTTATTGCTGAAAACAGGCTGCAGACTGAGTTGGCAGGTCAGACTTGGCCCACTGGGCTATCATTGGTTGACCCTTGAGCTATAAAATGGTAATAACAATAGAACCCAACTCCAGTTGCTGGGAAGATGACATGAACCTACTCTGATATGTAAAATATATAGCATAATGTCTTGTTTATAATAAGCACCTTTGTTAAAAAGATAATTTTAAAAAGACACAATTATGATTTTCACACAGATATAAAATAAGCATATCTTAAAGATTTTACTTAACTCATTACTAGTTCATGGATCAAGTAGATATTATATGTGGTTCAAGAGATGTAAAGAAACCCCAGAGATTTATAGAACAGAAATAATAAAATTAATTTGCAAGTGACACAAAACTAGCTTGGAGGAGGGAAGTTGTCCTTTCACCAGACAACTCATTTACATGTTCATAGTCAAGAGTCATTTTCATTGCATTGTAATTTTCTACAACTTACAGAGTTGAGAAAAAGCTCAAGGTGATGAAAAGCCAGAATCAGATGACCCAGAATGGTGTGCTCTAAACGATGCATAATTTGCCACTGGAATAATCCAGCAATCTTATTCCTTACTCCAAACTTCTTTATACACTCAAATCTTAGCTGTTATCATTATTGCTCAGATGGCAACCAGCGCTGCCTTGAGACTGAAATGGAATTGGCTCAAATTCCACTGGTGTGTTCTCTAGGGTTTTCTTCAAATTAAGGCTGACCTGAAGTTCCCAAATCTGCCGTGTAAGTTCAGTGGGTAGATTGTCTCACCCGTTTGTGAGACAATGGCATGATATCACCTGTTTGAGACACATTCTCAGTGACTCCATGCTCCTGAGATATCATCAATCTGAGGCTCTGTGAATGCAAGGGGCAACAGAACATAGATGTCCCTCAAATGCAAATAGTCTAAGATGACCACAACACCCATTGACTTCTCTACTGTTAGCAATTTCCTACTGGCTGACGTTTCTCTGTAGACTCCAGCCAACTTGGTTTCTCAGCTCTTTCTCTGCTCCTTTGTCTTCACTCACCTCCCTTTTTCTAACAGTCTTAAATTCTTACTAATTTCTTATGTTCACCAACATAAGAAGTGGGGTAGGGTAAGCATTCCACTCATTAATTGCTCTTGGATATAAGTTAGTAGAACATCCAATATCGTGAACATTGAACATTGCCATTCATGGCACCAGAGGTAAATGGAAATTCTAAAGCAGTGCTTCTCTAAGTATATATGGTAAAAGACCAACTTTTATATATTATATTTCTACTCTGTCATAGACCAATACTTTCATAAAATATGATAAAGATGAATTATTGACCACATATTTAGATGTTGCAGCAATATTAAATTACTATTAAAGTTGCTAAATGCTTATTCCTATCTCAAAGCTCAGGCCCGTGGTCAGATCCACTCCCTATGGAGGAGGTTTTCAAGGCACATGCTCATGGCTGCCACAAACCTGCTCTAGTCTCGTGCCTTCAGGTATTTTAAATATTTACTTCTGTTTTGTGCATTAGTTACTGAGGTCAAAGGAGTTTAGTGGATTAAGGTACTAGTACAAGGTCCAGACCTATTACATTCGGAAACAGAGACCAGAACCACTAATCTTCTGCTGTCCCTAGTGATATACTCATGGCTTCCCTAATTGAAAATATTTTTAGTGGGTATTGAATTATTTTTAATTTTTTGTCTTCTAAGCACTTCGCCTTTTTTGCTAGAAGCAGCACCTTCTTTTTTTTTCATTTGGGAAATTTTTGCCAGGTGAGGTCCCATTTGCCTGACCATAAGCAAGTCATCTAAGAATGAATACCTACTCATGTTGGGCCAATTATGTTCCTCCCTGGGACTGCAAAACTTGAACATTCTCTGAGTGCTGGGGGTGTAAGGCAGGGGAGTAGTTGGCAGCCATGTTTATGTCCCACTGTGGTTTAAGTTAGTCTCCTAGAATGAACTAAAAATGTACCACATTGCAGTGATAAGAGAAGTGATGGCAGTTCCGGTTGTTCCTGAGTTTCGGCTGCACTCCCTTCTCTTCTGGCTCTTACTTTAGACACCTCAGTCCACTTCCAATAATGTCCTTATTTTGCCTAAACTGCAGGTGAGTTTCTGTCATTTGCAACCAAGAGACCTGACTAGTGCAGTTCCTCAGGAGTGCAGACTTTGAGGCCTCTCCTTTTAGTGCTAACACAATGAGGTTTCCTATTCTCTTCTCTCTCTCTTTTTTTCTTTTAATGCCCTTGATCACATGTCAGAGATAAGTGATTAACACCTAGGTAGGCAGCAGAGGGTTCATCTTAGCATTGGGAAGGCAAGGGGTATGGTACACCAATGAACCATTAGAAACTCATTACTCCTGTAATAAAGGGATTGATCCCATTGTTAAAACTCCCACCTAGCTTCTCAATTAATCCATGTGCAATTAAATGTGGGTAGCATTGAGTGTTTACTGATGAGTCAACATTTTGTTTTTGAAGGTGAAAACAACAAAAAGAACAAAAAAAGAGGGATATTAACAAGCCAAGCATATGAAATGAATTTAATTTAAAAAATCATAAAACAGGTAGATTCTTGTAACTAAACATATAACTGATTTTTTTTTTTTTATTTAAAGATTTTATTGGGGAAGGGGAACAGGACTTTATTGGGGAACAGTGTGTACTTCCAGGACTTTTTTCCAAGTCAAGTTGTTGTCCTTTCAGTCTTAGTTGTGGAGGGCACAGCTCAGCTCCAGGTCCAGTTGCCATTGCTAGTTGCAGGGAACACAGCCCACCATTCCTTGCAGGGGTTGAACCAGCAGCCTTCAGAGTTAGGAGCATGGAGCTCCAACCACCTGAGCCACCAGGCCGGCCCACTGATATTTTAAATAGGTATGTCATTGGTACATGCTCTATAAAGCCTGTATTCTGAATAATTAAAACTTAAAAATAATTTTCTTAGCATCCCAAACTAAAATAAATAATTCCATTTTAGAGATGAGAATGGCCTGGGCCAGGACAGCTGGATTAGTACCCAATTTAGCCTCGAACGTGGGTATGATCCTGCATCGGCCAGTTAGGTTCTTTTTGTCTCTGTTTTCCTTATCTTTAAAATGGAGCTAGTAGAATAAATGATCTCTAAGGTCCCCTATAATTCATAATTCTCATATTTAATAGAAAGTTCTATGTTTGAGGAGAATGTAATTTCTTTCTCTTATGTTTTGGCCCCATTGCATATATAGGAATTAGACATCTGGGGAAGCCAGTTGATGTATGTGAGGTGGGACTTTTTGTTTTCATTGGAAGAATGGATGCAGCCTTTCCTGGGATGGTAATATAGGTAGGTTTCCCTAATGGTGACCTACAAAGTGGTCTGAATGGCTGTGTCCATTTGTCCTATCTCTTTGTGATTCCTTGTACTACCATCTAATGTGCTGCATAGTTCTGCAACAGGACTTCATTTAATGGCAGGAAAAAGGGAAATTCGATATAACTGTGGAGGTAGCAAAAACAACATTTGGACCAGAAATAATGTAATAAATGATAGGATTATTCTATTTATGTATATTTTGTAATATCTTAGTATAGAATTTTAATTTTTAAAGTTCTCACAATAGTTTTCCATTTAATTCTTAGAAGTTTAATACCTGAGAACTGGGGGAAATGTTCTACTCTAAACAGCTGCATGTAGTCTGAGTTGGTTGTCCAGGGAAGAAACCAGAATGATGAATTTTTTTTGAGAGAATTGACCTCCGCCTCCTCTTCCTTCTTCTTCGTTCTGAATAGACCTATTTCCTTAGGAAATGTAGCCAAAAACCCACACCAAGGCATTTTTTAACTGGGGATTCACTGAGGTAAAAACGGTTAAAATTGGTTTGTATATTAAATCAAAAGAATTTTGCAATTGTCCATTGGTTTAAGAAAAGATTCAGGGAAACTGAAGAGAAAATGGGAGAAAGGTTTTAGCGAGAAGACGCCCAGCAAGGAGGAAGATTGGGGCTTATGGACATGTGTGGCCTTAGGTGATCTATTTCCTGGGCAAGACCATGTCTGATGAATTTTGAGGCACAGTGTGATTTCTGATGTTTAGTCAAATTAATGTTTTGTCGAGTGCTGTGCTGTAATCTGCCTCCAATACCAAAATATTTAGTAAAAACATGCTTCATAAAATATCCTTTTCTAAGTATTATTTTAGTGGATGAAGTAAGAGAAGCTATATTGTAGCTAAGTGGGTGTAATCAAGAACTCAGTTCAGTAGACATTTGGTGTGATTCATTGGATCGTGAAGTGGGTTTGGGTGGAGATCAGCTTGAGCCCTTTTGTGTAGCTAGTAAAGAAAAGGTTGTCCAAAAGGACACCTATTTGCAGCATGAAGAAATCAAGACACAGTAAAATCATCTGACTTCTTTCTGGTTAGAAGATGTTATGAACACATATAGAACTAGAAAGCAGTTTTTTCGGAAGTCCAGGTTTATGTCTCCTTGCTGGGCAACAGCATACACTAGATGGATGACCTTCTTGAGGCAATTGATTAAGTTGCATTTCTGGGTTGATGGAAATCATCATGGTACCCGCAACATATAGTGTTCTTTCTAACACTGAGACTTCCCTTTATGTTCCATTCTATGTGATGCTTGCTCTGTGTGTATGGAGTTAGACAGCACTTGAACCTAGAATATATGGTACTGCATTTGACACCAACAGGCAGGGAAATCCAGTTTTCCTGGCCCCAAAACTTCTCCAATTTGGGTAGGTGCCTCCTTAAGAAAAAGAATAAAAATTCATGGAGATAGATATAAAAGTGAATATTATCTGGAAATAGAAATCACCCCCAAGTACACATTTTAAAAATAGGTGATGAGTATCACAAGCATAAAAAAAGTATAGAAAAATAATAATTTTTACATTATCTGGCAACCTGTCATTTGTCTCTCATACTTTTTTCCTGCATGCTATTTTGATGGCTTTTTCACATAACAGAATTTATAATATCATTTTCTATTGAGGGAATAGAAAGATAATTTAGTCCTTCCTCTAGAGAGGTTGGCTGACTTTCTTTTGTATTTTTGATAATAATAAAAATACAGATGTACTTCTCCATTTGTAGGATGACTACAGATTTGTACCCTTTAACCATGGGAATTCTGTTCAGTTCCCATTTGCATGATTCCCATCAAAAAAAAAAAAAAAAAAAAAAAAAAAAAAAAAAAAAAAAGACATGCAGGTGTTTGTAATTGTATCTTGCATTATTGACTCAATTTCTGATAAAAGAGAACTTCTGTTTTGATTATACATTTTTGAAAACAGAATCTAGTTATTAATATAATTTTACCTGTCTAACATGTAAAAGTGTTCACATTATTGCACATACTAGCTTCCGGCTCCAGACCTTTCAAACCTTGTTTCTCCTCTAAATCCCTCATGCCACTGGCACTGGGCACCAGGCTCATATCATGGTAACACTTTGGCCCAGCACCTTTGTGTCTGGGGCAGGGTGAGTTGGCACAGTAAGTAGAGGGAGTATTCCTGAAACCATTCCTATAAGGAGAGGGCTTGCAATAACTAAATTGTATGCAGAAGCAGCTAAGAACCATATACATAGGTCATGGACGTCAAAACTAAATGTATCCCCAACTGAACTGCCTTTAGCCAAATTGTAAAAATGCCTGTAGCCGCTTGAATGTCACCCAACACAGTTGGAAGTCCAGTACGGGAGGGGCAGGGGGTGTGAGAAGCAGAGTGGGAAAAGATAATAGTCTTAACCAATTGTGATGAAAATTCTTATCTTGGCAAACTTTACAAACTCATACTGACCATATGGACATATTGTTAGGGTTTCTCCGGGAGCCTGGGAAGGGGTTTGTGCAAGTGAGTAACTTTGAAGTTTAAGCCTCATGAGCTTTGTGGTAAATCCAGCTCAGCTAATTGGTCAAGCGATTGCTTATCAAGTTATTTCCACTTAGGGCCAAATTCTTTGGGCAAAGGTCTATATTCCAAAAACATGCTATTACTAACTTGGGCTTTTTTCTCCCTAAGAGAATTCTAGCTTTGGCAGGTAGTGATGCATAATGAAGTCTTGCTTATTTTTCTCCCTGGTGATACTGTTATGATTAGATGTGATAAACCTAATCAAAACTTTAGTAAGAAACTGCTTTCACTTTATTATTTGCCCAAGCTGTGTGTGGGATTCTATTGGCCATAAACTGTGTTGACTAATTCTGCAGGTTCATGAACAAGAGACACTGGCTTTTTTGGAAAGCTTCCTGGCTAAGTGATTTCTGGGAAGATCAACTAGTGTGCGTTCAAAGGCTCCAAAGAATCAAAAGGGGGTGTTAACTGAGGCACAAAATTGAGAGGGGCTTCCCTGGCAAAATTAAGAGACTTGTTGCTTCTCATCAAAGTCAGAGTTATTCATTGTGCCTTAAGGAGTTTTCCTCCTATACCCGCCTTCCCCCAATTTGGTATAGTGGATCTCTTTATTGCCTTTGAGAGCTATTAGTGGAGAGACCTCAAAATAGAGTGAATTAGCTAAGGTCAGAGATAGGGTAATTGAGGACATCTTAGCAAAAGGACTTTTTGCAAAGCATAAATAAGGTTAAAGGAAACCAACATGGGACGGTGATGTACGCCCTCCCCCCACTGTAGCAATAACCAGCCATCATATCTGTAAACTTGAAGGGTCTAGTGGAGGGAGCCAGTACTGACTCCTGGAGAGAGAGCTACAGCTGCAGGGGAGGGTCATCTAGCAGAATTGGTGACATCTACTAGGAGAATACTGCCAATCTATAGTCTGGCAGTGCTGAGTCAGTGAAATAAACACCCTGGCCTTCCTTTCTTCTTGCACTTTGCTGTTCTGTGGGTGATTCTTATTGTCTGAGCCCAACAGAAAACCAAAGGGCAAGAAATCTCATTGATACAATCAATAAAGGTTAGTTTCTTGGGGCACAGGTGAAGATGTGAGGGTGGAGAGTGGATTTAGAGGGGCAAAGACAAAAATACCTAGCACAGAGGGCTACTTAAATTTCAGTCTTATCTTTATAAGACTGGTCTAAGAGGAAAAGCTCTACCTATCCCTGCCTTAAGAGTTAGACTTGCATTTCCGCCTAGCACCCAGAATTTCTATTTTTTCAAAGAAGGAGGGAGTGTAATCATCAGATAGCCTCAAGGTGTCAGCTCCATCAGGGTTTTTCTCATCTGCCAAGAGCTATCTTGCCTGAGGTCAAGTCGTCCTTTCTGGGGTAGGCTTAAGTTGAATAAAATTAAATAGTTCAAAATCCTTCTTTTCACATACCTATTAAAAATGTGCCCTATTAAATATTGTCTTAACCTTCACCACTTTTTTTTTATTACAGGAAAACTTTTTCCAGGAATATGATATTAAACCTTTCTTTTGAATATTTTTACTGGAGAAAGTCTGTCCTCATTTCAATGGCTATAATAAAATGAATTTTTCATATACTAGAATTGTTTTTTCTCCTTTTTCAGTCAGTGATATTTTTAAAATTCCATATACTCTAGACATTACTTCTTTGATTTCCTTGAGTTGGAAGAAATATGTCAATGTTTATCTTGGTGAGAAATTCTACTGAACAAATGTGTGTACTTTCAAGGTTGAAATGGACTGAAATACTTTCCTACTCACTTTATAATGCTTTATGTGACTTATTCAGAGAAAATCCAATTTGCTCATGGTTAAATCTGGTCACTGAATACTTTTTATTATCACATTATGATTTCCAATGCACACCATCATCTTGTGGCATAAGATTTATAAGCTAATGAGGATTGTTCTGTGTTATCAATTCTGCCACTAGTTTTCAGTCAAACTGATGTCTTTTTTGTATCCCTATGAATTTTCCAATTGATGACTTTTAAAAAGAGTTTTCTGAATGCTTTAAAGTCACACATTTGTTTAGACCCTGTCATGTACTGATAATGAATCTACATTTCTTTCATAGTACTTTTTACTTTCTTTAAATGCATTCTTTAACTTTTGAATTTTTTTTTTTCTAGTCTAGGCTTTTGGTTTATGTATAAACATGGAATTTCAGGAAGACTGGTAGAATCGCTAACAATATAAAATAACATTTTGGTGCAAAGGCCACATTGATTATGTTAGAGAAAATTTTGCCATATATGAAATAAGAGGGACAGTCAGTGAAATTAACTCAGTAAAAAGAGATTTTTATAATATTCATATGTTAAACCAAAAAGTAAGCACATAATAATATCATTGATGTAAATTTTTTAAAAAACTGCAAGCAATGTCCTTTGTTATTTGGTACACATACAAAGCTACATGTACATATATACACTTGTAGTAAATGTATAAAGAAATACATGGGTATGATAAACATTGAATTAAAAAAAATTGTTACTTTTAGAATAGGGAGAGTAATAGAATTGTGAATCAATACACAGAGAGCTTCAGTTGTATTTGTATTTTTCATCTCTGTCAAGCATCAATCTGGCTATTTTCTTTTTATGTGTCTTCTAGTTTACTAATCCTCTCTTTAGCCTTGTCTAATTTGCTCTTGAACCTATTTATTGAGTTCTCATACTCAGTTACTAAATTTCCGGTTCTAAAGATTTCCATTTTTATAATAATTTCCAGGTTTCTGCTGAAATTCTCCATCTAATTTTAAAATTTCTGTCAAGAAGTTGGAAGCTTCTAAGATTTTAGCCCATTTGCAAACTAACAAGGTATCATGCCATAGTTTCTTGGATTCTGACAGAAGACACAAGACTCTTGGGTCAAGGAAATATGACACTGTTACACACAGCACAGAAAGATGAATGTGCTTCATGATAGCAATGGTTTCACTTATGACTCAAGTCCCACAGCAGTGATGAGGAACAGTTTAGCTGGATACTGCACATGCAGTGGGTTTATGTCATAGCCAAGGACCTCCAACTTGGAAAACTCACATCTTTTATAATGGGCTGAAAGCAAATCTTTCTTTTTTCCTGGACGGAGATATTATCTTTATTATACTGCAATAGTAAGCAAATCTTTCTGCTGCTTCAGAGAGAGAAACTCACTCTCCTCCAAGGGAGTTTCTCCATAAATGTTTTTAAAAGGTTGTTCAGAACAAAAACTATCAGTACTTTCCTTGAAAGATGGGTAGAATCTCAAGAGACCAATAAAGAACTATATTCCAGAAATTTCTTGAACTAAATCTTGAACATATTTTAAATACCTGTATTTTCCATGTCTATATTTTTATCGTCTGTTTTCTTGCTCTTTGTTTTTAGTCCATAGCCAATCTGCAGTGGTTATAGAATGTGACTAAGAAGCAAAATTTTGATGTGTTCTGTCACTGAGGTTTTAGGGTTATTTTTTACTATAACATAGCCTGGCCTATCCTGACTGACTCAGAATATTATTTTTACTGTTATTCTGCCATTATTATCAGCACACACTCAATGAGTTTTTCCAGAAACAAAGTGGAAGTGTGAAAAACTTTTGAATTCAAATAGCGGTGTTCACATGCTTCCATGAGTAATACTTCTAGCCCTACTTTTCACCTTTTATGTACTCCTCCAGAAAGTAGAGGCATATTTGATTGATGACATCAGGTAAAGGGTTTATAAAGTTTCATCATAGGTCCCTTCTCTCTTCTCAGAGCATCCTGATTTCAGGACACACATGCTTTTCTTCTCTTACTGCCATAAATTGCTGTTAGCAAAGGCTTATTGTTGTCTATGAGTAGGTAGGCATGCTTAATTCTAGGAGGAAAACAGTGGGAAGCTTAAATGTGACAATAGGCTAAACTGCATTCTCTAATCCAGTTTACTGGAATCTAAAGTTATTTTGGTGCTTCATATGCTTATGCTTTTTGTTTTTCATCTGGTTATACCTGGTGGCATAAGGGGTGTAATTGTCCCAACATACAGATCCATGAAAGCCCAGATCTGTGAATCTATCATTTGCTACAGTCCTTCCTCATTTGGCAGGAAGGCATTTTGTATATTGCTTCATGGAAATTAATGCAAACAAACAAACAAAGGAAGATACTGAGGTCATATTAAGCAGTAGTTACGGAGTTCAATCATTAGCGACTCATTTCTGCACCAACACCCTGCCCTCCAGCTTTATTCATACTGGGGTTTCAGCAAAATGACAACCACAAATCAAAGACCTTTGGAAGTTGCTTGTGAATAATCAACAACACGAATATTGAATCCACAAATGTCAAAGGGTCAACTATGTGTGTGTGCTAGTGTGTGAGTTAGACCAATGCAGAAATAACATGCACATCGCAATCCCCTCAACCTGCTAATTGAAAGATGAAGGAATTCAGGCTGGCACATGGAGTTTATTCTTTTTTTCCAGAGGGCCTTTCTCTTCAGAGTTTTTCTTTTTCAAGAACCACAGACATTTATTTTATTGCCACTCTATTCTGCTGCACAGTTTTTCCCTGGGCTAAGAATGGAATTACTAACATTGCTTGCTCCATACGCTGAAAATTGCTGTCAGGTGTGAATTAAATGTTTTATTTGAAGATTTGAGCTCCTTCTCATCAGTCACAAAGGGAATTTTTATGGAATAATACTCGTTGGCACTAATATAATTCTTTTCATCTTAGACTCTCTAAGTGCTTTGTAAACGGTCTTTTTCTGCTATCTACATTTCAATGATTCTTATCACCATTCTATCTAGGATTACTGACAAGAAGCTTTATACCAACTCCCTCAACTCTTCCAAAGCTGCTTTCAGTTCAATATAAGTGGCAAACATTTGAATAATTGTTTCTGGTCCCTAGAGAAAAGAAAAGACAACTTTGATAATCTTCTGACATATTGTGAATTCAGAATTTAGTGGGGGCTCTAAGGGTAAAATATGTCCTCTTGAGCTGACAAGGTGGAGAGAAAAAAGAATGTGAATAATAGGTTCAAAACAAACAACCAACTGATAAATCTCTCCTCCCCAAACTCATTAAAACTTTTCTTGATCTTTAAAAGCTTACAATTTGGGACTTTAAATTATTCCACATTTCCATATGAGTGTTTGAATCATAACTATTTTCTGATCACTTATAGTCATACCATATTTAAGTTGGAAGGAATGGTAAACATCATTCAAAATAAAAAATAATCCAGCCAAATCATTCTACAGATGGAGCGTCAAGGTTCAGAGAGATCTACGGCTTACTCAAGATCGAGCGCAAACCTAATTACTGCAAAGTTGGGTCTTAGGTTTTTCACTGCTCTTCATTCCCACAATTTCACACTAATTCCTATATTCTATACCCTTTTCTTTCCTTTCTTTTCCCTTTTTCTCCGCCTCCTCCTTCTCCTCTTTCTTCTTTATGTTGTAGCTAGATCTTTATCACATGGGTAAAGTTGTTTTCAATAACGAGGAAAAAAATGTGTGCTAATTAAAATGCAACCAATAACTAGAAGAAAAACAAATTAGATTCTCTTCCGTGTCATTAAGGGTAGCTTTCCCTTGGACATTCTATGTCATTTAAACCTTACATTATGTCATAGGGCTTCATTTCACTAATGAAGGATACTGCAAAACATAGGTTGTCATCTGAAGAAAAAGCCTGGAATGGATCATTTCTTGAAATAAGAACTTTAGGAAAAATAGTTTCAGAGTATGATATAAAATAACCATGGCAAAAGACATTTGTCAATGAATGGTCATCCTCAACTTTTATTTACCTGCAGTTTTTACCCTCTGCAAACCAACCTTTAGAGTTTGGATCATTTAAAAATGTTTTTATTTTTAAAAGCCTGTGGAAGAAGTAGTATTAGATGTTGACAGCTAAGAAGGCAATAGGCCAATAAAGGAAACCTGTTGGCTAACATTTTGAAGGAGATCTGAGATGTATGGTTCTAACTGCCTTTCCTTAGTGGTTCCTTCTTACTCCTGTGTGGTTTATATAACCCTCAATTACTGGGTAGCACCTGTACAAAAGAACCATACAATGTTAGTGCTGGCAAGAGGCTAAGAGATCCAAAACCCTTCACTTCATTGATGAGATTCAGAAAGGTGAAATGACATATCCAAGGTCACCTTGTAATTCTTCTCTTTAATTTGATTTACTTTGGATCTAAAGACAGATTGCTTTTTACTTTCTGAAAAGATGGAATTTCAATATAAGAGAGGTCTTTATGGCAATTTGACCCTGGAGGATTTTAATGAGGCAGGAAATTGCAAATTATGATTCCCACAATCGTTTTTCACTTGGCCACAGTCGGCATGCTCGTTAAGGTAGAGTCTTTGGGATTACGACATTAGCTTGTTTTCTTTTCTTTTTCAGCTTTTGAAAATTTTTAAATTGAATTTTATGTTGTGTGTATGCTTGGTAGCTGAATTCATTTGGGGAAGAAATTTTCTGTCAACCAAACAACGGTTCTAGGAGAAAACCAGGATGGGCAAAAGTAACCGTGAAGAATCAGGCCTGTTTAAACAAACAGCCTTCTCTGGATGTGGGATGCACAGAGCCGAGTCCAGGCAGGGCACCATTGAGCTGCCTTGCTAAGCCCATTAAATTCACTTTTGCCGGCCACAATCACCACCAACACGTTAACAGGGTGTTTTATAGTTCCCATATCTCTTGGGCATCAGAGTTTTAGGAATTTTCCTCTCGTAAAGTGACAGTCTTGTCTGCTGTGCCACAGTGGCTTTCTTTTGATGGCTGCGGAGCACTTCTCAGAGAGTATTGCAAATAATTCCAGAAGTCTGGCAGAGAGTTTAAAGAGTCTTTAGAAAATCAATTTGAACATAGTTAAAGGAAAATATACTGCATCCCACAACAAAATAAAAGCTTAGATGTATTTGTTTTAATGGAACTTAAATGGAACTTCCAGTCTTTTCCTGACATCACATAGTTCCCTTAAAAATCATTTCTTCCTACTCCTTCAGTTTACACAAGTGGAAACAAGGTGTGGAGGTGGTCGGAGTCTTGCCCAAGATCCAGAGTGACAGAGAAAACAAAACAAAACAAAACAAAAAACACCTAGAAACCTAAAATCTGGCACCTAGCATAGTACTTGAAAATAAGATTGAAGAATGAATTAATTCTCAATTATTACTTTTTTCATTATACCGTGGTTCCTTGACCATCATTTGTCTCATCCCAGTCCCTTATCTCCAACCTTCAGATGACCCTATAGAAGTTAATTCTGAAGGACCTATGTTCAAGTTGGGACACTTGAGTCCTTACTCACCAAAGCAATCCCAAGATCTGTGTCTTGCCACATGGCTTGAACAGGTGCTTCAATCAGTGCATCAATTTGGGATAGCTGAGAAACAACTCCCTTTCTTCTTGTTTCTCTTACCATGGCTATTTTTAATTAGGTGACTAATTTGGTCATCGGGAATCTCACTCTGCTTTAATAATACATGTGACAAAATTCACCTCTTTGCTTTAAAAATTGTTAACTATGCAGTACATTTCAAGTAAGCTATCATGGCCAAGAAATCATCCCTTTTGGATGCTTACATACTTTAAAGCTGGGAAGAAGTAATAAGCAAGGAAGGGTAATGAAACACCTCTCCATATGCACAGTGTGCTTTGGGGGAAACCATACAAGGTAGTCATGAAGACTTTTTGGTGATAGGTTTACAGACTCTACATAACACAGAGGGCTTAACCTCCTTCAAAGCAGATGGAGGAAGAACAGATGTAGGCAAGGAGGTCTTCAGAGAGTTGAGGGGGCTAGGGCATTGAACTCTCTTAAGGAAGTAGAATCAGTTGCTTCAGGGGAAGATGGTTTTGTCTTGTTTTGTTTTGTTTTTTCCCTTCCTTCTACAGTGAGGATAGCCAATTGCATATTGCTTCAGGCTTATGGTGATCTTTGTGGTATAGGCTCAGACTCACAGGTGTTGTGAATTCTTCTGGTCTCTAAAGCTATTACTTCTTACTTAATAAATTAGCAGGTTTCTGTGAGATTTGTTACAAGTTTTCTGGTCTTCAGACATAGAAATGCATTTTAAATACTGATGCACTTAAAAAGATTTAAACAATCATCTAAATTACTATGCCTTAAAAATAGCAGAACTCAGCCAACCCATTTGTACATGTTAGCCACAAAAGATGGCTTTTAGTGGCTTCGTTCCAGAGCTTCCTTCATTATTTTCCCATTACCTGAAATGATTACTGTGCTTTGCAAATGACTTTGGGTGCCATACAAAATATTTACTTTAACCTTCTCTGTGACAATGCCCTAGAAAATATGACTGCTTAGGAGTTGAAGTATGAAATAGGTCTTCAGGAGGTAGACACTTTATGTAATCTATTCAAAGGCTTACTTAGTCTTGTACCAGCAACAAGTTAGAAAACAGAGCTAAGAAAAGCTCTCCACTTTGTCTTATGGGAAAAGCCAGGGATTTTATTTTTTATAAACCACAGACTGAGCCCAGATTTACTAGGTCTTGCAAAGGCCTTTGGGAAACAACTCTGGGTGGACTGGTGCAATACGATGGTGTATTTGTACCCATCAGCACCAAAAAGTAGGTTAACTTTTGAACACATGGGTGACATTGATTTTTCCTTCTGGCAATTGACCTACTAAGAGAAATGTTGCCAGTAGAAACTAGGTATTTTTCAGAGTAATAAAGTTGTGATAGAAAAACAGTGAAATCTGATTGTTGTTGGGTTAGACAAGGAAGATTTAGAGCCATCACTCCTTCGCTATATAAGGAGACGCTGTGGTGACTCTAAATGGCTCTGTGGGTGGGTGATTCACTTAATACCTTTGCCATCAATTTCCTGTTTATCAGACGAGAAGCTTGGAGAAGATGATGACAAAGGGCTCTTCCACTTCAAATATTTTTATGGTCCAGATGGTAGGATGCATCATAGAAGAAAGTAGCCACCTCTGCTCAGGGTCTCAGGGGGCCTGGTAGTAGTTTTAGCTCTGCCACTAAATTATTGCCACTACTTTTAAACATTTAGAATATTTATTTCCAGTTTTTCACAATGTTACACTGAATGTTCTTGTACATGAATCTTTTTCTTTGGAGTAAATTCCCAAAGCTAGATAAAAAGTAGTCATCTGTAAGACTTTTATTATATTATCAGAGCAAAAGCACTAAATTAAGCTCTAACCAGATATGTAATTTTACCCATTTCATTACAAATTCTCCCCAAACGAGTATTATAATAAAAATACAGTCCAATAAGAGAGCTTTGAAAACAAGTCAACAACAAAAAAATAATATATGTGTATGTGTATATATGTGTGTGATTTTTGCTTCCTTTTTTTCTCCCTCTCTGTCTCTGACACCTACAGTAACTCCCTGGCATAATTTAAATGATCTCACCCTATTTACAAGAGCTTTCAGCTTTTGATAGCCTCTTTGCAACACATAAAATACAGACTTCAATCAAGTTTGAGTATAACAGCAATGTCTAGCCTGTTCCCAAGACTCAGACATCGCAATGAAAATTTCCTATTATGGGGGAGAAAAGAGTTTCCCTGGCAAAGTCTGAGCCATATATATATATGGCTCGATCTATATCTATATCTATATCTATATCTATATCTATATCTATATCTATATCTATATCTATATCTATATCTATATCTATATCTATGTATGTGTATATGTATATATATACATATATATTATATATATGACAGTCATCATATGTATATCATATATATGATACATATATCTCAAATCTCATTTCTATAACATATGAGTATATTTCCAAATCCCAATCTAATCTCCCTATTGCCTAGAGTGTATGTGGAAGGGATCTTGAACGTCAGACAGGCCAAGTGCCTTATTAGAATTGAAACCAGAGATGTCAAATGACTTGCCTTCATTGCACAGCTCTTCATAAATAAAAGTGGAGAGTTCTGGATTGAGGAATGTTCATGAAGATTTGTCAGGGTGGCAAATAAAGGAAGTGATGATATATGGGAGATGTAGGGAAGCAAGGCACCGAGCAATTTTTCTTCTTTTTTGTTCTTTTACTTTGAAACACAGATTTGGTGTAGGTTCTGGGACTGTCAATTATGAGATTTATGAGTGTCTTGTTCAAGTCACTTCATCTCTCAGTTTTCTCAAACTATAAAATTAAAAAAAAATCTTAGATCAAATGAAACCGTTTTTCTTCTAGAATTAACATTCATTTTCTCTAGATGATAGCAATGACCTGTTAAAAGCTTGTATTAGGAGCGAGTGATTGAGAGTCCAAGAAATATCAAGATTTTCATCTTTGTGCATTTTTATTATTTGTCAACAGCCCAAACATGACAGATTAAAGGCCTGAGTTTTATTTTCAAAGCTGTACAACCAGACCAGGAGTTAACTGCAATGTTGAAGAATACAGTTTCAGTCTATGCTATTGAATTTAGGCTTGGGTATTATAATAGAAATTATTATACTTTGTGGGGCAGAGAGTGAGGTTTATTTTCAGGCAAATGTTGGGATTTCCTCACCCAACGTGAACTTTATAGGTTTTTACACAATTTCAGAGGAGCCTCTAGTAGAGTGTGTGTTAGACTGATCATCACAAAGTCTTATTTTCTTTCCTAGATTTATTCTACAAAAGCACATAGTGTTTTGTCATTGGCTCTGAGCTCAAGGAACTCAGTAGTATAAGAGACAAAATATATCCACAGTAATTATAAAACAATTTAATAGGCAAGGTAATATAGATAGGATTAAAATATAAAGGAATAAAGGGATTCCAGTTTATCCCAGCCTTGGCAGGGAAAGAACAATCAGAGAAGGTTTCAAGGGAAAACAACTAGGGATGCTGGGTGATTTGCCGAAGGTCATATCACTAGTTGGTAGCAGAGTAAGCATTGGGATTCTGCAGTCTCTTTCCTGAGTGTGAAAATTCTTAATCTGCTTTAAGGAAGTAGAAATAGAAGAATCTTAGATGATGCGGCATTCTTTTCTCTACCCTGTGTTACCTCCCTAGATGCACTTAATACTTGTGTGCTGGGAGTAAGAGAAATATCAATATCTCCAGGATAGTAATTGCCGTGTTCTCCTTCCTATGTTCAAAATCTTTTCTTTCTTTTGTTAAATGGCTGACTGTTTATTGATTTGGTGTTAACCAGATGTCTTCTTCTGATGAACACTGCTGTGTCCCAGTCTTAAGGAATGTATCATATTTCTTTGCTCGCTCACACTTAATATATCAGATGTGACAATCCAAAGGGAGGGAGCTAAAAGGCAATGTGTAGTTATTTGCTGGTAACAATAATCAGAGCATGTTAGCTAATGAGTTCATGCAGAACCATACTTACTTAGGAAGGAAAATCATTGTTTTAATAAAGGCATTTAAAGTCAAATAACCAAATATTTTTTTCTTTTTCACTGTCTCATCTGAACCATTCTTCTTTGGCTTTCAGGTCCTCAAGGGCAAAGGTAATTCTTTACTCATGTTTTTAATCACTCCAGAGTACCTGGTACATAAAAGAAATACAATATACTTGTATTGATTGTATTGGTAAGTGAATGAATGAACCAAGAAATAAATGTAGAGTTCACTGCATTCATTGCTTCATTTGGAACTAAGCATAATAGAACCTCGCTTAATAGAGTCCCTGGATCAGCCACTCTGCTTTTTCACTCTGTTAAACGTTGTAGTTATTGGCGCCAATTCTTTCCCTGTTGTAGAACTATACCACCATGCCTTTGACATGGCCTCATAATGGATGGAGTGTACTTTCCCGCCCCATGACTTTGGACTTGGACATACGACTTACTTTGGCCAATGGGATATTGGTAGATTTGACATAAGAAGAGGCTTGAAATGTGTTTGTGTAGTTTAGCTGGGCCTTCATCTTCTTTTGTCACCACAAGAAGAACAGTTTCCAGGTAGAGTCCCAGCTCACCTTCCAGTCTGTGATACAGAATGAGATACATAGAGCATGTCTTATCCTAAGCCCCCTTATCCTAACCCAGAGCCTAGAGCCCAGTTCAGCTGAACCACCAAGGACCCAGAAACTTGTGAGTGAGAAAGGTAAATATTTGTTATTGTAAGACACTATGGTTATGTGTCTGTTTGTTATTGAAGCATTATTATGGCTATAGCTCACAGATGCCCATGTGTACTTCATATGCCTGACAGGTTGCCCACTAGTTGCTTCTACCAGTTGCGTTCTACACTTTACCAAGAGTCAGTTGTCTTTGTTTCCACACTTGTGCTTCAGTTGTGCCCATTATTCTAATTATATAATTTATTTCATGTTATAGCTGCCAATGAATCATGTTAGAGACCAAACTTGTTTCTCTAAAACAAAATCGAGTGCTTTTATAGTTTGGTTAATAACCTGTATTCTACAAGAAGACACGTTTTAGTTCAGATTACAATTCCCCAGTTTTGTTTTGTTTTTAATAGCTGCCTTTCCATAGCAGTTGACTTAGTTTCAGGAATCCTGGGTGCTTCTGGTTATTTGAACAATTTTTTTTTGTGTACCCACGAAATCATACCCCAGAATCATCTGGATTTGAACAAATCATGAATGGAAAAGAAAAGTCAGCCACAGCTCCTTTATTTTCACCTGGATTTTTGGTTGCCACCAAATGAAACCACCATATATACATTATTTACCTGAAAACCTAAATCTTTGCAAAGTATGCATAAAACAGAGCCAGTTATGGGGGGGAAACCACTAACATTTTCCATGCATCTGGACTTGGCTTGAGGTATGGGAGAACTTGGATTCATTTCAGAGTTTTAAAGAAAATATTGCATATATTGATTGATGAAACATGCTGCTTGCTGGTAATGGTTTTTGAAATGCTGATGGTTACCTCCTTGGAACAATTCTGAGATGAATGCTTTGTGGCATTTTAGGATCAAAAATCAATCTATAGGTGATGACATTTAATCACCACTGACTAAGGTTGGAATTGAAAAGAGAACTCCAATTGGAAAAGCAAGCTTCACACCACATTGCCCGTAAGTCAATTGCTTGGAGTGTAGGGACTAACTACATGAAGAAATCCAAGAACCACTCGGCACTAGCTCACTGACAGTTTAGAACACATGTGAGTAATTTGTAAAGAAAAGGAGTTCTGCTCAGACATTGGGTTATTCCAGTTTCAAGAGTGTCAGTTCTCACCTGGGCAGAAAAGGTGGACAAGAGGGGCTTGGCTTTAGTAAAGTACACAGACTCTAGACAGTTTTTAATACAATAAGATTATCGTAGGCCCATAAACCAACATACACCAAAAGACACTGAGCCATGGATAAAGAAAATCAAGCAGTAGCTTTCAAGGAAATTTAATATATTCCTCCACATTGGGATATTATTTTTGCATTAGGGTTTCTTCAGATTTTGAGAGAATGGGGGAATTGAGCTAATTTTTTCCAGGCAGATATGAAGAAATTCTTGGCTTGTTGGTATAAAAAAAATGACATGAAAACAAGAGACTGTGGGTACAATGTGTTGGCATTTATAAACATGCATGGGACAATTCAAAAATAGCAGGCTGGTAAAGAACCTTGAAGACCTAAAATTGTTGTTCTTATTTAATTAACAAACCAATGCCAGAAAATATATCCAGGAGATAGTTTTAATATTATTGACATAAATTGTGTCAATGTAGGGGAGGAAAATTTTTCTTTCTTCTCTACCTATTTTAAGTTTATTGGTTGTGGCCAAGCAAATAAGACTGACAAAAGGCAGACTAACAAGAGGAAAATCAATCAGTTTATTAATGTGTGTGACACACATCACACTGGAGAAACCTCAGTCATGAGTAACTCAAAGGGGTGGTTAGAACATGGGGTTTTACAGCATCTTAACAAAGAATAATAAATTTGTAGAGAATTAACAAGACAAAGGAAAGGGGTTTTAGGCTTCCAAGCTCAGCAAATTGCAGGAAGGTAAATATCTGGGGGAAACTAATGTAAGTTAAGGGCTAATTAGTAAAGTTTGTAATATAGATTCCTCTGGTTCCATCTCTGGGCTTATAAGGGTCTAGAGTTGTCTCCAATGATTAACTTCTGTCCTTAGTTGAAAAGGGAGGTGGGGGCACCTCCACAAATATATGTCCTGTTTTAGGCAAATAGGATGAGGGCAGAGAGCTTTTGTCATATCTTCTTCCTCTCAATTGCCTTCAGTTCAAAATAATCCTTATGCAAAAGTGGCAGATTTGGGGGTGGCATACTCTTCCACCCTTCATCAAGAATAATTGTGTTTAAAGATAGTCATACAACAACAAAAAATGACCAAGAGGAGGGTGCTATGAAATAATGGAAAAGTTGCTGGATGGGACTGAAAAGACTCCCATTTGAGTCCATGCTATACCACTTCCTAATCTTGAGACCTTTGAGAAAATATTTGGGGCACCATGTTGTTATCTGTAAATTGTCAATGTGTTACAGACCATTAATACAATGGTCAGCACAAAACTGTCAATATTACCGTCCCCAAGTTGTTGAAGATGACACAGTATTACACACGAAAGCAATCTGTATCCTACTACCACCTTACATTTGACTAGCATCTTACAGTCAATTAAATGACATGCATATTGACTTATTTGGATGTTCATTTAGCATGTGGACACTTCCATGTCTCTAGCTGTTTGGTAGAATTATTTGCTTTTAATAGCAGAGGTGTTGGGGTCTTGTGGACAGTATTGGAAGTTATGACGCTGATATTTGCAGAGGGAGGTATATGGAAGAACTTCGTGGAGCTCTGGCCAAGCCAACTCTACACAGGGTTCAGTGACCTATAGCCCCAATAGTTGATAAACATTCTTGGGAAAGAATGACTTTATAAGTGCTCTGTTGACAGGCTGCCCTTATGATCCGAACAGATGGCAGTCCCTGGTCTCTTTTCCTTTTCCCTCTCACAAGCTCAATAGTTTTTATGCCTAGAGAAATCAAAGTGAATAATATATAGCTATTGGTAACGGAAAAACACAAACTCCATCCTTTTTCTATTTTAATTGGACCCTCAAGCAGGGAAACAGAAAGAGTGGCAGTTACAACACTCAGCTTCAGATGCTTGATGCTTTGTCTCCTGCATATGGAAACAAAGAGCCCCATTTCTGTTCCCAGCATGGCTATTTTTCACACAGGAAGGGATGGGAGCTGTTGATACAGATTGACTTCATCAATGTCTGACTTCATTCAATCACATCTCCATTATTCCTTTTCTTTCACATTAATTCTCCCCTTAGGGCTTGTACCTTGGATGTATTTGTAGATACTTTTTTATTGATACATTTTTTATTGATACATACTCTTAACTGATAATAAGCCAAACTCCACATGTTTAATTATTTTCAGTTTTCCCCTTTCAATAAATTTACTTCAGTGGTTCAGCAAATGCACTTTGAATCAAACCTGATGACAGTTTTCCTCATTTACTTTGGGGCACACTATTTAACATTGAGACATACCTGCTAAGACTCAGATACTGCAGTTGAGAAAAGGGAAAATCACAGGACTTTTCTCAGAGGAATGTGGGCTCATTAAATGAGACAATTACTGTAACATGATTACTCAGTCCCAGAGAATTTGCTAAAATTCCCAGTAAAAATTTAATAAAAAACATTTCAATTTCTTATAACTGAAATTAATAAGAAATTTTATATTTAACATTAAAATTTAAAATTTATATTTAAAATTTCCCCATTTCACGCAGACTTGTGGCTTCAGTAATTTTTATATAATGGTATATAGAAGGAGACATTGATATTGTTGCTGACTGATTTAATCAAAGTGGATCGTCACTCTCAGACCAAGAGATAGAGAAGATGGCTTTTTTCCTTTTGCTAGGGAAAATAACTTCTAAATTACAAGGTCTAACAACACATAAGAGAAAAAAAAATACTAACCCCATGTGGAGTCTTCATTTAAGGCCATGTTAGGAAAACATGGAATCAGTGAACTTTCCAACTCTTCATTAATTCCACAGCTTGTGAAAGTTATGTTAATGTGCACTAGATGATGGCAAAGTTTTAAGATAATCTATCTGCTAAAACATTCCTGTATCGTCTTTTAACTTGTTATTTGGTGGGATATCCATAAAATTGATGAAAGAACCAGCAATCTCGCTGATTTTCATTTGGAGTGAAATACATTTTCTTGGTAAATTTCAGATTAAGATTTTATTTTCTTAAAGTAAAGTTGAACTGAAGCAGAAAAGGGAAAGGGCGAAGCACAAAACCATGTAAAAACACATAGTACAGTTTTGGGCTCGCTTTATCTGCTCTCTGTGACTAATTATAAATGTAAATTTCTGACAGGAAGAAAATTTCCGTTTGCCTTGCCATTTCCCTCTTCCTTTTATGCCCCACCTGCCAGGACGAACTTGGCAGGAGCCCATAGGGTTATGGGAGAATGAGCTGTATTCATTTCTGAGTTTCCGTCATCTCATAGCCTACAACCCAAATTAGTCTCTGAATCTGGCAGAGCACCTGGTGGGCCTCAGTGTTAGCGGTTGGAGAATGAGGAGGGTGAAGGCATATCTGTTTCACCTTCGTTTAATTCAAAGGGCAACGTGATTTTGAAATTAGTAATGCGTCAGTCACACAGCCCTGACTGAGAATAATTGAGGAAGTAGCTAGAGGTGAGAAGGAGAGTGGGGTGAGTCCACTGTTGGGGCAAAACCAATGTCAGACTTGTTCTTTTCCCCTTTTGTTTTGGGTGGACCTTCATCAATGACAGAGGAACAGAGTGAACCTTCCCAAGGATTTTTTTTGATGTACTGTGATAGAAAAACAAAACTGAAAAAAGATGGCCATTTGAGCGTTTTATAAGCTAAGGCTGTGGAAGCTATCATTTTAAAAACTATGTGGGTGGCAATGTTGTTTAAGAGGGAAAAGAAAAGATAATTATGGAGGAAAAAAAAACCCCAGACACACAAATCAGGAGATGCTAATTACATGAGGTGGTTAATTTAGGAAATAATAGCTGCATTGGAGTCAAATCTCATAGGACTCAGATCTTAAAGCAGCAGCAAAATAACCACAGACCCTGAGAAAGTCTAATATACATTTTGGAGGGATAAAAACAATAATATTAGTAATAGCTAATATTTATTGAGTGCTCACTATATGCTGGGTATTGCGTGCTTTTTTTTTTTTTTTTTTTACATCTTATTCTATTTATTACTTAAAACAAACCTTTACGGTAATAATGATTAGTTTTTCCCCCGTGTCAGATAAGACAGCCAAAGTATGGAGTGGTTACATTATCCAAGAGGCAGGACTGAAACCCAGGTCTTTCTGACCACAAAGCCTCCTATTTACCAAGAGCTCCTTTTCAGAGAATCTTACTATAATTCTGCAAATAAGAGAGATTCCCCAAGGAGCCAAATCCATGATCCTGGATTCCAAAGAACAAAGAGGCTGAAAGGAGTCTGTAACTGTCACTTGCTTCTGTGTAATAGCTTTGATTTTTGTTCTTACTATTCTGGGGCTTGTTATTACTCTCAACCAACTTACAAACACCCAAAGGTATTCTTTAAAGCATTATTTAAAAAGCAATAAGGAAATTATTCCTTAACAAACACTTAATGCAACACCTTTTATGGCTAGACTAAATCAAGATTAAATCTATCTTTGAAATGCTTAATTTAAATCAGTGTCCAAATGAGTAATATGGAAGAAATTTGCCTTAGGAAGAGTGTAATGACATCAATGCCTTATGTCTCTTTTGGATTCTAACCTCAGTTCTGTTCTTACCCATTTGTCCTCCTCTGCCTCCTCCAAGGAAGCTTAGAACCATAGTGACAGACGTGGAAACCCCTGTCTGTATATTCATCATCTCTAGCCTCATGTTAAGACCAACTCCATTTTGTTTCTTCAAAAACGTACTCACTAGTTTCAGCACAATGACTTCAATTTTTTTAGCACCTCAAATATTTATACCAATTTGTCAGCAGCAAACATCAGTGACAAGCGGAGATAAAGTATTATTTATGCTGAGATATCCAATTTTTACTTGTTTGACTGCTTTCTTGAAGGATGATGCTTTGAAAAATAAAATGCAACATTTATCATTGTTCGGTTGACTACAGGAGGTTGGTTACTCTCTTCACTGTAACCCACTTAGTTCACATAGCAGAGCCTGCACAGCCACCCCCCCCAACACCCCCCACCCCCTGGCCTAGGGCTTGTAGCTCTAGCACAGGAGGGATGTATGCAGACCACTTTTTGAAAGGCAGAGCAATGCTAGGATAATTTCGTTTTCATGCAGTGTTGGAAAATCTACCCTCTACAAGTTGCAACCTGCTTCAAAGCCAGTGTATAACAGCCATTGCGGTTTTTGGATTTGCCTGGGGACTGAAACATCACATTACTATTTGGAGATGGAGGGTGGAGAGAAAGAGTGTTAATGGCAGACGGAGTTTCAAAAGGAAAATATGGATGATTGTCTCTCTGTATTTGACTCTCACCATAACATTATTTATGGAGTATTTTGAAGAATAATTTAATCTGTTCAATTATTCAACAGATATTTACTGAGTACCTGTCGTGAGCCAGGAATGTAGGGTTACAGAAGTAAACAAGAGACAGTTCTTCAATTCTTACCCTCACTGCCTATTTGAGTGGGAGAAACAGATAAGAAATAAATCAACAAGAATATAGAATGTCAGATAGTAATAAGTGGTGTAAAGAAAAAAATAGAGCAAGGTTAAGAGAAGAAGGAGCCAGGCCACTGCATACTGTGGTGTAGTGTGTGCCCTGCACAAAGGCACTCAGCTGAGGGGGTGAATGGCAGCCAAAATGAACATACGTGTTGAGTCCCATAATGTCCAGAACCATTGTCATGAACTGGGGGTGAAGGATGGAGAGAATAGCAAAGGTTATCTAGTCTGGGTCACTGCCTTCACAACATTTCTGATTTAATGAGAAGGAGTATAAATTAGAACCGTTTAAAAACAGTATTGGAAAACCTGCCTTCTACAAATTGCAACCTGTTTCAAAGCCAGCGGATTATAACCATTGTAGTTTTGGGATTTGATGGGATCTGCAATATCACTGATAACCACAGCCAACTCTGGGTTTAGTTAACCTTATTTTAAAGCAGTTCCTTACTTTCTATTCTTGTCCAGTAGGTTGTAAAGGAACTTGACACACATTAGCATGAGTGACATGGCTGAGAGAAAACAGGGAATTATTTCCCCCTTTTTGTCTTTGATCAATTATTCAATCAATTGCCAATTTTGATTTAATACACATCATACACATATATAGGGGGTATGCTAAATGTCGTTGGATATTTTAAGAAGGAAGACTAAGTTTAACACTTCAGGGTAGCTGTTGTTGGCTACGTAAACCTAAATCAATTTGAAAACATTGCACTGGTATATAAGTAAATGCTAACCCCTGTGTTTCAAGGGTCTTAAAGCATTAATTCACAATTCTTGGTTGTATGCAAGGGAAGCTGAGTCCAGTAGACTAAGCAAAATGGAGATTATTTTAAGTTTGTTTTGGTAACTCACAGAATTACTGGGAGGGCAGAAAAATAGACCTTAGAATAAGCTTTCTGAACAAGGCACGGCTCAGGACACGCCCGCTGAGCACACCGCTGCCCCTGCAGCTGAAAACCAGATTCTAGAGTCAGCATGAATACTAATTCTGGGCCAGACTCAACTGCACATCAAGACAACTCTGCTGCTGTGAGCAAAGAGAGAGCGCCTTATTCATTCTCTCTTGTATCACTAGCTAAAGGGTCAAAGTTGAGTTTGGGTGACTGATTGGAAGAGCACTGGTCAATATCTGAATCTTAGGATGAAGGGATGCTAGAAACATAATCAGCTAGCATTTCTGTTTTCTTAAGATGGTTTCTGCTGTCTGCCGAACTGACAAACTGCAAGTCTCCAAACATGACAAAAAAAGGGTTCAAATGTTATGTAGCTAAAATAAGTGATGAATTGTTGCTACAAAAATCAAAGTGACTATGTTTCTCCCAGGTTTGTTGATCCATATCTACATATGCTGGACATGGTTGAGGGATTTTAGACTTCGTTATTACTGCTCTCTTCTTTGCAAGGTCACGTTTATCCAGCCAACCATCCAAATGTTATCTTTCGATCTCATATTCTTCTGTGAGGGGTTCTCAGATTATTTCATATGTCATTTCCCTTTTTAGACAGCAAAAAAAAACCTGTCGAACTGATGCGACATCACTGGAAAATATCTTTCTTGAGGATTTGTGTGTGTATTATGGAAAACTATTATGAGTATGTGTATTATGGCAGATGACAGAAGCAGCTTGTCCTTAAAAAACTTTAATATATTCTCACCAATATATTCTAGCATTAAAAAAAGATTTCAACCTGTGAGGTAATGTTAAAAAGGAAGGATAATTAGAAAACTCTTAGTGAAGCATCCCTAATGTCAAGTGGTATAATAGAACATATAGAATTGGAAAAACTTACCGATGCCTCAGTGAAATCAGAAATATAAATTGGAATGTATTCTAAAACTTCCAGGTAGTTCTTATATTGAACAAACTATGAAAATGAACATCTGTGGTTGGGATTGGTCTTCCACACACATTATATATATATATATATATATATATATATATATATATATATATATTATATATATATATATAATATATATATATATGATCATTACAAACTTAAGGAATAAAATATACCTGACAAACCATTTAATATATTACTGATATATTCAAAAGGAGCTACTATGTAAGTGCTGAAACGAAAATAGTTCTTTGCCATCTGCTGAAATAATTTCATTTAGAAGAAATATCTCTTTGATTAGACATGTTCGAGAATGTCGTGGGCTTAAGTTCAAAGCCACACTCTTTAGAAGGCACCACCACCACCAAAAACAACAACTTCAGAGTGAGCAGAAGCATCATTTTCTTAACCTCGAAATGCAAAAGACTGTACGCAGCATAAGGAAGAACAACTGAGCAGGGGACTGAATCTGTCATACATATTATTGGTTGGACGTCAGACCTAACCGACCTCCACATAACTGGAGCTTTATGATCTAAGGGCCAGTGAATGCCAAGACTCGTGGAATGTGTTTGGATCACCACAACACCTGTGCTGAAATAGATTGTTTTGCTTTGTGATACCATTTTGCAATGTTCAGTAACCTTCCATATGTCTCACCGTGCTCTGATGGTGTGTTAATTAGATGAACAGCAAGTAACTAACCAAAAACAAGAGTTTGTGAACCCAGCATTACAACTTCCTCACAAATACAGACTCCGTGTGGTCTTTTCATCACTCAAGATCTAAGAACTAATTCCTGACACTATGAGTTGCATGCCTAGACATGAGAAGAGGTTACATGTCTTTCACCATTCATGTTTTTGGTTCCAGTTTGCTGAGGTCAAGCTCATTGCCCCCAAAACATTTGTGTTGGGATGGCACAAATAAATAAATGGCTATACCATGCTCATGGATTGGAAGGGTTAATATTGTTAAAATGTCCGTACTACCCAAAGCAATCTATAGATTTAATGCAATACATATCAAAATGCCAGGGACATTTTTCACAGAACTAGAGCAAATAATCCTAAAATTTCTGTGGAACCACAAAAACCCCCAAATTGCAAAAGCAATCTAGAGCAAGAAGAACAAAGTTGGAGGTATCACACTCCCTGATTTCAAACTATACTACAAAGCTATAGTAATCAAAACAGTATGATACTGGCACAAAAACAGACACATAGATCAGTGGAACAAAATAGAGAGCCCAGAAATAAATCCACACTTATATGGTCAATGTCTGAATCTATGACAAGGGAGGCAAGAATGTACAATGGGGAAATGGGGAAATCATGTTGGGAAAACTGGACAGATATATGCAAAACAATAAATCTGGATCACTTTTTCATATCAGAAAAAACAAAATCAAAATAGATTAAAGATTTAAATGTAAGACTGAAACCATAAAACTCCTAGAAGAAAACATAGGTGGTAAACTCAGACATTTTGTTGGGTATGTCTCCCTGAGCAAGAGCATCAAAATAAAAAATAAACAAATTGGATTACATCAAACTAAAAACCCTTTGCGCAGTGAAAGAAACCATCAACAAGATGAAAAGACAACCTACTGAATGGGAGAAGATATTTGCATAGCCAAAGAGCATAGCCAATGAGGAGTAATATCCAAAATATGTAAAGAACTCATGCAACTCAACATTAGAAAAACAAAACAATCTATTAAAAAATGGGCAGAAGACCTAAATAGACCTTTCTCCAAAGAGACATACAGAAGGCCAACAGACATGAAAATATGATCAACATCACTAATCATCAGGAAAATGAAAATCAAAACCACAATGAGATATCACTTCACACCTGTCAAAATGGCTATTTTCAGAAAGTCAACAAATGACAAGTGTTGGTGAGGATGTGAAGAAATGGGAATGCTGATGCACTGTTGGTGGGATTGTAAATTGGTGTAGCCATTGTGGAAAACAGTATGGACGTTCCTCAAAATATTAAAGATAGAACTACCTTATGACCCAACAATTCTACTTCTGGGTTTTTATCCAAAGAAATCCAAACACAAAATTTGAAAAGATATATGCATCCCTATGTTCATTGCAGTATTATTTACAACAGCCAAGATATGGAAGCAACCTAAGTGTTCATCAATAGATACATAGATTAAAAAGATGATTCACATACACACACACACATACACACACACACACACACACACACACACTGGAATCCATATACAATGGAATATTATTCTGCCATAAAAAAGTATGATGTCTTTCCATTTGCAGCAACATAGATGGGCCTACAGGATATTATGCTAAGAGAAAGACAAATATATGATTTCACCTATATGTGGAATCTGAAAATGCAAAAGAAATTAACGAGCAAAACCAAAACAGAAACAAACTCATAGATACAGAGAATAAACTGCTGGTTGCCAGAAGAGAGCATAGTGGGGGAATGGGTGAAAAAAGGCGAAGGGGAATAAGAGGTACATACTTCCAGTAATAAAATAAATAAGTCAAGGGAATATCATGTACAACACAGGAAATACAGTCAGTAATATCATAACTTTGTATGGTGACAGACAATTACTAGACTTATGGTGATCACATTGTAAGGTATATAAATGTAGAATTATTATGTTGCACACCTGAAAGTAATATAATATTGTATGTCAGCTATACTTTTATTTAAAGAAAAAATGTCCTGGGAAACACAAATGGCAAAGATCAATGGTTTTCTCACGGTTCTTAGTTTTCTGGGAATCCCCTTGGTTCAGCTGCAGTGCAGCAGGAGCCACTCAGGGGACCTCTGTGTGGCCTGGCTGCCACCTGGCTTCAGCCAATTCATCTCTGTGGGTATCCTTTATATACTGGGGCTTTGGTATGATTTTATTTTTAAGAAAGAATCCTGTTTAAAAAAAATGAAAAACGAAAAGAAAAAGCCTTTGAAATCATCAGCATACAGAATAATGCAGCTTTTTCGTTTTTTTTTTTTTTTTCAGACAAACTGTTCATTCTAAATGTTCTTTGCTTCTATAATAATAGCTAACACATGGTGCTTATTACATATCAGGCACCATTCTAAGTGATTTGCATATATTACATTTATTTAATCCTCAGAACAACTCCATAAGCTAGGCACTGTTTCGCCCCCACTTTATAGGGGAGAAATAAGGAAACAGAGACATTTTATAGCCTCTCCAAAATCGCACATCCAGTACGCGGCAGAGCTTAGATTTGAACTCCAGCAGCATCGGTTCAGAATCCGTTCTGTAACCTACTCTAGTATATGCTTCTCTGCTGTTATACTATTTCTCTATTACACCCCTTAATGTGTATTTTTTGAGCACACAAGTGATGTGGTCTCTGATTTAAATGAAGCACTTAAGAGGTAGGGACTTGCTATGGATTTAGGATGAAATTTTGTGACCATTCAACATAGAATCCGGCACAATTGTTACCTTTTCCAACAGATTCCTCAAGCTTATTAAAAGACGTTAATAGTGAACATGTTGGAAGAAGACTTAGGAGTAATGGCATCATGATTTCCCCACATCCTTTTAATAATAGTGAGGATTATAAGGCTAAGAAAGTAAATGCTTAAAAATATCACATACATATATCATCTGCTGACATTCAGTAGGAAGGGGTCCTTTTTCATTCCTATTTATCTTCTCCTTCCCAAGAACATAACTTTCAGTTTTTCCTGGGTTTGCCTGTCTGCCCAAATCACATGCATTGCTCATGAAACAAACACGTGTGATCCAATTAAATGATCAGAGAAGAATCATTTAAAATCTCCACATCCATTCATTCTTTGAAACTTCTCAGTCTTAGAGAATCATTTCACCATCTTGCAAGTTGCTGTGATAACTGGACTGGAATTGTGATATATTCTACGATTCATCTGGGCTAAATCAATGCAGAAATTCTCTGATCTGTGTAACAGCCTTTCTCTTTCGGCATCGCCATCTTTCCTTCTGGACATGATATTCCGTGAGGTCCCCAAAATGGATTCATAATTTTTCAGTTCTCAAACTACCTTCTGGTTAGTTTCCCCCTCCATTTAGTACCACAAATTCAGAGTTGTAAATCACGGTAAGGTGAAGGGAAGTAAGCAATGATCATGTTAAGAGGTGACAGCTGGCATTTATTGAGAGCTTACATGTGTCAGCTCTTTTGCAAGAAGGTTTATGTATATGACCACATTAGACTCTCTTGCCAGCATCTCAATTAAATGTACTTTGAATAAAAGATGAACAATGACACGACTCCATCCTATGCATAAGGAAAATGATGTGTAAAGAAGTTAAGTAACTGCCTGAAGTTCCAGGCAGCTAGTAATTATTGACAACAGAATCCCATATGAAAAAACAAACTATTACGCTAGTCCTCAGTTTTGAATTTCAAAAGAATGAATATGAACTCAGATGTATTCAGACATACTGCGGCTGAGAAGAGTGGCATCTCTTCTTCTGGGTAGAATCCCTAGATTATAGGAGTGGGTTGCTATTAACCATTCTTCAGCACAAGTTACATGTGGTTCTGTGACTGTCCGTAGAAATTCCTCTCCACAGGGATTTTCTTACCTAATAAAAATATTTTTTTTCCAACCCCCAACGTTGAATTAGCCCATCATTTCAGAGAATCCAGGAGCATATATTGCTCTTCCATCCCAAACCAGTAGATGGCAGCAAACGTCCACCCTAGACCTCTGGAATTTTGCCTCTGAGCCTCTGTGTGGTGTGAAGCTGGAGGCAGCATTTAAAAATATAATAATCCACGCTCTTTACCTGACACGTTGGAGGGGCTGATTTTCCAGGTCACACATGTCTTATTACTTTCGAAAATAATCATGTGGACAGGCTTTTCATTGTGTTTGCTGCTACATTTCTGCACAGTGGTGACTGTCAAGCCAAAATCGAACTAAAAGCAGGGGGAAGGAAAGACGAGGACAACCCAAGAGAAGAGCAAATAATTTCTGTTAAGAATGTTTCTCATGGGTTTTCAAAGAGGGTTTCATCACCCAATATGATCAGTGAAGCAGTCTTGTTCATACATTATTTATCAGTCTCTTTTCTCTATCTCATCTTTTACAACATTGAAATAAGAAAATACAGTTGTTGGTGAATTCTCTTTTAAGAAAATCTAGAAAAATCCCTTCCACTCTACACTGTTGGAAATAAAGCACAACCATTAGGTAAACAATATACAATAAGGATCTTTTTTAAAAATTAGAATTGTTTTCCCCCAAAGGATATTATTTTTGGCATTTAGCAGTTTGTCTTAGTCTTAATTTAATTTTCAGCCTGTTGTAGTTTCCTTCATCCTCCTGCTATGGATTTTATGGACAGTGGACTGTGATTGGTCTGGATTTGAAACAAATTGGTTTCCTGAGCTGAGAGAGCAGGGCCTTCAGTATCAGTATAATGTTGCTACTGCTTCGCTATTTTGACAAGCAAATAGCATCTCCAAGTTTTGTTTCACGTTCTCTAAAGTGGAGATCTTACAGGATTGTTGTAAGGATTATAGGAAATTAAATAAGTCAGTGTAATGAAACCCCTAGCTTACTACACATTAAAAATTCACTGTTAGCTGAGTGTGAATTGAGAGGGTGAGGCTGGGGCGTCCTAAGATTTCTTCCAGTTTTAAGCGTCTGCGACTCTGATTAGTTTCCTTCCATTCAGCCTCAGCCTCAGGTACAGGTGTCCATCCTAAAAAGGGAAGAGCCACTTGAAAGACTCTGAGGTGAAAATGTTCTAGAGGATGAGAGGTTGATTTACCGTGGCGAAGAGTCGTCTTATTTTTACTAGTAAGAGGCGGCTATAGTTCATCACTGACAAAACTTCTCCATCCAACAATGAGAATGAATGGAAAAAAAGGAGGAAAATGATTCCATGAGGAAGAGGGGAAAAAAGAAAACAAAGTCTTTGAGGACTAGAACAGGTATTGTCATCATTACCGTTGGTCACCATGGAGAATATGTTCCAGTATCTAGAAACAAAGGAAATGATGTTTTCAGAGCACTTTCAGACCAGGTCGATTACAAGCATAACATTGAGACTCTCATCCAAGAGTCTATTATTTTAATTTTGCCATTTATTTTGGAATTAAATCCTGCATGGGGGGGCGTAAAACATAGTGTCCATTTGCCATCCCATCTTAACAGGTTTGGTAATTTCCCTGGCATTTTGGGACAATCTGTCCTTTCTAAGTCACAGCATGTCGCAAATATTATCACACTACATCTTTGCAACACTCAAGTGAGCAGGTGTTTAAGTCCCATTTTGCTGATGAGCAAAGAGAGATTCAGTGAAATTGGTTTACCAAAGACTGCCTGACTCCAGAGTTATGATTGGATATCAGAGATCTGTGAGTTTGTCTTATTACCACTGCTGACATGGCTACTAATCCAACTAAGAAATAGTGGTCAAGCCTGAGGTCTCTTTTTTTTAAGTTTATTTTTCAATTATAATTGACACAGAACGTTACATTAGTTTCAGGTGTCCAACATAGTGATTACACATTTATACACCTTATAAAGAGAGCTCCCCGATAAGTCTAATACCCAGCTGGCACCATCCATAGTTATTCCAGTATTATTGGCTGTATTTTCTAAGCACGTGGTCTTTGAAAGCGGAGTGACTTCTTGGGCTCCAATCTCCATTGCTGTTTTCAGGCCGTGTGCTTGTAGTCACGCTACTTGTCCGGAAGGATGGACTTCATCGTCACCATGGACAAGGGCAGTCATGTGTCTACTGCTTAGAGGTGGTATTTATTCATCCTTGTTCATCCAACAATCGGTATTAATAAAACATAGAATGAATGATACCTTGAAGAAGAAAGAAACTGAATGCTTTAGATTAAAAAAAAAAAAATGGAAGGAAACAGGAAGGCCACCATCATCATTTTCTGTACTTGGAAAGTACAAAAATAATTGCCCAGGATCTGAACAAAAGGAAATTAAGACCACCTCTGAGTCAATTCCTGGTTGAAATCTTGGCTTCTAATCAGCTGTGTAAGTTATCAACCTCTTGAGCTTCCTCAGCTTACAATGGAAATGGTAAGAGAACATCTCTCCTAGAGTTACTTTAAGTATAAAATAAACTTATGCACGGTGAAATACTCACCATAGTGCTGTCACGCAGAAGGCGCTTGATAATACATGTTAGCTATTACTATCGGTCTGACATTCTCCCATATACCATTACCGCTGTTGTAACTGTATCTGTGAGAACGTGCAGTTCTTGCCAAGGGCTGAAGACTAGTTTCGCCTTGAATGTTCAGCTTGTTCATACTTAGTGTAATCAGTAGTAAAACTTCCAAAATTTCGACAGAGTGCTTAAAAAAAAAAAGTCCTTCTATAGCAAGCCCAGCGTTATAGCTTTATCTTGGCCTTAAACTAGAAACACACTCACGGGATATGTATACCATAATTACCTCTCTTTGCCAGTTATTGGTTATGAATTGGATTTCCTGCCCCTAGAGATGGTCCTGATGGTGAAAATAAAACAATTACAGTACAGGACTCTGACCTTTTTTTTTGGAAAATGAATACTGTGTTTAAACCTGAATAATATAATTAATGCTTTTAATGTTGGATGTGATCTTTTTGATGAACCACTGAAACTTTTGACTCAGTATTTTCTTATCTGAAAACTGCGCGGGTCGGACTGGCTCCAGCTACCCTATTTTGAGCATGTATCACATGCCAGGTCCTGTGGTAAGTGTATTACGTACCCATCTCCATTAACCTGCCAGCAACCTTGTGAAGTACATGTTATTCCTGTTCCATACAGGAGAAAACTGAGACTCAGCATCTAAGTAAGAATTCAAGGGCCTGTGGCCAGCACACAGCACAGTCATGATTTGCACCCAGATCTGTCCAACATCGAAGCTTGTGTTGATAACAATCGCACAAACCTAACGTTGCTAGGAGATCTCGTCCATATCTAACATCCTGAGATTGCACTTAAAGTACTCTTTCCTGTAGTAGGTAAAAGTGTTTTGGCATATTGCCTTCAGCTTGAGCAGGAACAAGACAATTTAACGAAAATAAACATAGTGGATCAGGTATAAATTTACACATTACCACTCGGGGGCACAGAACTATAACTTTTTTAGTTTTCTATAACTCAATTCCATTTCATTCTCAGGTTCCCTCAAGCTTCCTACCTGGTGCAGACAGCTTATTTTATAGCATTCTTGTATATTCAGTCCAGTCTAGCTGAATTTGCAGTCAAATTTAAACATTATTATTTCAGCCACTGCCCAGTATGAAGCTTCCTCACCTGAAGGGGAAACTCAATATTGCAGGCTTCTGCTACCTGACATTTATCCTTCTTTTTTCTTTCTCTGTGTGCCATTGGGTGCTGAGAAAAGCAATGGCCCATCAACCCAGAGGAAAGACGCATCTCTGGTTAGTGCAGTAGCTTCTGAATCCTTGAGGGTCACTGTTGGACATGAAACTGCTCCTACAGGTCTAAGACATGTTCTGGTAGCTATACAGGTAACCAAGGTTCATGAACTCCACATCTTCCTTGTTCTGACATCCAGTAGTTTTTAGTCCTTATTTCTCCCTCACTGGGGTGTGTGGAAACTACTGAATCTGCCTCAAGCCACAAACAGTTCAGTAATGGAGAAATAGGAGAACCTCCTTAATCCCTCTCTCTGTCTTGTCTTTCCACTCCTTTCTTTCAGCTCTGTTACGGCTGCCTTGGGTTGGCATGCCTCCCTGCTCTAGGCCAAAAACCAGGGGTACAGAGCCCAGTTGACTACAGAAGCAGCATTTAACATCTGTCTTGTTCCTTCTCAACCTCTCTTGGTTCCTCCTACATCCTTCCCCATCTCTCAGGCTGGGAAAGGCTTTTGCTTTACTTACAGATAGAAACTTTCTTCGTGTCACAGTCTGTCTTCTTCCTTCTCTATATTTATTTTACAGTTACATTTTGATGATTTTCTTTTCATTAGGTAAAAATCCAGCTTTGTGAGTTTTCTAGAAACCCTTTTATTTGAAGCCTTGCTTTCAAAAATACTGCTTAATTACAAATTTATGGATGTTGACTTTGATCAAACAAAAATTAAGCCATGACTTTCTTATTCTTGGCCTGTCCGCTTATCCTTAGAAGCAATACAAATACTTTGGCTATAATTTGTTGAAGGGCAGAGATCCTTGTGGCAATTGGAGACAATTAGGAGTCCATGATGGGTCAGAGAACTCTGGCTCCACTGAGATTTGTGCTCATTTTCTATTGTGCAGTTTTCACGGGGAAAGGATGCTTGACCTACATCCATATTTCTCACTTATGCTTGCATCTAAATGTGGTTAGGTGACTGGTTTTGACCAATTATATGTGAAAGGCATTTTGTATGCTAATTCTAGATTGATATGGTTTCATACACAGATGTATTTTGTGTTCTCTCTTGACACCTGCTAGCTGGATGTCAACATCAATGGTGACCTTGAGACCCTGTGTTAATACTGGTTGAACTTCTGCCAGCTTGAGTTCCTACATGATTGTATGGAGCACATAATTCATGCCCATCCCCATCTTGTGTGAAAAACAAATTTGTTTGAGATTTTTGAGTTTATTTCTTATACCAGTGAGTGCTACTTCAATTAATAAAGCAGGAGTGAAAGACAACGGTGTAATCTAGTTTTAAAAATTATCCCAGCTATAATAGTCAACTAAAATTTAGGGATCAAGAGATCTTCAAAGGATCTTAAAGGGATCAAGGAGTCTTCAAAATGGAAAAAAAAAAGTCACTGTTTCACTTCTACTTTGGACTATACATATCTAATATATTTTGATGTTGGGTGTAAATCAGGGATTGGCAAACTCTGGACAGTGGCCTGTTTTTGTATGGCGCCTGGGCTAAGCATAGTTTTTAAATAGTTGTAAAAACAAAAAAATAAACAAAACATAAAGAAGAATATGTGACAGACATCATACATGACCCTCAAAGCCTAGAATAATTTACTATCTAGTCCTTTACAGAAAATTTGCCATCCCCTGGAATACATGGTGGGAGACCAATGAGCTTAAACGACATTTTATAGAGGAGATTGCTCTGAGCATAAAGAATTGAATATTCCTGGGTTGATCTGTGCTGTTATGATTTAGACTTTTGCAATTGATAGGAGCTCTATGGAAAGTGTATACTTGACTTAACACTAGTGAAAAATGGGAAAATTTGCTCAATCCTCATTCCTATGTCTAACGGACTAAAAGCAGCTTGACTTGTTCATATAATTGACAGATTATTTTTGAAGCTGATAGTCAATTTGGTATTATATAGACACAACCAGAAAGGAGAAACTGTTCTTTTTTGTTTATTTTGGATTGGTGGCTCCCCAAATCAAGACCGATGACTCTTAGATTTATAGGGTGAATGAAACATTTTCAACACTTCAATAAGGAAAAGAAATTCTCTTGAGACTTGAGTCTCAAAAGAAGCATAATATGTTCTTTTCTTTCTCCATTTACAGCCTCAGAAAAGTCAAGCACATTTGTACAGAATAATCTAGATTAACCATCAGGCTCTAAATTTATTATAAATATACAATTTTCAGTAGGTTTACAGCCAAACCTACCCATTTATCCCCTGGGTCATTGATAATAATTAAAAGTCTATGCTTGTGGTTTCCAAGAGAGACCAACATCAAGACTGTATTATGATTAAGCCTCTGCTTATGATATGTGGCAATGAGCAAGATTTGTTTAAGTTGGCAAATTTTAATGCTTGTGTGAAAGATTTTTTTATTTTCCTGCCACTAATCATGTTATGATTAAGTTACACGCACTGGAGTGTAATTATCTATTGCAGAAAACTTTTTATTTGTGGGTCCCTAGAAATTTGCCACTTCAATAGCGCTGATTGAAGGTTTGCTACACCTTCTTAATGCTAAAATTTCCTTCATGCAGTTCCCCTTATCTTCATTTCCCTAGGCACTCCTTAATAATCATTTTCAGACGAATAAAATCATAGTCTAGGTTGTTTATCTTGCAGATAGGTTCTTTTCGTCTAGCCCTTGTGAATTCTGGGGCCATCATGATTGGAGGGGGTTCCCTGGTGGGAATGGACCTACTCAACCACAGCAGTGCAGCATTCTCCAAGAGATGGCACTGAGAGCTCATTTTTGTTTTAGTTTCCATTTTGATAGCTTTGAGTTTTTCTAAGGAACTTTGATAGTTGTTTCATAAATGACACTACCTATTTCCTTCCTATTTGCATTTTATGTTCTTCTGTGGTGCAGATAGCTATATAATTTTCTTTGCTTCCGAGACTCTGGAGATTTATATTAGTTCCCTGGGTAGGGGGAGTAATGTTGCCTCCAAGCCATCCCAATATAGGATCCTCCCTCTCTCTTTTCCCCACATTTCAGTCTGAGTGACACCATGGCAAAGGCCATGTCTATCTTTCCCATCATTTGATTCCTCAGACTCTAGTACTGTGCCTGGAACCTGATCCTGTTTGCTGAAAGAATGAATAAGTGGCATTTTGTCCCTGTGGTGGCTTCTGAGAGTCTTGTCAAAAGTGGTACTGTAGGTTTATATGAACCACAGGGAGTTCATTTTATATTTCTGGAAATTAAGTAGTAGATGAGATCAACTTTTAGTTCTTTTGCTGTTTTAAGAGTCTGACTTTAAACACGTACCTTACGATGGATCCATTTCACTCATTCATTTAATCATTCGGCAAATATTGATTCTGCACCCACTGTGTGCCAGGTAATGTTCAAAGTGTGGTGATGATCACAGTGGAAAGCATCCCTGATCTCATGGAGCTTATATTTTTACTGTGACAGACAGAAAACTAAACGCATCACTGAAGGATTAGGTAGTGATGAATGCTGTGAAAAGCATGAAAGCAGAGCATGGTGAATGACTGCTGCTGCGGTGACCTTAGATTGAGGAGCCCTTTGGGAAGGCCTCTCTACAGAAGTAGGACAGGCCGGTTATGCAGGGATGAAGTGGGAGAGCATCCTAGGCAGAAGGATGAGTGAAGGTGCATGCCTCCTGGCAAGAACAAGACTGACACATACAAAAAAGGCCAAAGGGACTGGAGCATGTGGAACAAAACAAAAGTTGAAGTTTTGAGCAGGTTTTAGAAGTGGGTGGGTAGGTGCCAAAATGGGATGGAGATAGTCTAATGGTAATATTAATGAGTCAACATCAAAACTTTACCAAGAATGGTAGTGGACAAGCATTCTTGGGACAAAGGACAAAAGCCTGAAATGAGCCTTGGATCTTAGTTCATCTTTTGCATTAACACCCCTGAAAGCTGGACACACCTTGTGTCTAAGTCTAGGGCATTGCACAAAATATCCTTAAAAAGGAGCCAAAAAGTAAAAAAATAAATAAAAAGGATTCTACAACATTTAATTCAAAATGGATTCACAGGGGAAGGTCTTTCTTCTTGAAAGCAATTATACTTTACAACGTGTTCTTTTCCCTGGTGTTTCAATTTCCCATGATGCCTGGCTTCATTAAAGCAGGCAGGAAACAGGATTTTCTGTGATGTGCTGGTAGAATTATATCTTCTGAGCTGCAACTAATTGTTTTGATGAAAACAAAAACACAATATAACACTATATGAGAAGAAGATCAATGCTTGCACACTGGGCAAACTCAAATAGAAAGAGAACAGAGAATAATAACAAAAACACAATACATTGTTTTATCTGTCACATTTTGTTTATATAAAACATGAAACTAGCAGAAAGCTTGGCTTAATGACAGATCAGAGTGCCTTTGAGAAAAATCTCATTGTAGCTTTGCCCATGCATTTCTCTGTGTGTGTGTGTGTGTGTGTGTGTGTGTGTCCACACACATGCATGTATACGTCTTCTCAAGCATAATTTTTTGCTTATTTTGTTACTGTCTTGAATTCTTCAGTTTTTAAAATGGGAATAGGTATATTTATTGCAACCATATCAGGAATGCTGACAAAATGGAGTTGTAGTGAAACGATGTGGAATAACTGAAATAACTGAATTGTCATTGCGCCCTGTCTACATAGCAAACCAAGCACTTCTTTGTTGGTGTGAGGAGAATTGGGCTTCACTTTTAGCTCTGCCTCCAACACAAGTGAGGCCTTGCTCGACTTGCATCTACTCTGGGAACCCACCTGGGATACTTGGGATTTGATCAAATCAACAGTGAAGGCCTTCCCTGCTCTGAGATCTATGATTCTAAGTACGTACCACCCTTAATATTTCTCCATGTACTTTGTATAACCACAGGGGCCCGTGATGTATCTCCCAACAATGTTCTGATCATTGTAATGAGTATAGAAGAGAAAATTTATTTGGAGTCTATTTCCAGAGAACAAGAAGCCTTTGTATCTACCCAGTCCTTCCTACTTCTTGTCACTATCCAAAGGAAACAAAATCATCATTGGAATTAGAGGGACGGTTGGTCTGTTTGAGATCATTATTCCTCAAATGGTTCCAGGAACAGCAGCAACATCACTCGGGATCTTGTTACAATTACGGAATCTCAGGCCTTGTCCCAGACGTACAGACCCAGAGTCTTCATTGTAACCAGAGTTCTAGATGAATCATTTGCAGATTAAAATGTAAGACGCTCTATTTTAGATGAGTGGCCAATAAGGGGGAATATTCAGCAAATTATTCATTCTAACCTCAACCCGAACAGACGTGCTGTTCCTGCAGGAGACCCAACTGCAACACACTGGTTGTTCTTGGCTTACACCTTGAAGTTTGTCTTTTGAATCACTTAGAAATTATTGTACTATCTAAGAAGTGGTCACCTTCCTTCAACTTCAGAGCTGAACCAGTGACCCGTTTTGCTGTTAGTTGTTACCCTTCAATCTTTCAAAGTGCAGCGCACATTTCTGCCTGCTGAGATGAGCATATTTTGAAGAAATGTCCATGCTGGAAAAATAACATCCACCATATGTCCTCATCTAAATTGATAAGTGAATTGATAAATAACCTATCTACCCACTCACGTTTAAAGTAATATTCAAAATTATTTTCTTTCTCTTGTACATACTTGTACATTGAATACAGAAGTGTGTTTGTGTGTGTGTGTGTGTGTATTTTCATGTTCATGTGTGTGTACGCAAGGAAGGAGGCAGGTAGATATGGGCCTCTATTAACTGAAAATATCCTTATTTTGGTCTATACTTAGGGTCATGGTGCAGTAGGCTCAAAAGTGATTGTCTTGGATAGATGTTTTGTTTCCAATTATTAGAGCCTAAAATCAAATAGGTGATTTTTGTGCCACAGAGGTGGTGACTTCACCATAGAAAGTAAACAGGAGCCACTTGGAGTACTGTTCTGTTGCTCATTTCAGCTGAGGTCTGCTATGTGCTCTGGGATATTAGTTGTATTTTCAATGTATCAGTTGGATGCTTTTCTTAGAGAAAAATGACTAAGGAGTCTCAAAAGAAGACTCACAAGCTGCACCCTTGACTTAAATAGGCGCAGACCAGAGACCACACAGTGCAGAAAAGAATCATAGTTGGAAGAGGTGGGACGTTTTCTGAAGTCGCCAGGGCAATATTTTAATTAGACCACAGCAGAAGAAGTCAGTAGACCTCAGGTTTCAGTTTTAAGAAAGCACATTGATGAATACATGTATTTTGAATTCAAGTCTCCAATAGTAACTCTCAAAATACAGTTCTTTGCCTCTGAATACTTGACTCTGTGGAAAAGAAGAAGAGATGAGTGACCCAAACAGTATTTCATTACATTCATATGGTCATGGGCTTGACCGAGACTAGAGCTTCATAACACGTTAGGTTTCCTGGAAGAAGCCTTAGAGAGATGCTAGTTAATCTCTTTATTTTATAGATTGGTGAACTAGGTTCCAATGAGACTGAGTGACATGCCAAGTTCACAGAGTTTGGTAGCAGAATTGGAATTAGAGCTCAGGATTCTTGAATTATAGGGCATTGAACTTTCTGCTACATGTGAAGATATAGAGAATGTTATAGGAGGACATAGAAGGTAGGAGAAAGTTAACTCATACAAGTTTAAAGCACACCCCAAACTACTAGAACTTGTCTCCAATTATCTCAGACTTCAAATGCCCGTTTACCTAGCAATCAATGCCATAACATGCAGTTTCTGAGCCTTTCCAGCCTAGTGCATGTGTATGTAAAATGATACTATATAGAGCAACACCAATGGAAATCTTCATAATGAACTGTCATTAGGGAAATCTGCTTAACCAGAAAATGGGAGATATAGTTTGGACAGGGTGCTTCCATCCCTTTACTGTGCATTTATTTGTTCAACAAACCTCTCTTGACTTGACCCAGCCTCCAAGTTAAGAAGCAGTAATATAAAAATGAACAAGACACATGCTTTGTCTTCTGAAAGCCTATAATCCAGTGGAGTAGACGAGTAGATGGATAGGTAAATATGCAATTTATGTATTTAATGATGAAGGATTACATCTGGATTCTGGAAGCAGGGTAAGGGCATGTGGTACAAACGAGGATGCGAGTCAAGGGAATGTTTTACTTAAGTTCAGTCATGGAGAGCAGTGATGAATTAGGCAAGAGATACCTCTCAGGGTGAATGGCGTTCCTAGAGTTTTCTGCACCTTTTTCATAAGCCATGGAATGTCCAGGAGAACACGGGTAGATGAAGATAGACTTATTTCCCTAGCTGGAAACAATTCCTTCCCATGAGGGCCCTGGGAGTTGAATGAGGCAATCACTTCTTTTGATTTCTTTGGCTAGGAAAAGTGGATTTTTGGCTCTTTCCCCAGAAGGCTGTTTTCCGCATGTATCAGTTTGTGTGACAGCTTAGACATATGATTAGCAGACACTAACTTAAGCAGGAAACATCCTGCTGGATGTAACTGGACTATGGGGCTTATTATTTGGGGCTCTTTCCATTGGGATAATGGAGACCTCAGATGGTTTGTTTTTGTTCACTTTCCCCAAATGCTCCTATTTGAGGCTTTGAGAATCTGAATCAGGCTCTCAAGGACTGTTGAGCTTTTTGGAGAGTCTGTTTATGCTAAATAGAGAAATTTAACTCGGAGGATCGTTTATAGATTAGGGAACTGAGTGCAGAGAGGTGAGGAGAAGCTATGCAAGGCGAGATGACGAGATAGTGATGAAGCTGCCTGGACCCATGACTCCTGTTTCTAGACTCTTTGCTTTGCAGAAGTTGTATTCAAATTCACAGTCATTTCCAAAGCAACCCACCTGCCAGCCTTGTTTCTGGAGGTTTAAATGAAATGCATTCTGGGTATGGGTTTTTAATGCCATTGTCTAAAAGCACCAAACCACATGAGTGGTAGGAAGTAGGTATTTTTCATCTTTGTGTCTTCAACTCCCAACAGTCTTGGCATGTAATATATGGGTTTTAATATATATTTTTTGAATTGAAAAAACCTGATATAATTTTGATCAATAGAGTTTGAAATCTCGTCCCATCAATGCCACTACCTAGCTATGTGATATTAGCTTTTCTAAACTTGCCTTGTTAGCAGTAAAATGACAGCATCCATCTATTTATTTACTTATTCAACAAATGTTTATTGATCATTTACTGTATTCTAGGAAATGTAATATGTTCTGGAGAGTCTGTGGAAGGTGATGGAATACATAGACCCTACCCATTGTGGTTGCCTGTCTACTGGAGATAAAAGACAGTTAAAAAGCTTATGTAATGGAAACCTATTCATCTATTGTGATGGGGACCAATAGTTACTTGATTAATTTTTTAAGAGTCAGTTAAAGTGAGGAGTTATAAAAAGTACCTGCATGTCTTAAACATTATTATTTTGAAAATCATTGTAAAATATATATATCACATGAAATTGATTCTTTAAACCATATTAAACTATACGGTTCAGTGGCATTAAGTATATTCACATTGTTGTATGTCACCATCATCCATCTCCAAAATTTTTTCACCTTCTCAGACTGAAACTGTATACCTGCTGAACAATAACTCTCTATTCCCCTCTTCCCTGAGCCCTTGCAATCCCAATTCTATTTTCTATCTCTATGTGTTAGACTACTCTAAGTACCTCATGCAAGTGGAATCATATAGTATTTGTTCTATTGTGACTAGTTTATTTCACTTAGCTGTTGTCTTCAAGGTCCATCTATGTTGTAGCCTGTGCCAGAATTTCCCTCTCTTCTAAGGTTGAATAAATAGTCCATTGTATGTACATACTACAATTTGTTTCTATATCCATCCATTGATGGACGCTTGGATTGCTCCCAAAATATTATTTTAATTTAGACATTCTTATAAGAGCTGCTATTAGAGTTTTCTATTACTGTACTTTCATAAACCACACCCATAATATGTCACCTAACATTTCCACTTTTGTTTTCTTTAATGTGGAGAGATAACCTAGACATTTGTGAAGTAATGTGACTACAGAATTCTAGAGTTTTATGATTTTTTCCCCACTATTTTAAATTAGTGTTGGCCATACTGAATTTGATTGACTCCTTTTTAGCCACTTGTTTTATCTATTTTTAAAAAAAAAATATTGAGGGGCTGGCCCAGTGGTTCAGGAGGTTGGAGCTCCATGCTCCTAACTCCGAAGGCTGCCGGTTTGATTCCCACATGGGCCAGTGGGCTCTCAACCACAGGGTTACTGGTTTAACTCCTTGAGTCCCGCAAGGGATGGTGGGCTCCGCTCCCTGCAACTAAGATTGAACACGGCACCTTGAGCTGAACTGCCACTGAGCTCCCGGATGGCTCAGTTGGTTGGAGTGCATCCTCTCAACCACAAGGTTGCCGGTTCGACTCCCGCAAGGGATGGTGGGCTGCGCCCCCTGCAACTAGCAACGGCAACTGGACCTGGAGCTGAGCTGCGACCTCCACAACTAAGACCTTAAGTTGAAAGGACAACAACTTGAAGCTGAACAGCACCCTCCACAACTAAGATTGAAAGGACAACAACTTGACTTGGAAAAAAGTCCTGGAAGTACACACTGTTCCCCAATAAAGTCCTGTTCCCCTTCCCCAATAAAATCTAATATATATATATATATATATATATATATATATATATATGACTTATAGAAATAATTCTCTTGTGTATTCATGTTTCATCAGTTACATACACCTTAACTACATGATACAATTAGAATAACAAGTGCACCTGACATAAAAGAGGTATGTGAACAAACACAACTGGATCTTGGTGAACATAGAGCTCAGATGATCAGAGCTAGAAAGCTGCAGGACTGTTGGAAAGAAACCAACTAGTCAAGAGTGTGTTTTCAGAAGAATTGAAAGGATTAATTAATCCGACCACTTCAGTGGATGCTGTTTTAAAGAACTTCTAACATTAAGAAATAAAGTAACAGTGCTATTAGACAGTTATACACAGAAGTATTTGGGAACACAGGACTTCTAGTTACTAATGCCTATCAGTCTAGGGATGAGGACGTAATTCCAAAGAAGGTATTAAAATTCATCTTGAGGCATGGGGAGAAATTAGCTAGAGAAAACTAGGGAAGATATTTTAAGTAGAAGGAATAACATGTACAGTGGTATAAGTCAACAAAACCATCTGGGGCATTTCAATATGTTGTCATGATGTGAGTAAAAGTTGTGCCCCTTGACTTAAAAAAGGCTTACTGTGAATAAGGCACTGGGAGATACAAGCTAAACGAATAGACATGGCTGCTACTCACACGAAGCTTACTATCTAGATGGGGGGACAGACACTTTTCAAATACACAGATAAACATGACACTATGGCACGTGCTAGAAAAGAGAAATGGAAGGTGTGCATGACCCCCTATAAATACCGCAGGCAATGTGACATGGATTTGGCGGTAGGGTTCAGAGAAAGGCTTTGGCAAAAAATTGAAAAGGTGGAGGTGAATATTGGGAGAAGGAGCATACCAGAAAGAAGAAACACATGTGCAAAGGCCACTGTGGCAGGAGCCATCAGGACAAGAAAGAATGCTAAGACTGGAGAGTTAGACAAGTACAAATGAGGTTCTGATGTCATATTGAACGATTTCAAGAATTGGGCTAGATGATTTCTAAGCCCTTTCTCCATATGTAACCTTCATGTTATTTTCTCAATGTCATCTATGTCAATTAAATCAGCATATTCCTTGTTGCTTTCCTTCATTCTGCAATTATATTTATTTCAAGCTTTTAGGGAGACAATGAAGGTACCTTGATTGTATGGTACCTTATGTTCTGTGAGATTTTCATGGTTTGTCAAAGAAAATGAAATCTCTGGTGAGTTAAAAGAGAAATGAGCTATTTTTATTGTTGTTATTAAGGCTTTTCTCTGTGGCTTCACCTTGCTTAGCATCAAGTATAAGAAGATATTTAATACAGTTTCCTGAGTCCAAATTAGATTATTTCTACTGTCTGCTAAGTACTGCTGAATTTTGATTGGTTGGGTTACTTCTAATGCAGGACACTTGTTACCTGAAGCAAATGAAGTCAATTTTCCCTTTATTCCCCTTGTGCGTAGCTTGTATATCACACTAGATTAAGTGATGGCAGCTGAGATGGTGGTCTACCTTCAGTTTATTGGTTTCATTTCTCTGGTAGAGTAGTTATGCTTCACTTACAAAAATTCTTTCACTTCATGTATTCTTTGTGACCAAAATTTCCCCCTTGTTATAAAAACAAAGAGCTAATAGAAACACTCCAGTGCCCACCAAAGACAGTCAAACCTTATGTTGGATTTCGTTTCTTCTTAAAGGCAAAGTATATATTAACTCTAAACATTTTCATGTTGACTTTGTGTATTCTTCCAGGGGCCAAAAGGGTGGGCATGAGTCATTTCATAGATCATCAATATTAATATTGTTTGACAGTGTAATTATAAAAATACTGCAGAGTGATAGTGAAAGCAAGAGAAAATAACATTTGGTCTGCTCCCAAGATCAAATTATTTTCCTTAATTTTATATGTGTAGTGTATTTTAAAGCCTCTGATCCTTCCTAAGATCTTGCCCCTTAATTTATGGATTTAATTGTGAAGTGGTACTTCCTTATCTTTCACTGTGCATTAACTCAATTTGGTCCCATTCGAACCTTCCAGTTATATTTCAGAATTTCACCATGTGTTTCATGTAAAGCAAGGGGAATTTGTATAATAATGTATTCTTTTGTGTTCTCTATCCCTTTGAAATCACTTCCAGTTCCTTAAACACCAGACTTCCTTATGCCTCTGATTTGCGGTCTGCTCTTTCCTCTCCGTGTAATGCTCTGGGCCTCCTGTGCCTGTTAAGCAACCACTCATTGTTTCAAAGTGAGCTCAGGTGTCTTCTCCATTGTAAAGACTTACGACACTCTCCTAGTCATAGATGCATGTCTCTTTCCTATTCTCATAGGATCACACATGTACTTTAGCATTACACTAATCAAAGATTTCCATTCAATAGTTATTGTCATATATTTACAGTACAACACATAGGGATACTATAGATTTGCCTCATCAATTTTATCCCCAGATTTGTGAACTCCTTGAGGCAAGAATTCTTCCCTGACACTGAGTAGGAACTCAGCAAATGTTTGTTGAATGTATAGAGCAGTGATAATAAGTGTGGCTAAACTGTATTGAATTATTATTTTCATCTTGGGTAAGCTCCTTATTTTCATCAATTTATTTAATGGTCACACCCATCCTTTGATGTAGGTGTCATCATATCCATTTTACCTTTAAAATATATTAAACATACCAAGGTTAGTTTGCCCAAGGTCATCCAGCTTCCACGAAGAGAAGCTAAGATTTGACCCCCAGTTCTGTCTTATTCCAAAGTCCATGTAATCTGCCTCCCACTGATATGATTTATGTTGAAATCACAGAAGCAGCTGGGTAGAAAAAATTAGAATGGTGGTCAATAATAACTCACATCTGAATGGCACTTTACCATTTACATAGTATTTTACTAAGCATTATATAATCCTATTAAAATTATTACAATATTTTTCCAATTTATATGACTTACAAAGAAATTATACATAAACTAAAGAAACCTCCAAATTTCACCACCCAGAGATAACTTTCATCAACGTTTTTCATCAATACTTTGTTGTGTATTTTCTCTCTCTGTGTGTGTGTGTGCATGTATGTGTACTTGTGTGCATGATGTTATTTAAAAATGTTTCTTTAATGATATAGAAATAAATATCAATAACTTTGCTTCCTGTCTTCAATAATATTCTATGGTATTCCATTATAGGGTTATGACATAAATTATTTTGTTGGCATTTATGTTGAATAACCCACTCTGCTCTCTGGGGTTCTTGCTTCCTTGCTAGGGTCTAAAGAAACTCCATGTTTTAATATATTTTTTAAATGAGAAACCAGTGCCGATACCAAAATGTGTAGTAGTTTTTTATCTGTGTAGCAAATAATCACAAACTTAGGGGCTTACAACAACAAACATTTGCTCTCTCATATGTCAGAATTCTGAGTATGGCTTAGCTGGGTCCCTGGCAAGGCTGCAACCAAATTGTCATCCATGGCTGGGTTCTCATCTGGAGGTGAAGATCATGGGCCACCTTAAAGTTTATCAGTCATGGATGATTTAAAGAATTATGAGTGAAATAAATAAACAAACAAATACATTAGTAATTAGGCCATTAAGAAAAACCAGGCAAAATATAGGGTAATATTTTTCTGACCCTCCATGGCAAATGATACTTTAAACATAAGGCAATAAAAAAAATTGTTAATAAAATAAATCACAATAGATTTTACTATATTAAAAAAATCCTCAAAATTTCTGATTGTAAAAATGATGAAAAGAATTGTAAAAACTATTGACGTGATTTTGACAACTGTAATTAACAAAATATTAATATAGTGAACATAATAGATCTAATACAGATTAATAAGGAAAGCAGTAGACATTCAGTAAACAAATGGGAGAGAACGTGGAAAACAATTACAAAAGAGAAAAGTAAAATGACTACTAAATGTGTATAAATATTTAGCTTTATTTGTAGTTTGAAAATGAATCTATAATAATACTTTCAAATATATTAATAAAATAAGATGCAAAATGCTCAAGATATGGCAATTGGGCTCTCTCTTGCCACTGCTAAGAGTGGAAAGTTAGTATAACTGTAGTGAGAGCAATGTATAAGTGTTTCAAAAACTTCAAAATTGTGCATATTGTTCTACTTAGTAATTCCTCTTCTAGAAATCTACTATAATGAAATAATCAGCAATGCAGACAAAGATTTATGTGCAGTGACTTCCTTTGAAACACTGTTCATAATAATAAACCATTGAAAATTACTTAAGCATTCATCAAGTGGGGTGTTGGGGAAACTGACCTTAAAATGGTTCCCTGCCATGTGGAACTGTGCTAAAATGGTGGCCCCAGCAGAGAGAAAAGTCCCCAGCCTAAGCCCAAGCCCACTTCCACATAACCCCCTCCAAGCCACACCTTGAGCCAATCACCAGATGACACCTACCCCTTCCCTGTCTCAAGGAAGTCCCCAACCCATAGAAACCTGCTCAAAACCTTGCTAGGGGCTCAATCTTTTGGGAAGGATCCCGCTGAGCCGCTGGCGTAATAAAGCTGTGTTCTCCCTGATCTCTGCGTGCCGCTTGAGTTTCTCGGTCCTTGCCGTTTTTCTGCAACAGGGGGAAATGTTGAATAAATTACGGTGTATCTATAGTATGGAATATCGTGCAGCCATTAAAGTGATATTTAAGATGAATATTTAAGGATGTGGATAAATTATAAGGTATGCAAAAAGAAGGCTGAATATAAAATTTCTTATATGCGGGATTAATATGTAAAATAATTTATTGTTAGGAGGAAATGCATAAAGACATTAATAGTGGTTTTCTTGGGGTCTGGAATTGTCCCTGTTACACAATTGTTCTCGAAAAAAGTTAAGTGCTTTACTTTGGAGCTTTTATAAAGTTTCTCAAATTATATATATTCTTTTACTTCTCTTTTATTTTTAAATAAAAAAAATGTTGGGTAAGCACATTAGCCTGAAATGAACTCAATCAAAGCTAGTTTTGGATTATAGACTTCACTTGACAAAATTGGTGAAAATGGAGGCAAAGAAATTGACTTCAAATTTAATAATTATTCTTGATCAACCTTACTATTGCCAGAGTAGAATGACATTATAAACAGAACACATGTGTAAAGAACACTTATAAAAATAACAGAGTAAATAAGTTTAAGTGTTCTGTTTGCATTGTTAATATATTACCCATGGGAGGAATAAGAAAATAAAATGTCCTGATGTATGTGAATGAGTATTTTAGCTTGAGATAAAATATCTAGTGCACATCACTAGCATTTTAAATACTTTACCTGAAGCAACTTAGAGAAAGTGAAGATGATGTGTCCCAGGACACTGTGTTAGATGAATATGTAAAAAGGGTAGTTAAAATTATTTCAAGGAATTCAAGATAAATTTTTTCTATGTTCTATATGTGATTTAAATATGGGTACATAATTAAAAGAAGACATTATGTATTATAGGTATACATTTAGCCACTTGGTTTACTACTAGTATGTAAATATTTAGCTTGGTTAAAAATAATGGCATCTAAACTTTGATTGAGTTTCTCATTGTAAAATGGAGAATTGCCTAATACCATTTTATATCTGACATGTTCTTTTTTCCTTTTTCTTTTTCTTTTGAAAAGAACACCATGACAAAAGTATCATCAGGAGCTTTCAGTTTATAATTTGAAAGGGAACTTAAAATTGCAAATACCCTCAGGGGACGAAAAAAAATTCTTGATTCTACTCTAAATTAAGCTCAACAGATCTCAAATCCTTCCTACATAGGTGGTTTGGAAATGTGTGTAAGAGGCGTAGAAATTCCAGGAAACCTAAAGTGGTGAAGGAAAGAGAGGAGGGAGAAACATGCAGAATAGAACTGCTATGAATACTGGCGATAAGCTTTCCATTTTTATAGTTCTTCTTGTGACTTTTTGTCTCATTGAAAACTGGTATGAATTTTCTTCCCCCTTAAACTACAGCCTAACACTCAGAACCTTCACAAAGAACTGGAGAGAACTCCTTTCTCCAAGGGGTAAAGGAACCTTATTGGACATATTCAATACTTGGCCTTGAGGTAAAATTCAGCCCTTTGGATTAAATGAGATAGTATTGGTAGTCTTTCTTTTGTGACCTGCTGCATTCTGGGTAAAAGAAGATGAGGAGACAGAGGATTGATTCTATGCATCTTGCCCCATTTTAGCCCCAAGTGTCTAAGCCTTGCCTTATTTAAAATAAAATACCTACATTTAGAACAAGAGGGGGTGTTTTAGAATCTTTAAAGCCCGAACGTTAGAGTCTAAACCCGTGTGATAAAGAACAACACATAGTTGGAGAAACAGAAAGTTATATAATATATTTGTTGGTTGAATTCTCATTTTTATTTCCTCCAGGTTTTTCTCTCTGCTTAAAAATAAATGAAAAATGGGAAATTCTTACTACCTTCACAAATTATACTAACATTGAATATTTCAGAAAAACTTTGCCAGCCTAAACAATTGAAAAAATGTATGTCTCTCCTTAGCCTTCTTCCTTCCCTCCTCTTCCCAATGAGAGAGGAACTAGGCACAACATGTGTGTTTCCTATTAACTGCCAACTTTTGGTCAATAATCAGGCTGATAATCTCTATCGTCTCGTTATTTATATTTTGAATAGCTCCACATAATGGATTATACCTTCACTGGGGGCTTGGACTTCATTATTCTTATCATGATGTTATTTCCAGAGACTCTATTTATTTACATTTTTCAAAAGATTGGATGAGAAAACCTAGGCCTTGCTAACGATTTATAGACATTTCTTTCAAAATTTTATTGAAAATAATGGCACTAATGGTTAGTATTTGCCAAAAGATGTGTATACCCTGCATGGAAAGAAGGGGTAATTTAGAACAGATACTTTCAAAGTCTGGGTAGTCTCTTCAAAATAAATCGCTATACCTGGTTGATGTTCAGTATAACCTTTTGATGTTTATTCCATACTACTTATTCAATTTTAACATATTAATTTGTTAGAAAGGAAAGATCTAGCAATAGGCCTACAATCCATTTTCTCCTTTTATTGTGTTACGTCCCAAAGAAAAAAGAATGATTATCTGGTCAAGTCCTTTTGTAAACAAGCACATACATAGTATTTACTATCAGGATAATCCTCACTTATGGAGTCCTTTCAGAAGGATGTGTCTGATCTGCCTATATAAATAAACTTAGAATCTATTGATTCATGGGGAATGGCTTCCTACAAAATGTCAGGTATGCTATATAACAATTTGAATATAAAATGGGAATGTATCATGACCAAACAAGTTTCCTTTTTTTTTTGTAAGTTATGCTCCTACAGGCATCACTTGGAGACCATATGTTAAATATCAGCTACAGTGTATCCTTATGTGCATTTAGGATCCCAGATTTTTCCCTCCCTGCCTGTGCCTGGTGATTACTTAGACCCTTGAATTATTAATTCAGTTCAATATTGGGAAACATCTCTGATTCTTGTGAGCCTGATTCCAGATATTCCAATATTTTGTGTTACCTTGAAGGCAGATCTAATCTAATACCAGTTTAGGGAGAACTTGGCTTGCTCAAATAAGGGGCACAGTTGTACTCAGAACCAGGGTCACCCTGAATATGAGTAGTTATACAGGTTCTTCATTTCACTCAGTCTTTAAAGGTCGGAAGGTAGAGTCCATTGCTGAAAATTCTTACTATTGAACGATTAATCATCGACCAGGAGTTTTAATGTTGGCATAAAACAATTATTTACCTTTACGTTTATTTATGTTCACCCAGAAGCAGGCTGTGAGACCCAGAGTAAAGTGTTAGTAGTTTATTCAAGAGGTGAAAGGAACACCTGTAGGAAGTGGGGAGGTAATACAGTAAAGAGGAAGCAGTCAATTAGTGACATGCCACTAGGCCAGCTATGGCAGTCAGTGACGAGGGTTCAATTCTATGGGGAAGCTCTGGAAAATGGTGCCAATCCCACTCAGAATTATGTCATCTGAGGACCAAGAGCCCTGGGGTATTTATACAGTGAAACCTGATCTTCCTTGCTTAAGCCCTTCTCTCAGGGTGTGCTATTGCTCTGGATCTTCTGGTCCACTATGCTTAGAAGGTATGGTCTTCTTTGGTTCTGGAAAAGGAACCCCTCGGGTACTGCAGTGGGCACATTGAATTCTCTGGAGCATAAGAAAGCTCCGAGGGACAAAAGCACCAACAGTGTTGTCTCCATCACTCAAGTCAGGTCTTTGACCATGTCTGCTCCATCTAGGTGGCCATAAGGGATTCTCTGCATTCGTTCACTCAATAAGTAGTTATTTATTTATGTTGGGAATGGGACAGGGATGGCAAGAGAAATAGAAAATAAATATGTAACAGGATGTGGGGTAATAAAATGTATTATTAGGAAAAATAAAGCAGAGTGTGGTAGGTTGTAAAATGGCCCCCATGGAATTTCAGTTCTTATCCCTGGAATTGGTAAATATAACCTTATTTGGAAAACAGGTCCTTGCAGATGTGACTAAGTTAAGGATCTGGAGTTGGGGCGATCATCCTGGATTTTCTGGCTGGACCCTAAATGTTGTCATAAGTGTCCTTATGAGAGAGAGGCACAGGAGTATTTCACAGACAGACTAGGAGAAGGAAATGTCGAGAGAGAGAGAAACTGGAGTGACGTAGACATATGCCAAGGAATGTCAGCAGCCACCAGAAACTGGCAGATGCAAGGAAGGGCTCTCCCCGAGAGCCCCTGGAGGGAGCACAGCCCTGACGACACATTAATTTTCAGATCAGTGAAACTGATTTCAGATTGCTGGCCTCTGGAACCATGAAAGAATGATTGTCTATCATTTTAAAGCACCAAATTTAAAATAATTTATTACAGCTGCATCAGGGAATGAATACACAGGCAAAAGGGGGGGCAAACGACTGGATGGTTACCGTTTTTAGAAAGAACGTTGAGGGCCAATCTGGGTTTTAAGGGTATGTTTGAGCAGAAACTTGAGTGATGGCAAGAGAATGAGTCATTTAAGAGAAGGGCTCTCAGGTGGAGAGCAGTAAATGCAGAGATCCTTAGGCGGGAGGACGCTTGGTGCATCTAATGAACCGCTGGGGGGTCCGCGTGCCTGGGGCTGAGAGAGCGAAGGAGCTAATGTAAGGAGAATAGATAGACTAGAGAGGGGTTTCAGATCATGCTAGGGTCTTGCAGGACTTAGAGTTATTCTAGGTGAAGGGGAAGACATTTGGAAAGTTTTAGAAGAGGACTGGAACTGACTTGTAAAGCCCTCTGTCCCGACATAAGCCCCTCTGACTCACTGTGTGGGTCATCAGGTTTCACTTAATTTTCCCCTGAGCGGGGTTGGAGGAAGCACCTCAAGTCCCTCCACGTCCTCCAGGTGAAGGAGGTGAGGGGTGTCTCCCTGCCTCTCGCAACCAAAACCAGTCCAAGCATGAATGATCTATAAGCTAAACACAAATTTCCTTCCACTAAAATGACTTCTTGTTTTTAGCTTAGCGCCTGTGCATTTTTACCCTATCATAGACTCTACTACTTCATTCTGTCTTTTCATAAACTACTTTCTGTTTTTCTTGTCAGGGCCCGGAAGGCGTGTAGGTATGAGTCCTGTCCCCAGATAGAATAGTGAACGAGGCTGGAGATGAGGATGTAGGGTTTAAACAAAAACCATCATCCACAGCCACATCCCTTGTTTTACCCTTGGCATGAGCTGCGTATGTGACTGTGTCTTTTTGTAAGCATATCTTGTGTCTTCAAGTACCTCATAAGGTCATATCTGTGCATGCTATATCCCTCATTGGACAAAATGCATTGCCTCATATAGACAAAGCATTCAAGGTGTATGTATTGGACAATTTGTTGTTGGTAAGAGTTTGATGGTTAGAGAGAGAAAAAAGATTGAGCTATGAAGAGGAATGAATAAAAGCTATGCTTCCTGCTTCCTCTTATCCAACCCTCTTATCCAAACTCAGGTTGTGGGAACTGACTGTGTACTGGACCTGGGAGTTGTTGAAGCTTAACACCCACCTTCTCCTCCTGCAGAGATTCTCTGGAAAGAGTTCTGTGGGTGCCTCTCAGAGGCGGCTGCAGGAGTAGCCTTGTCAGTTTGAGTACCAGAGCTGACTCATTAGCACTGGGAAACCTTATACTTACGCCACCTCCTCGCCCCACCTACCTCTTCCCACCCAACATGGTTACAAAGAAGAACATTTAGATCTAGATTATTTTAGAATATATGTTTTTTTTTTTGTTTTTTATGTTGTGAACACTACAGTCAGTATCCTATTGGCTGGATAATTTTAATCCACATTATCTATTATCTGCTTCATTCCACAAAGGTTTGAAGCAGTTATATATGTATCTATATCAAGTATATAGAAAAAGCTAGAGGAAAATACAAGTGCTAGATTGTTTGGTACAGATTAGGATGTAATAAGTAGACAAAGAATCACAATGGGATGGACTAACCAGGAAAACCTTCCCAAAGGCAATTAATCTTTTATGACACTTCTATTCATTCAGATCCCTGGAGTTATTTTTTCTTTAGTTTTCTGCTGAGTTGCTCTTAGACTGATGGTGTAATGGGAAGGCTCACCCATAACTAATATTCTAATTTTTCATCGTGTTTATTTCCAAAGAGAAAAAAAGTAAGAGCGGATGCTCTGAGGAACGGGACTGTTACAGTTTGTTTTGGTAAGAAGCCTAAATATTTCATAGAGTACACCATTTTAGGACATTATCATAGAAATTGAGACTAACCTTTGGGAGGAGAATCAGAGTTATCCAGAAGAAAAAGTAGATCAGAAAAATGGAAAAAAAAAATTTCAAGTGAAAAGCAAACTTTTAAAGCTCCCACTGTGAAAATAAATGACTGTGGCCAAACCAGTTTAAAGCTTTGCTTTTCATTTTGAAATTTTAGAGCAGTGGGAGATCTTAGAGTTCATTTAGTTCAATGCCTTCATTTTAAAGATGAAAAAAGCCAGGACCCAGAGAGGTTAAGTTATTTGTCCATGGTCACACAGACAGTGTGGGGCAGAACCATAATTGCATTTCAAATCATCTGACTCCGGGTCCTGGGCTCTTTGTACTACATTTCATTGCTGACTCCAGCTGATGCTATTTTTGCAACCTGGACCAACAGGGAAAAGGAGAGTTGCAGGATGCACAGGAGAGCTGGAGACACTAATTTAGTGGGTACCTGGAACCAGCAAGGGCCAATGGATAAAACTCTACTAAGGGTGTGGCAAATTTTGATACATTTTGATTTGACAAAATTTGATTGTTCTGGCAGAAAGCAATATGGGGATTCACTCCGGTAAACATGACAACAGGAGAACCACAGGAACAAGTATATTAAATGATGGTGTCTATGGTTTGAGATCACCGTTTTAGTAAGAATAGGTCTCTAGTTGTGTGGAGTTGGGTTAACAAGATTCATAGGCAGAGGAACGCTCTGGGAAGGACTAAGCAGTATATCAGAAACTTAGCAGTCTCAGGTTAGAGCAGGACCAACTCCACATCCAGAATGGAGCTTACACAGCCCATAGGGATAACTTCTAAGCCCACATTTTATCAAACAGAGAAAGAGTGAGACTTGGAGAGAAGATGAGTAATCAGGAATCACCTCTGTTATATGGATAACCATGAGTTCAACAATCTTTCCATGCTCGTCCATAGATGTGGTTGGATCAGCTATAATTTCTCTCATCAGGGCAGACTATTTAAAGAGAGGTGCTGAGCATACAGATTGCAGAACTCTTAAATTTAGCTGATAGGGACGGTGGAAGACAGGTGGGTCCCTAGGCAAATGCACTGTATCAACCAGGCTGCATATGACTTCAAGTAACAGATCACCTGATTAAAATCAGCTCAAACCATATGGATACTTATTTTTAACTTAGCAAGAATTCTGGAGGTAGGCAGTCCCAGAGTTGTTTTGGTGAATCAAAATGTAATCGTTCGAGATTGCCACTCTACCATTCTTAGTGCGTTAATGCTGACTGCTTTCTTAGTTGCACGATGGTGGTGGCAGCTCCAATCATGGCGTCTATATGTGACAGCATTCTAAACAAAAAGTAGGAATGAAAACAAACAAAACAAAAAAGACCTTTCTCTGTATAATTCTCTCATCATCAAAGAAAAATATTTCCCAGAGGCTCCTCTTGGGAAGTTTTCCTTACCTTTTATTTTCCAGAACTGGGTCATGTGACATACCTAAACCAATTACTGGCTAATGTGAATAGATTTGCCGTGATAGACTACGTGTGGTTGACTCCTGGGTTTCTTCCCAATATTTGCGATTCACCTCCCAGGGGTAGATATAGTTTTACTCCATCGAAATGTATTTCTCTGACTGTGGGACAATGGGAAAAAAGCCAAGAGTCAGCCACACTTAGTTAACTGACTGACCACATTTGTTAAGGTTTTGAATCACGTTTAACTACAGATAGTGTCTGATGTATAGCAAATTTTTATATTTTTTCGCATAACCACATCCTGACATTAGAAATAAAATATTCAAAGCCAGTTTCTTAAAGTTTCATCCATAAATTCAGAAGTCCCCCCTTTGACATAATGTAGTGATAAAACAGTGAATTACATATGTTCAAAAGTAAAAAAAGAAACAGAAACCTATCATATATTTTCTTTCTCCAATTCAAATGGAGTAAAGAAATATATGGGACTGAAATCATACCATGATACTTTTTCTGCCTCATATTCTTTTAACTCTCTTTTCTAACATTTTACACTGATCCTATTTTAACTAAGAATATAGAGCAACTTTATTTTCATAGGTAAAAACGTAGGTTGGTTTTCTTTAAATATATGTATCTGATGAAATTTAAAATTAAATAACAATCATGTTTTTGCTGTTTTTAATGTTTCTCACGAGTGGAGAGTTGAGAATTGAATAACTTGGGTTGCATAGTTACTATTTGTGGCATAGTCAATATTATATATTCACCAGACCTTGTAGCTAGATTACCGTGTTTCCTAGAAAAGAAGACCTAACTGGAAAATAAGCCCTACCATGATCTCAGAATGTGACCTTATTTGTAGATAGAATCACTGTAGATATAATTAATTAAGATGAAGTCATAATGAAGTAAGGTGGGCCAGGAATCCAATATAGTGGTGACCTTATAAGAAGAGAATGCCATGTGCTGTGATCTGAATGTTTGCCCCCATCCCCAAGTTCATACATTAACCTCAAGATGATAGTATTAGGAGGTAGAATCTTTGGAGGTGATTTAGGTAATGAGTGGGATTAGTGAATGGGATTAGTGCCCTTATCAAAGAGGCTCAAGAAATCTCCGTTGCCCCTTCTACCGTGTGAGGATATGACGAGAAGTTGGTACCTTGCAACTTTGGAGAGAACCCTCACTAGAACCAACAATGCTGGCATTCTGATCTTGCACATCCGACCTCCAGAACTGTGAGCAATAAATTTTTGCTCTTTGTAGGCCAACCCAGCCTATGGTATTTTGTTATAGCAGCCAGAACAGACTGAGACACCATGTGAAGGCACAGAGACACCATGTGACTGGGGAGACAGACATTGAAGTGTTTCAGCTTTAAGCCAAGAAATGACCAGGGCTATGAGAAGCTGGAAGAGGCAAAGAAGAATTCTACCCAAGAAGATCTGGAGGAAACATTGCCCTGACAACACTTTGATTTTGAACTTCAAGACTCCAGAATTGTGAGAGGGTAAAATTCTATCGTTTACAGCCATCAAATTTGTGGCTTTTTTAACGGCAACCCTAGAAAACTAATACGCTATCCTCCATGCTCTCTCTCTTTTCTCACTAGTTAGCCAAATGCAAAGACCCAATAGGAAATGCAATGGCAGAGCCACTAGTTGGAAGGAGCTTGGATCACTAATTAACTACATGGCCCAGACACTACCTCATTATCCTCCTGTATTGGACAGTGAATGAGAGAAATAAACCTTGTTGTATTAAGCTTCGATGTATTGAGGGTTGTTTCTCACAAAAATCAGCCTTCTTGATTGAACAGATCATAAAGCCTGGACTGGAAAGGTTGTGAAATTAGTGGTCATCTAGATGTAGATAATATTACAGTCTGCACCTCTGTAGATGCCACAGATGCAATAAATCAAATAGCCCAACATGTCTGCCTGGTTAGTAAGCTTTGAATCAATATTGGGAGATTTTTCTGTCTTAGGTCCTACAACCAGCACTTGTAGTGACCTCACTGTTTTGCCTCATAAATTTCAAACATGTTAAACAACACAAATAATGATATGGAGAAGGATGTTGGCTTTAATTCGTGAGTGGGACGCTACTCTTTCTTCTCCTTTAATATTGTTGTGCAAATTTCTGTTGGTACCAGTTTCTGAAATTATAAAAGAAAAGGAGAAAATTGCTTTCTATGTCTGAATAATTTAGTTTTGGTAAACGCTATCCACAAATGCAAGTAATTGCACAAGGCTTCTTTATTACATTTCTTCATCTCCACCCTAGGGCATGTAGAGGGGAGATTTTGGAATATTCACTTTAACTTCCTTGCTTTTTTTTTTTGTTTGTTTGAGAAGTCAAAAAAGTAAAATATTAAAGAAAAACATGCCCAATTTACCCAGATGAAACGAGCAGAAAATATAACTTAACTTGAATTCAGCAACCTGGGTTCAATGTTCTCATTGAACATCCATGAGCTGTGTGACCCAGTGGAGTTTGGTCAGTCTCTTTGGTCTCCCTTCTGTCATCTGTTGAAGGAGGGATTGAAGAGATTTTTAAAGGTGTTCAAAGAAGCCAAAACTTTTCAGGTGTTCCCTCAGATGCTAATTCAAGAAGCTTTTACCAGAGTTACTCTGCCTTTAGGTGTTTTATGCATTCAGTTTCAGGGGAAAATAAAACAAACCAACAGAGTGAAAAATAATACAGCCACTGTGGAAAACAATTTGGCTGTTTCACAAAAAGTGAAACATAGAGTTACCATAGAATTACCTGTCAATTCTACTCCTAGGTATATACCCTAAATAATTGAAAACAGGGACTCAAACAGATACTTATATGCCAGTGTTCATTGCAGCATTATCCACAATAATCAAAAGGTGGAAACAACAAACTGTCCATCAACAGATGAGTACATAAACCCAATGTGGCACATGCATACAATAGAATACCATTTGGACATAATGAGGAAGGAAATTCTGATACATGCTACAACATGAATGAAACTTGGAAACATTATGCTAAGTGAAAAAGAACAAATATTGTATGATTCCACTTATACGAAATACGCAAAACAAGCAAATTCATAGAAGCAGAAAGTAAATTAGATGTTACCAGAGGCTGAGAGGGAGGGGAAATAAGAAGTTATTGTTTAACAAGTACATTTGGGGTGTTCATTTGGGGTGATAGAAAAGTTTTGGAAATCAATAGCAATTATTTACCACTAGTTGTGAATATTAATAACATGACAGATTGTATTATTGTCACTGAATTGTACATTTAGATATTGTTAAAGTGACAAGTTTTGTTTTATATATGTATATATATATATATATATATATATATATATATATATATATAACCACAATACAAAATAATTTAAAAATATTTTGCAATTAAACAAACAAATACAAAGTTTTGGGCGAAGGGGTTCTATGTCAACAAAGGTTTGAAAACTCCTGTGTATATCAAGCTAAACAACCAGTATGACTTTTTTCCTTATGAAATTGCCTAACTCTTTCAGAATTATTCAGAGATAATTCTACCAAATCAAGTGAACTCTTAATTTTCATCAGCCCTGGGAAGCAAGCTGTGTAATGATGACAGTTTGTGACAAACAATGGTTGCAGGGTAAGCTTCAGCAATGTGCCCAGGGCCAGTAATTCTATTTCTTGGATCAATGACAGTTTTCACTGCTAAATGTTTTAGAGAGAACACAAGTCTCTAGGTTCAGGAAGTGAGGGTGTCATTGTGGTGCCCCTGAATAATGGAAGGTCAGTGCAGAAAAAGGGGCCAGGAGTCACTTCAAGACTTTTTTTCATCCCTCCTATCTAAGTAAAGGCCCTTTTCCTAAGGGTTGTGATGAAGGGGAGCTTTGAGTGTTTTATACAATGATTGATGTTGATAAATATTTTCTTTTAAAAATTACCCTTACCTTCAATATTGCCCAAGAAAAGTGATTCAATTTATAATCTTCAAAGAAGTACATGTTCTTTTATCTTTTATTTAGTGTATGGACAACATGTGTGATGGTTGCTTGAGACTCTAAGTGGGCAATCTGGAATATGTTTTCCCCTCCACACCCTTTCTCTATGCCTTATGTTCAGAATCTGTCTTATTGACAGACTGATGAAAAAATGTTTCTTCTATGAGACCGGTCAGAAGAACCTTTTATTATTTTCTTTTGAGCTTTCCCATATGATAGAGCCTTACCATTAACCAAGTCTCTCTTCATTGTTTTGTGTCTTAGAGAAGAGAAGCATTTAGAGGCACATTTGTAGAACTGCCAAATGGGTTTCAGAGTGTTACATTATTATTTTAATTGGGAACAACAGTTGCATTTTAACATTTTACCATTTGCCAGTTATAAAACACCACAGAGCAAAATGGAATGACAGGTTCTTTTTCCCTTAAATCTTGTGAAACAATATGAATATACCATTATATTAGAATGTATTTTATTTATGTTAAATATTTAATAATATAAAAAAAATAATTGTCAGTGGTACTCCTTTAAGGCAATGTTAAAGTAAATATTCTGGGAAAGAATTTACTAAATCTGAATGTTTACTGTTAATGTTGCACTTTTGTTAAGCAATGCCCCATCAGAGTGAATGCACCCTTTTCTTCCTCCTTTGTTAAGTTCAGCATGTATCATGGAAGGTTAGACTCTTCTACGTTTCCAAGAAGTACTGGACCCCATTTCTAAAAGATAGGACTTATGTTTTCATATTGCTATTATCAAAGAGTTTTGAAGAAACGCCATGGTGAATTAGACTGACCAATCTTAGATACACTTGATTCTTTGCCTGAATAAAAACAGTCTTTCAGAACTCAAATCCTTTCAGCACTGGATCTCTCCTATCCCAGTTGTTGACTCTCAAAACTCACTAGAGGTAGAGCAGATATGGGAATTACAGGAGGTGGCATTTTGAGTTACATGTGCCTGCCAGCTGATTGTTTCTCTTTAAGAGAACTAAAACCAACACCAAAAGTGAGATCAGTTTGATTATGATGACATTAATAATAGTAGTTACAGAATTTTGAGTGCCTATTGTGTAGTGGGAACCTTCTAGATCTACTTCCTTTAAACCTTAAAAATGACCCTACAAGGAAAGTACTATGAAAGAAAATGCACACTGCTCTGCATGAGTATATTGGGGAAAAACTATTCTAAAAGTTTTCTTAAGGAAAAAACATTTAAACAAATATCTGATAAGTATCCACTGGGAAAACAAAGAAAAGAATTTTCCTGGTAGATGATGACGATATACAAAAATCCTGAGATAGGACATGGTCCAAGCTCTTCAAAAAGCAGAGCGCAGTGTGGGCTCCTGTAGCTGGAGGCATGCGAAGGAAAGGAGCGTGACATCAGATAAGTAAGCAGAGACCAGAACACAAAGGGCCTCTTTCTCTGACTGGTTTCTAAGAACTAGTCATTTATATTGATCATTGCATAGATGCTGTCTATGATCTCTACAATATCAAGTCAGATAGGAGGCTCAGCCACTTTTTAAAAAAAATATTAAATTAAGATTTTATTTTATTATTTGTGTTTGTTAAAGCAGACACATATGTGAAAAAAATCCAAGTATGAAAGCAGAACAGTTCTGTAATTATCATACGTGTGTACTCATACCTGCAGGGACAGAGTATAACTTCTGAGGCTTTGTTAACATGCCATTAAAGTAACTACCTCTTTCAAAGGAAAGCAATAAAAACAATTTGCACATCTTTAAGATAAATTTGTATTTAATGTAATTACTCGGTGGTAAATTTATTTAGGTAAGCATGTTAATTCAAATGGTACTTGACTGGTTGATATGGCCATTGAAACTAAGAGGTTATTAGACAAAACCGTGAAGCCATATGGCATATTTTATTCTTCAGAATATGCAGACTCATTTTTGGTTACATTTTTGAACATTGGGCACTTTTTTGATTAGATTACCACAAAAACAAAACTCACCCAAAGCTTTGTGTGTGCGGTAGACTTTGTTAGAATAGGGGATGCTGACAGAGTAATAGTGTAGCCAAGTAAACAAATTGAAAATTGAATGTTAGGCATCAATCTTTTAAAAATATAGCCATATCTACCAATGTAGACACCAGCCTCCCAAAAGTTTGCATCTTTATTCTCTCCTCGTCGGTCTTCTCCTTCCTCTGCATCTTCCCTCTCTCATGCTTTCTAATTAGCACACATCCAATTCCTGCTCATTTTGAATGCAGATCAGTTTAACAATCTTTTCTTTCTGTTCACTAACAATCTCAGGGTCTCACCTTCCACTCCAAATGACTTGACTAAAAGAATAACTTTATGAAACAATGACAGGTCCCTTCCCATTGGGAATTCTGGTAACATATGTTAAGTTCATCTTCATATCTATAAATTGCAAAGTCTCTCTCTTACTAGTTTGTACACACAAAGAATCACACAAAATATTACACTTTTCATGCATTTATTTTTTTGGTGATAAACTAATCACCAAAGGCCGGTTTGGATAAGAAAATGAGCTAGATAATGTTTTAGTTGTGGCTGCATTAAAACGCTGTGAGGCGATTCCATTTTCCTGGGTCCATTACATACAATCCAGGGAAATTTGAGTTCTCTTTTTTATGGACATGACCCTGTTGTGATATCTTATTATCTGACCATCCCTTTACACCAAACCTGATCTTTTCCCAGGTTTTTCTCTTGGTATGGAAGTCAGGTATCTTAGTTGTAAACACTAGAATCTTCTTTGACGGGTTTAACAGAAAGATATTAGTTTATGGATCTTAGGTAGCTCACAGACTCTCAGGCTTGCAAGAGAACCTGTCTAGATGTGGCCAGGACTAATATCCAGTTATATTGGAATAGGGGGGCAGAGGAGACAAAAATTTTGCTTAGGGAGACTTCAAGTTTGTAAAATCAACATAGTTTGAAGATTAATTGGATATGAACATAAGAGAAGGAAGAAATTAAATATGATTCCCAGGTTTATGGTTTAAGAGCTAGTGATTTGATAATTCCATTTACTGAGCACCATGGGCATTTGATATGTGTGGGTACTCAACATCTCTTGAATTCCCTTCTTGGGCTTAAAAAATTCTTACATTACAATACTCTTACAATAAAGTGGAGGCTAGGATTCCATTTCACAACTGTCTAAATTGCATTACAGAAGATATATTTTCTTCCCCCCAAAGGAGCAGCATAAAGGAACAATCTGTGCAGACTCAGTCTTTGGGTTAGCATGGCGGCACGTCTGAGAGCATTGCCCTCCTGTTTGGTGCATCTTCATTTGAGCTGCAGTGTTGCTGCCAAGGAGCAGAAGCCATTGTGTTTGTGCTAGAACAACTCCAATGGGATATAATTGGGTCTGATTCTGGGCTCCAAACTGCTATAGCCTCCAGTTTCTTTTTAACTAGTCTTGCTCTCCTGCAAGTCTATATTTTCCAGTGTTCATCAGAGTCATCCTTATAATATTGCTTCCTTAATCAAATGTCACCAGTGGCATTCCTCTGGCCTAAGAAATAGAGCCCAAACCCTTTATAGTTTTGGTTTCCTAAGGTTGCTATAACAAATAACCACAAGCTTTGATGGCTTAAAATGAAATAAATAAATTCTTTCACAGTTCATGGAGGCCAGAAGTCTGAAGTCAAGGTGTCGGCTAGGCAAAGCCTCGAGGGCAGGATCCTTCCTTGTTTCTTTCAGCTTCTGATAACTCCAGGCTTTCTCTGGCTTGTGGCAGGATAGCTGCAGTTTCCATGCCTCCGTCTTCATATGGCAGTCTTCCTTCTGTGTATCTCTGTGTCCTCCAATGGCGGTTCTCCTCTTCATATAAGAAAACCAATCACATTGGACTAGGTCCTACCCTAATTCAGTGTGATCTCATCTTAAATAGATTACATCTGCAAGACCCTGTTTCCAAATAAGGTGACATTCATGGGTACCAGGAATTAGGACTTCAATGTCTTTTGGGGGTACACAACTTAACCCATAGCAGTGGCCTACAAGGTAAGCTATGGTGTTGCCCCTCTGTACTTTCCCAACCTCGCCTGTTCATTTTCCTTTCCCTTATCCTACATTCCAGCAACTCCTGACTTCTTTCAATTTCTTGAAACTATCACACTTTTACTAATCCTGCAAAGTCTCACAAATAGTTTCCTCTCCCTGGAAAACTCTTTCTGCATCCATCTTCCCTCCCCACCCCCACTACATGTTTTACCAATTCTCATGCAGCCTTTGCGTCTCCAGGACACCCTTCACTAGGTTAACTGTCTCTTCTTTGCGCTTCCACAGCTGATTGAACCTTCCCCATCATAGCATGCATCACCTTTCACAGTGATTACTTGCCCAATATCTTAGCTCCAAGACGTCTGAGATGATGTCTGTGTTGTCCAACATTGCAGTCCCAGCATGTGGCATAGTGTTTGTCACATAGCAGGCTTTTAATAAGAAAAATAAATTTGGCAACTATTTGATAGTTTTGCATACCTGTAAACCACTTAGTTATTTAGTGTTGGATCTTGTTGGAAGGGTGTAGTAGTTTGTCAGTCAAACCCTTTAAATACAGGGCTTATTAGGGGTAATTAATGGCAGTTCTTTGAAGGTTGTGTGTCACAGAAACTCTACAACCTCCTCTGTATAGGAATGACCTTGGACAATAGTGTTGTCATAGTCCTTTATTGGTTGGCTGGACACTCTGGCAATTAATGAAAACACAATTTCACAATACCTTTCAGACATTGCTCATTTCTCTTTGATTTATTAAAGTCATTTTGTAACTTAATTTTACATTAGTTATTACAATGATGATTAACCTATTTCTTTCTTGTTATTATAATCATTATTAATTTCTGGCAATGTCAAGGCTTCAAATACCAAATATAAATTCAGTTTCTTTGGGCAGCCTCCATTGCTTTACAGGTTGTTCAGATGCACTGCTTAGCATTCAGGACTAAGGTTTCTGATTTGCATTCTATATTCTATGTCAACTTCTCTCTCAATTACTCTGAAAGAGTAAGGCTTGGTAGTCTTGAATTGTAGCTAATACAAAAGTATTTTATATTTATCTTTAAATCTTACTCTGTATTTATAGGTGAACACGAGTATGTCTGTTTTGGCAATTAAAAAACATATGTGAAATGCACTAATTTCACATTAGTATCTCATTCTGTGAGCACTCTTGCCTTTTCTACTACCTTTGTGGTTCGTGAAACAAATGCATTTTAATGTTTTTGTTTTTAAATTCCTCATTATACTATAAGTTGCATGAAGAATTAAAAGAAGAAATGAAAATTCTTTTGAGAAAACCCTTTATCAAGTTTTCTGCTAAATTAATGTAGGGAGTACTTGAATACCATCATTATTTATGTAATTTTACATATAGTAACAAACAGATGCTCTTTAGGAGCATAATTTGTCATAAGAAATTACTAAATGTCGAAGTCCCACCTAACACTTATGTAACCTATTTTTAGTATCTGTCTAGTTTCTACCCAACACTTTCTCTCTCTCTCTCTCTCTCTCTCTCTCTCTCTCTCACACACACACACACACACACACACACACACACACACACACACACTGTCTCAACTGTAATTTCACGAGTGCAGGAACCACTGGTTGGTCACCACTGTTTACTCAGCAGAATATCCAATAGGCTAGTGAAGCAAAGTACGTTAGGGTGTGCTTCAGGAAGTGAAACCCCTCCTTATTGTTCTTCCACTGGATGTTTCCATCTTTCTGTTCCTCTCCAGGGGTTCCATGAACCTGCAAAGTATGTATCAAAGGATTCAGGGAAACAATTTAATTTGAATTGTTTCCCATTCAAATTAATTCAGTAATTAATTAATGTGGAGTGTTTGGTGTGTTGTTCAGTAATTAATTTGAATGGGAAACAATTCCATCTTTATTTTCACTAACTTCTAGGAAATCTTTAGCATTTTCTTCAACTGAATGTAAGCCACAAACCTTAGTAATTTTAGCAGTATCTGTGACTGTTCATCACCAAAGGAAACCATAAATAATTTGTCACACGGTCATTGCATATATCTCAAAAATATTTTTATTCCAGCAAGATCTTATTTTTAGTGCACAATATACAAAATACATGTATTATATCACAAATTTATTTCTTTTTTAAAATTTATTAACTTACTGACTTTCCTTTGCAATCATTGCATTTTATGCCTTTAAAAATATTATTCCTTCACCAGAATGACAAACGGAGGCACAGCACAAAATGTTTAAGAACTCCTGCTCTAGGCATTGTGAGCTGCAGTTTTCATCTCATTTGGGAGGCATTTACCTGGTGCTTTAACAGATCCCAGCAGAGTAATTCAAGGGCTTAAAGTACCATGGACGAAGTGCAATAGTCACCTTCAAGTGATCTGGCCCCATGAAGCCTAGGATAAAATCTCCCACATCCCTCCTCACCCCCATCTCCAGACTAGTCCTGCCCTCTTGTAGCCTACTTATTTAGCCCTCTCTTATTTTAAACTTATTGCAGCCCCATTTACCTTTTAGGCAGTATGAAAATCTGGGTTCAGTTCCTAGTTCTTCCATTTACGAGTACTGTATCCCATAGTCGACATGATTCTATGATTTTTTTTGTTCGTCATATGAATAGGGTAAAGAAGATGGATACACGTTTTAGCTCCACCATTTTCTCATGAAATAATATGGGCAGGTTATTTTTATGAGCTTGGTTTGTTTAGCTGTAAACAAGGGAACAGTTCTAATAAAAAGAAAAAAGAATAAAGGGTCTAACACTGAGAGAATGTATGTCCTCGGTCAAGTTATAAAACTTACTGTCCCTTAGTTTTCTGATCTGTAAAACATGGATACTAATATTTACTACATTGTGAGGACTAACTTAATTGATATATGTAGAACGCTTAGAATTATGTCCACCATGGAGTAAGGTGTTTATTATGTGCCAGGTGTGTAATATATATTATCTTATCTATTTATCCTCCAAACACTGGAGGTACTATTTTGTCATCCCTTTTTATACACAAAGAAACTTGAGTCCAAGGAGATTAAGTTACTTGACCAAGATTGTACAGTCAGTAAGTGGTGAAATCAAGTTTTCAACCCAGACATTCTGGCTGAATTGCATTGTACTGCTTGACTGATAAGCACCCACCTAACCTTCTGGAAAAATTCTAAGAATTGTATGAGATAATTAATATAAAAACACATGGTGCACTATAAACTGATATACAAATGTTAAGATATTAAAAGTCATATATGAATCTGAAAATATTAATATGCATAGTCATTTTATACTTGCATTTATAAATTCTCCAGTTGGAGGAATTGTAAATGTAAATTCTGCAGTCCTATGTTTCAGGAAACTGACATAGCATTTTTTCAAATCTAGCTGTTTACTTACTTTGAGCATTCTGATTATTTTTATTCTTTATATAATTTTATTTATTTAATTTTTTATAATTCTAGGAGAGGGTTCCGACCTCAGTGAAACAGAGTGCGGTATTGGGTAGGATTTTAGCATCAAAAAGTAAGTAGAACGTCAGGCAAGGCAGTTCATTACTATGGAGTTCTTCCCAGGCAAAATGGATGCCACAAGGAAAAATAAAAACAATCTCTAGTGCTGGAAAGTTGAGTTTATTTATTTATTTTGCACATGGGTTGGTTCTAAGAAAAGGCCAGGTTAACATACTCATGAAATATTCCATTGTGTTGAAGTTTTCAGAATCCTTGTTGGCTAAAAGGTGATCATCTCTCTGTTTCCTCAGGCCATAAATTCCTGAAGAGAGAAGTGGGGTTACAGTTGCTGAGTCTAAGTGTATCGCCTGGTGCATGGTGGTACTCATGGAACCTACCTTATGGTGTCGTAGTGGGGATTGAGTGAATACAGTACAAGAAAAGCCACTTACACAGTGTCTGATACATAGTCATTGCTCAATGAAGAGTACTTGTCATCAACATCTATTTTAGTGAGGTTTCAGCTCCCTGAGAAACCACCCCATTATTTCTGGGAGTTACCGGAACATGTCATTTATGAGCTCATGAAGTCTTCTCAGTGATGATGTGATGGTCTTCCGCTTCCTCCTCCCCTCGGCTTAGCCTTTAATCCGAGCTGTGGGAGGCCCCTCCCCATCTCAGCTGCCCTCTGAGCTGGTGGTTCCTGGTGCTGCTCTGAAGCAGGCCATGATTTTATGGTAACGCTGTGGAGTGTTTGGTGTGTTGATGTGACAGCATTTCCCTCCTCCAGGGCCGCACCCCATGCTGGAGTTTTAGTGTGCTGGCAGCACCTTGCCTGCCTCGTCTCTTGTCTCTTAACATCTTGCAAGTAAACACAGATCCTTCAGATTCTGTGGCTCACAATTTTCTCTCTTTAAGTTTGGAAGGATCTGTCCGTGGGAATGGCTCTATAAGACAAATTTGGTAGAGGATAACATTCTGTCCTCAATTTTGCTTCTGCCCTTGCCTGCCAGCTTTGTCTTTTGATAAAATGAGTATTTTCTATGACAGCCTGTCCATTCCTCCTATAAAAATACAGATACCTGTTGTGTTCCTCCCACATAGCCTCCAGATGTTTCTTAATGTCATCAGTAAGCATTCTTAATGTTTAGTATCAGACTGGACCTATACCTCAAGCATACACGTGGTATATTTATACCAGAAAATTAAAAAAAAGAGTATAAGTAGGCCAGAAGGCACTGGTATTCTCATCCATATGTGTAATAACTTTATTCCTTTTCAATTCTGGTAGATGTTGGCTTCTATGACTGAGGATGACATTGTTCAGTGTAATTTTTTTTTTTATTTTTAAGTAACAAAGAGCTGTTTTGTAAAGGTCATTCTTTCTCGAGGTTTACTACTAAACAACACAATTATAGACCACGGTACTCTCCTTTGAGTCATAGTCAACCTACCTATTTTCTTTTGCAAGTTCTAATAGTTAATGTTAGTGCTTGTATAGAAAATTGTTAGTGAAATGTTTGGTATCTGTTGTAAACAGTTTCGACCAATGAACTTCTTGGACATTCAACATTTGAAGAAGAAAGAAGAGAACACTGATATATCTTTGTTTGTCCAACCTGATGCAGTTAGAATTAGGTTCAATCTGTAAAGAATATGTCATTAATAAGATGTGCAGAGCAAATAAAACCTGAAAACACAAAGCCAAAAATAAATCAGCAGGTAATAAGTATTCACTTCTGACTTTGTACCATTACTCTTGATATCACGACAGAGCTGAGACATTTTCATTCTTGAATGTCTAGTCAGACAGTGATAGCTCTGTTTTCTTGCCCTAATTCTGAGTAACTTCTATCCTATCATCAGATATAGTAATATTAATTTTGGTGTCTTTATTTGCCTTACCTGAATTATAAAAATATAAGGTTGAACCTTGAATTTTGTAACTTGTTTTTTTAAATTGTTTCTTTGTTTGTCTTGTTCTTTTGTTTTCAGTTTTATATACCACATATCAGTCAAAGTCGAGAGCCATGATTTCACATCAATACACTTTTGAGGGACATGACAGGATCCAGAGTTTCTATGACACAGTCTTCACAATGTCTGGCATACAATACAAATTTCCTCAATATATAGAGAACCGGTCTCAAAAGAAAAATAATTCAACTGAGATCAACCATGAGATGGTCCAGATGTTTGAATGAGCAGACAAAAACGTTAAAGCAGCTATTGTAAATATGTTCCATGAAGTCAAGGAAAAGAAGTTAAGAATAATAGGAAATCTCAGTGGAGAAATAGAAATAAACGGGAATTCTAGAACTGAAAAATAAAATAACCAAAATTAAAATTCCTTAGATAGGCTTCTCAGCAGAATAGAAATGATAGGGGAAGTCATCAGTGAACTCAAAGAGAACTAAATAGAAGATTAATCTGAAGACAGAAAATAAGGTGGAAAAAAATGAACAGAACCTTGGGGGCAATAACAAAATAGCAAAAACAAAAGCCTGTCATAATTAAAGTGCTGAAAGCCAAGGACAAAGAGGAAATTTTCAAGCAACTAGAGAATAATGACATTTTCCATGCAGGGGTATAAACAAAATTAATCTATGATGAAAGAAACCAGAACAGTGGGGGAAAGTGAGCAGGGAATGCCTGGTAATAGACATGAGAAAATTTGGGAGGTTGATATCATGATAAGAGATTTGGGTTACATAGATGTGTGCGTATATTATAAGTACATCTCATTATGTGTAAATTTAAATTTTATATCAAAAAGAAAAAAACTAAAGCAAAAATTATAGTTTACTCCCACCAGCTTTAGATACTCTAAGGACAGAAATCCATTTAATTTTCCTCTTTGTGACCCTTGTGTTGAATACAGTGCATGACATAAGATACGTTCTCAGTAAATTTTTGTTGAGTTAAATTTAATTCCATATATTCCTTTTCATTTCTGTTGATCTAATACAAATGGGAAGACCATTATCAGAATTCTTAAAAGTAAATAGAAGGATGAAATAAGGAATATGTATAATCATGAGCATTGTGGACTAACGAGAATTTAAATATAATATACAGTGTAGGTCATGAAATGACATGTTACAGTTTGCATTTTATTATTTCTGTTGCCTTATATCAAGTGCCTAATGTAAGCCAAAAGCTTAACATACATGATCTCAAAGAACATATAATACGCATTATTTACATGAATACTACAAAGTAAATATCTCCTTTCTTCAGTTGACAAACAGAGACTAAAGAAAGGTAAATGGTTGAGATAAATGGCTAATAAGTGAGTAGCTATGTTAATAAGGATCTTGGTAGGAAATAGTTCTTTCAAGATATTACAAATAAAGAGAATTTGATGACAACCTCCATGTAGAGGACAGGGTAGGATAAAGGGAACAAAAAGGGATGCTGAGGCACTCAGAGGCAAGCAACTTAAAGAAGCAAGCCATTACAAACACTTAGGTCAGGAGGGAGAAAACAGTATTTCCAGAACCAAGTGAGAACTGGAGTAAAGAGGAGGCATAGCCTAGCAGGAACTCCAGTAGTGGAGGCTTGCAGTTACTGTCAGAGCTGTGGCGTGAAAGAAGGGCAAAAATACTCAGCCCCTCTTATGTCCTGCCTCATCTCCTGCAGGTGCCTCCTACCAGATGGATGCCAGCAGGCAAAGGAGCTACCAAAGCCAGCCTCCCAGGGCACAGAGCTGGTCAGAGAAGAGTAGAGAATAGAATGAGTGGGGTAATTGGAAATTAATCAGTTCTGTAGCCACACCCATATTTGGTCCCCTGTTCTTGTGTCTTCTAGGCCTATGTTTTTTCTTTCTTTTTTTTTTTTTTTTTAAAGTTTATTGGAGTGACAATTGTTAGTAAAGTTACATAGATTTCAGGTGTACAGTTCTGTAATACATCATCTATATATCACATTGTGTGTTCACCACCCAGAGTCAGTTGTTTCCATCATCATATATTTGATCCCCTTTACCCTCATCTACCACCCCCTCCCCCTTTACCCTCTGGTAACCACTAAACTATTGTCTGTGTGTATGAGTTTTTGTTTCTTCATTTGTTTGTCTTGTTCTTATGTTGTTTTCAGTTTCATATACCACATATCAGTGAAATCATATGGTTCTCGACTTTCTCTGTCTGACTTATTTCACTCAGCCTAATAATCTCAAGGTCCATCCTTGTTGTCGCAAGTGGTATTGTTTCATCTTTTCTTATGGCAGAAGAGTATTCCATTGTATATATATACCACAACTTCTTTATCCAATCATCTATCAAAGGACACTTTGGTCATTTCCATGTCTTGGTCACTGTAAATAAAGCAGCAATGAACATTGGAGCATATATATCTTTACAGATAAATGTTTTCAGATTTTTTGGGTAGATACCCAGGAAAGGGATTGCTGGGTCATCTGGTCATTCTATTCTTAATTAAAATTTTTTTTTTATTGGAGAATATTGGGGAACAGTGTGTTTTTCTAGGACCCATCAGTTCCAAGTCAAGTTGTTGTTCTCAATCTAGTTGTGGAGGGTGCAGCTCACTGGCCCATGTGGGAATCTAACCGGCAACTTTAGTGTTATGAGCACTGCACTCTAACCAACTGAGCCAACCAGCCGCCTACTATTCATAATTTTTTGAGGAACCTCCACACTGCCTTCCATAGTGGCTGCACCAGTCTGCATTCCCACCAACAGTGTATGAGGGTCCTTTTTCTCCACAGCCTCTCCGTTATTATTTGTCTTGTTGATGATAGCCTTTCTAACTGGTATGAGGTGATATCTCATTGTGGTTTTTATTTGCATTTCTCTGATGATTAGTGATGTTGAACAGTTTTTCATTTGTGTATTGGCCATTTACATTTCTTCTTTGGAGAAATGTCTATTCAGGTCTTCTGCCCATTTTTTAATTGGATTGTTTGTTTTGTTGTTGTTGAGTTGTATGAGTTCCTTATATATTTTGGATATTAGCCCCTTATGGGAGGTGTTGTTTGCAAAAATCTTGTCCAATTCAGTTGGTTGCCTCTTTATTTTGTTCATGGTTTCTTTTGCTGTGCAGATGTTTTATAGTTTGATATAGTCCCGTTCATTTATTTTAGCTTTTACTTTCCTTGTTTTTGAGGTCAAATTCATAAAATGCTCTTTGAACCGAAGGTCCATAAGTTTAGTACCTATGTTTCTTTCTATGCAGTTTGTTGTTTCAGGTTTTATGTTTAGGTCTTTGATCCATTTTGAGTTAATTTTGGTACATGGTGACAGATAGCAGTCCAGTTTCATTCTTTTGCACATGGCTTTCCAATTCTCCCAGCACCATCTATTGAAGAGGCTGTCTTTCCTCCGTTGTATGTTTTTGGCTTCTTTGTCGAAAATTATCTGCCCATATTTATGTGGGTTGATTTCTGGGTTCTCAATTCTATTCCATTGGTCTGTGTGTGTGTTTTTCTGCCAATACCATATTGTTTTGATTATTGTTGCCCTGTAGTATAAGCTGAAGTCACGGAGTGTGATACCTCCAGCATTGTTCTTTTATTTTTTAGGATTGCTTTGGCAATTCAGGGTCCAAACAAATCTGAATATTGTTCTTTTTTATACATCAAGTTGACATATATATTAGTAGCAACCATGGATTAAACTACGGCTAGAAATTTGTTGAACTAGGCACTCTCAGTTTCTTTTCTAGCAGTCAGAAGGTCATCATGTAGCTCCTGAGTTTTGATGGGGAGTGGAGGATGTGAATGAACTACCATCACCTAGGTTAGTTCTTGGATCATTGGCTCAGACACTCCCAATCATCAAATTCAACATATAGTTGTCCCCAGGTTAGTGAACTCTTTCAGGACTGTCCCATGAATGAAACTGAGTTACTAATTAAATGCTATAAGGCTGACTAATGGATGATTACTCCTTAATGTGACATTTTAGAGCACAGAAAAGATGAGGACTAAGATAATTGTTCTCCAGCTAGATAAATGTGATGTAGCGAAGAAAAAGGGCTAGCAACTCCTTTAGAAATGTCTTTTAGAACTGCTGGTCCTCTCCAGTTGTCTTGGCAGCATGGAACACAAATTTCTCATGAAATGTGGGTGAAAATGCAGATCAAATGAAATATTCTTTGCTAAGTGTTAATTAAGCAAGTTAATTAATCTCAGTGAGCCTCAGCTTTTTGTATGCAAAATGGGGATAATAGTAGAGTGTACCTCATCTGATGGTTGAGGTGACACACATAAAGCATTTGTAATAGTGCCTGGAAAATAATAAGTATTCAATACATGTTAGTTATCATCATTATTGTTATTTGCTTTGTGCTGAACAATGCCCTTTGCCCTCTCTTGGCCCAATTCCCTTTCTAAGTTGTTTCAAGAGGCCTTCTTGAGCTTTCTCTCCTTATATGTTTTTTCATTTTCTCTTAATTTCAAGTTTGTTGTCTTGGCAGAGACCCTTGCACACTGGTATTCCCAACTTCGTTTAACTACAAGATGCCGTGAACTTAAGTCCTTGTTTGCCACTATTCTGGAAAAGAAACCGCATATTCATAGGCTTGTTCTGGTTTGAAGCCCTGCAAAAACCAACCTTTGACCCATATTCCACTTGTGTTGTGCAGAAGCAGGGGCACCGTTGGTATCAGAAGAGAATTATTGATCAAAACTTTTAAATTTCCATATCCGCTTCTTGAAGCTGATCTTTGACCTTTAATTTAGTCTTCTTTGTTCTTTTTAATAAGAGAATTTAGGTTCAAACTCTGATTCTACCATTTACCAAGAAATGACTCAGTCTCAGTTTCCACATCTGCAAAATAAAGATGACATGATGCCTACTCCATATGTGTATATTTTAGCAGAGTGGAGTGTCTAACTCACATATCGTGGGCTTAGTGTTAATTAAATTTTGAAACTGTCTTCTTTAGAGCTAAGATGAAATTTGACAAAGTAATTCCTCTACTGCTTTTCAAATATGTATGTGTGTATATGCATGCATTTACATATACTTAAATACATACGTACTTATGTATATATACACACATACGTTTATGTAAAATTGCAAAGAAGTATAAAAAAATGGCTGAAGGCACCACTGTAATAAAAGCCAGAAGATTTTAGACTGTGCTGACAATTCAGTGTTACCTTGGCCCACTTACTAACCCTCTCTGCCTTCTCATCTGTAAAATGAGTGATGAGACTAGAACTCTGCTACTGGACAGATACAGTTAAGTTAGAAGGCATTGCATATATAGTAGTTTGCTGTTGGAAATTTATAATGCATGTTATAACAAAAACTCTGAGGATTCTCTTAATAGAAAATTTTATTTAAGTGCAGTTAATTTAGTGTTTCTCTGACTTGTTTGTGCAACTCTTCTAAAAATAATGAATTAACATCTTGCCAAACATTGGTGTTCTTCACATAAAGGAGTGGGAGTGGATTTTGGAGTAGATGAGATCCCATTCCCTGGTCTCCACAAGAGTTCACAAGAGTTCAATGACTTCATGATTACTCTGTGGTATGATGTATTGGTGTCCCTATTATGTTATCCTCCCCTACACTTATAATATGAGTGTCATGAGCTCTTTTCTCTCTGTTTTCAAGGAAAAGGGAATTAATATGATTGATAACATGATTCGCATGGGTCCACAATTTACTAATGGGAAGTGTTACATATCATAAAGGAATTAGCTCAGGCTTTCTTTCTCCTTTGGAATTATTTCCCACTGGTTCAAAAATTTATATTTAGAAGTAGGGAATGTGGCACTTGGGTTTTCATTCTATTATTTGTTATGTGCTATAGTTATTCTTTCAAACTGAAGTTTCTGGCCATAATATAAAAACCATGGACACCCCACCTGGTTGTGCAAAGGAGAAAACCTTTCCCATTGACCATCTATTCATTTTCTAAGTGATGAACCTAAGAAAAATCTATTTTGACTTTGGGGTTGCTTCATTAGAATTGCCAGACCTGGAATTTAAATACTTCTATGGAAGTCATCTTTGCATTGTAGGACTTAATTATGAGATCCGAATGACAGAGGTCATTTCCCCCATAGTGATGTCTTAGTCAGAGTTGTGGAAGAAAACAGACCGTACACTCAAACCAAGTGAGGAGGGATTCGTAAATAGCTATTTACAAAATGTGGGTCAAACCAAGAGAAAATGTGAGCCAGTGGAGAAGCACCCCTGATCTTTCTCTCCTCCTGCTTCATAATCTCCTAAAGATGGTTCAACCAAATCAGAAGCCAGAAGGCAGGTGACCCTGTTGACTCAATCCAGATCAATCCTTATTAGAGTGGAGAATATAAAATACTTTGCATAGGTACCAAGTGGTCAGGCCACATATTTTAATAACTTTCATAAGCAAGGAAAGATTATAATTGAACCTATTCAACCCAGTCCATCCCAATTTGTTAAAACATCACCTTGGCTTAATTCTCCAGTAATTTTTAAGCAAGAATTACTGTTTTTCCACTGTGATAGGAAGAACCATTCCTATTTTGAAATGAATATGTTTCCAGTTTATGCACATTCATTTAATTGTAGTTTATAAACATGTACAGCACCTACTTTGTGCCAGGCACAGTTCTAAAGACTTTAAACATGCTAAAACTTTAATTCTCCTAACAGCTTTGCTATAGTTACTGTTATTCTCTCAATTTTGCAAATGGGGAAACTAAAACAGGAGGTTAAACAACTTGCTTAACATCATATTGCCAATAAGAAGCAAAGTCAGCATCTTTATTCAGGCTGTCTGATTTCATGGTCTTACTTCAAAGGCTACGCTGCTTGCCTGTATGGTCCCTGCCTTGCTAAGTAATCAGCTTACATATACTCAACTCCTTCTATTAAAGAATTAAGGTAGTGTCCTTTTCCTTTCTGTCCACAGAAGTCTGTTCCTAGAAGGTACAGGGCTCTAGGCAACTTGCCTGGCACCAGATTAATGGTGCTCGAAAGGAGGCTGTGATCTTAACATCTTTCCTGGGTACCCTGGGATGTCATTAAAGGGGGATATTGCTAAATTGAATTTCCGTAACTGTATTTAAATAGGGCTTAGTATCCTGAACACTGCTCCCTGCCTAGCATGGAGGCTGAGGGGGGAATCACCCAGTTGCCCTACCCAAGAATCAAGACCATTAGAGTCAGATTCACCTAGATTCAAATCATAGAAATCTAGCTTATTTGTTGCATGATTAAATTGAGGGATGAGAATGGCAGGAAATATTCAGCGTAGTTGTCAAAACATGGGTTTCAAAATAAGAAAGAAGGCAGAGTTCAAATTTTAGTTCCACCATTAATTCAGTATTTGTCTGTATTGAACCTCTGGTTCTTTGTTTAACCATCTACAAAATGGGGTAAAATACCTACTCCCCAAGTTGTTCTGTAAAGCAAATTCAATAATGAATATAAATTTAGCAGTGTCTGAAATATAGTAAGTGTTCACTGAGTGAGAGTTACCATTACTCATCATTGACATCATCTATCTCTTTGGGAAATGTCCCGCCCACATTAGATTAGTTCTGATGATGCTGTCAATAATAGTTCTTCTATGCCCTCTGCTTAAAATAGTGGGCAAGAAACTGAGACCTGGCCAACCAGAAATCCTCAGGAGCTGGTCCAAAGGATGGTGTATTAGTTTCCTCGGGCTGCCATAAAACGTTCTCACAAGTCAACAGAAACAGAAATTAATTCTGTTCCAGAAATCAATTCTTAAGCAACAGAAATTGATCCTCTCACAGTTCTGGAGGCTAGACATTCAAAATCAAGATGTCAGTAGGGTTAGTTTTTTTCTTCTTCTGGAGATTCTGAAGAAGAAACTGTTTTATGTCTCTCCCTTAGCTTCTGGCGATTGCTGGCAATCGTTGGTGCTCCTTGGCTTGTAGACACATCATTCTAATTTCTGCCTTCATCTTCACTTAAATTTCTCTGTGTCTTCCTTTCTGGATCTTATGAAAACATATGCCACTAGAGTCAGGGCCCACCCAGTTAATCCAAGATAATCTCATATAGAGATCATTAACTTAACTATATGTGCTAAGATTCTTCTCCAAATAAGTTCACACTCACCGGTTAAGGTTGGATACATCTTCTAGGGGCCACTGTTCAACCCACTACAGATGGGTACCTGATCCAAGCAGGGTTCCATGGCCATCAAGATTATCTTATAGCGAGAACCTGTCTAAAAATTAAGACAACATAGAGGAAAGCAAGGCCCAATGATGAAGTAATGAGAAAATAGAGGGAGAGAGAGAGGGAAAAGGAGAGGAAGAGGGAGGACATATAGGGAACACCTGCATCCATTTGAACTCTGATTGATTTCTACCTCTGGACTTCTCAGTTCCACCAGCCAATCAGATGTCCGTTTATTTTGCCTAAGCTACTGAAAGAATCCTGAATGATAAAACTACTAATGTTAACTGATATTAATTCCTTAACTTTTTCTACCCTTGGTAGGCAGGGAAGGAAAAATATTAGGTTAGTGCAAAAGTAATTGCAGTTTTTGCAATGATTTTTAACCTTTTAAACCACAATTACTTTTGCACCAAGCTAATAGTCAGAAGGGAACTTCCTGATGAATACGGAATACACACTAGCCCTTCTCACACTATATTATAGTTGCTTGCCTGCTTGCTTGTCTGTCTTTCCTCTAAGGATGCTCAGATCTTGTGAGCTATCATATAGCATATATCTATTTTTTAAATACTGGACAAAAATGTATTTTATCAAATTTTACTAAAAAAAAGAAAAAACTATGAGATAGGTGATGTTATCCTCATTTATAGGCAAGAAAAATGAAGTTCAAGAAGTTGAAGTATTGGGGGCGGCCAGTTAGCTCAGTTGGTTAGAGAGTGTACTCTTAACAACAAGGTTGACGGTTCAATTCCCACATAAGATGGTGGGCTGTGCCCCTGCAACTAGATGAAAATGGCAACTAGACTTGTTGCTGAGCTGCGCCTCCCACAAGATTGAAAGGACAACAACTTGACTTGGAGCTGATGGACCCTGGGAAAAAAACACACTGTTACCCAGTAAAATAAAAAAAAAATAATATAAAAAAAATTGAAGTATTGTCAAATTTCTTGCAATGAGCAAAGGGTTGTGTCAGTCAGCAAATATATGTTGTCTTCACTATTGTATCTTAAGGATTTATCCCAGAGCTTGGCACATCGTAGAGCAAATGGCTCTCAAAGTGTGTTCCCCAATAAGCAACATTAGTATTACCTGGGATCTTCATAGAGATGTGGATCATTGGGCTCCCCTCTATACATACTGAAGCTGAAACTCTGGGAGTGCAACCCAGCTCTCCAGGTGATTCTGGTGGTTCTGGTATGCACAATTTGAGGACCACTGAGTGGATGGATACTCATCAAGAGTAGAAAAAGCAGTGAAAATGTTGAACCAAATGCGGGAAGTCTTAGTTAAATGGAAAGGTTTGGCCTAGGGTCTATGGTTTCCCAAGAAACAATCTGACTCCTAATATCAGAGTGGCAGAGAATGTCTGTGGATACCCTAAAATTACTCTTCTTCTTTACATGATCTCAGCTGCCTGCTAAGTTATTCCTTCGGGGTATAGAGTTTAGAACCACCTGCAGTACACTTGACACAACCATAGACACGTAGAGATAGGTGAATGGAGGGCTCCCATGTCTCTTCAGTCATGATCCTGAGTTCTGTTCCTGGTCTCTCTCAGCCTTTCTTTAAAGCACAAACTTACAGAGAGAAAAAAAAAAAAAAAATTGTCTTTTCACGCCAGTTAGTCCATTGCTTACCTAATGGGACATATAATGTGATGAAATTGTCACCTGGTGGTTAAGATATGGGACAGTTCCCAAGGGTATAATTGCCCAAGCTGTTATTTAGTATTTTAACTGCACCTACTCCAAAGGCATGCCTGTGGAGTTAGTTAATGTTATGACAAACTGTAGATTGGAACTGAGATTTTTGACACTTTTAAAATGGCAGAAAAACAAATGACTAGATTTGGGGTGGGAGGGAAACCCAGGCATTTGATTTTAAAGAAAAATGGATCATAGATGCAGGCATACAACACATAGAATAAAACATGACCAAAGGACGAAAAGCAAAGTGTGTAAAATAAAAGTCCAGAGTTTAAAATTTTGATACATGCATTCATTTTGAAAACAATGTTCCATTTTAGGAATGTAATCTCATGTAGAAATGAAGTAATATGCATAGAAAATTAAATATCTTTAAAATAAAAATTTTAAGTATTTATTTCTAGCAAATCCCTGGATGATTTGGGTCTTTTAAATGCAGGGCCTCCCTCTGGAGTATTGAAGTGTTGTATTCATCAGGATAGAATAAGCTTTGCTGCAAAAACAAATTAACCTTGAAATATCAATGACCTAACAACAATTAATTTTGGTCTCATTCTACATGTTCAACACAGTTTGGCAAGGGACTCTTTTCCACATAGCTGACTAAGACCCAGGCTAATGGGATATTCTGAAAACTTGTGGTTTCAGCATCTGAATGTGAGCCTCCAGAACAAAGAAAGATAATACACCTTGGGTCTTTTATGCAATGGTCTGGAAGTGGTACACATTCCTTCCACTCGTGGCCCACTGGCTAGACTTATCATATGACTTCACTTAACTGTGCAAAACTTGGAAATATGAAAGTAGTATATGGATTTTTGGTGAGTAGCAAATATCTGTGCTCCAAATACCTCTTTGGTCTAATTAATCTGATCTCTTTGTAGGCTTCTCTGTAGCTCAACTGCACATTCTCATAGCCTGTTGGGACTTCAGATAAAAATCCTCAACTTGCATAGTTGAATGTGAATATTGCCTCCATCTTCTCGGATAGCCACAGCATGCAACTCTTCTTTCCACAGCTTATATCCAGTTCTACCAAAACACTAAGAAAAAAAAAATGTCTCAAGGGCTTATAAGGGATTTTCTTTTCAACTGTTTCTTCACAACTAAGTAAATTATTAGAATCAAATTAGATCACCAGAAAGCACTATTCCTGGGCCTCCTTAATTTAATCTGTTATAGAAATACCTTTAGTAAGTTAAGTTTTAATGTAACACCCTCAAGGTTTATCAAGAATCAACAGGAGAACACCTGTATGGCACATGCTCTAAATTCCTGAATATCCTTTTGCATAAAGACCCATGGGGTGCCATCCTTTTAGGGACCACCATGGAGCTCAGTGGAACAGATGGAAGCTATGGAATGGGTTAGTACTAGATTGGAACCCAAGTCTGGCAATTTTTGTCTTAGTAAAGTTGATTTCATAACTTCCTCCTCTTTCTTCAGTATCCCACTATAGAGAATTTAATTGAGGTTTAGTATAGTCTCATTGTTAAGAGTTTGTATCATGGAACCATGCTTAGGTTTCAGACCCAGTTTTACCATTTACTAGTTATATGGCCTTGGAAAAATCACTTAACCCTCTGACTTTGATTTACTCATCTGTAAAATAGGGGTAATAACAATACCTATATCCAAAGTTATTGTGAAATTAAATTGGTTAATGTGTGTAAAGCCCTTAAAACAATGCCTGACACAGAATGAGTACTATATTAGTGCTGGCTATTACTATGATTAAATTAGATAATGTTTGTAGGGTAGGGAACCATTCACACAGGAAGTGCCTTATAATACAGAAGCAGCAAAAAGTCATTCATGAAGATATTACTTCCTTTATTATCAAACAATGACTGCATAAATCTTTGTACTCTTTTTTTCCTTTGCATTGGCTCCTAAAAAACTCAGACCAAATTTAATGCTCAGTCATAATATCTACAAAGCCTTATACTGTTGGATTACATGTATATAATATAAAAGTCTGCAATCATCTTTTGGAAGAAAATAGGATACACAGTTTATTAGTAGAATGTACTAAGAAATGTATTGTAAGAAGATTTTTTTCTTCTTTTTTCCTTGCTCTCTTTCCTTCCTTCCTTCTTCTGTTTTTCAATAAGTCAGGTAGGACTGGACATACTTCCATTCTCCTTTGTAACCTGTGTTGTCGTGCTAACCTTCGTAGGAGCTAGACATTCTTCTAGGGGGAAGCAGCTAACTGAAATAATACTTTGAAAAGAATACACTCATGATTTTAATAACTGAAGGGCTTTATAAATTTCCTACAGAATATTGGCAAGTTTCAGTGACTCCATTCTCTTACTACTAAAATGCTTTCCCTCCTATCATGCCTTGCATCTGTCACTGATTGGCAAGTAGCTTGTGCACGCTGAGCTCTGCTCTCCTTGAGAAATATTTGTGACTAAATATCCCACCCATGGTGTACAGAAAGAAGTTGAACTTGAGAGTTTATTTTAGATGACCCCTGGTTTCATTTGAATTGGTTGCTTCTATTACTTGGTGAAGAGGCACAATTCCAGAAAGATCTAAGGCTTTTGGAAATAGTTCAGTGAAATGAAAGAAAATATGGTCTGTGGCAGGTTGAAAGTATTGAGTCCTTAGGAACTGTCAGAGGCCAAGTATATAGTAATACACTTGAGTAAATGACAAGATGATGGGGAAGAATAAATGCCCAGAGGTTTAGGGTGGCTATAAACACCTAGGAAGGAGAGGAAACAGAGAAGAGGATTTTAGAAAGCATGGCTGCGAGCAATTGAAAGAACAGAAACTCTCTGCTGAATTCCAAGTGCTTATTGTTTATTCTAGTCTTTTTGGAATTAGTCATTTTTATCACCCAAAACATTTCCTGTGTGGTTTTTGTATTATCGCCCGAACTTTTACCTGTGGATGCCGTATTTCTACAATATAAGTTACTGCATGACAGGAGCCACAAGTCTTCTTTTTCGTCTCCTTGTCAATGAACAAATCCCATAGTTCTAATCTCCATTCTGCTATTCACCAGTGGCTCAAACTAGGACAAGTTGCTTGACTTCTCTAAGTTTTAATTTCTTCTGCAAGATGGGGCTAATGATATTCACTCTGTAGCGTTTTAGGGAAATTGATTGATATGTAAAACGCTTGGACATGTTACGTAAGATGTAAATGCCAGTTATTACCTCTCCCGCTTGCACTTCTGATGCAGTGTCTGACATCTGGTAAGTATAATGCTGTACTGATACAGTGCTAATCGGTACACTATATAGTATATAAATATATAGTATGCATATGTACTCTACATATACGGATATCTGATGTATCCACATATTATAAGCTTCTACAGCTAGCTACAACTTTGTAAACCATGTTTTGGCATTTATGTATATATTAGGTATTACTGCACATCTATGTAAGTATTTAATATACACCTGGAGACTCAGAAAATGTAATAAACCTGAATGTTTTCCACGTGAGGGAGGTCCTGAGTGGGTTCCCCAGACCTACCGTCCAACCTCCTGTCCCAGGATTCACCTGTATATGAAGTGCTGTGAGGCTCGTCTGACTGTATCCTACAGGTTCCTGGGGTCAGCAAACCACCGGGACCCTTCCAAGCTGCACTGGCTGAAGTTGCAGACAGACCATTACGAGCCTGCTTTCATTAATGGGGAAGGCTACCGGGTGCTTGGTGGACGTGACCTAATGTGGATTTACGTTTCCAATCACTGTTTCTATGAAATCTCTCCTAATTGATTATGGAATCTGAATTCAAGGAGAACAATCAGCTGTCAGTAGTTCCTCTTAGGCTCCCTGCAGACCCGAGCACCACTTTTCGCTTGAAGTGCTCTCCTTCTTATGAGGGGAATGAGGCAGCAGAGAGAGCGAGGGTCGGTAGCTGGTTTGCATGCAGCGTGGACAGGCAGATCAATCAGCCTCGCGCCCGGGTCTTAATCAAAGGCCTGCGGTTCACTGCGGAGGTGGAGTGCTACCTCCTTGCCAAAGGCGTCTTCTGTTCAGAGACGCTATTGATTGCTCCTCTCCCTTTCTCTTCTGGGAGAGCTTCCGGCTGCAGGGCTGTGTCAGGAGAAGGGCGAGGGGAAAGGTGTTTTGTTAACAGTGCGTGGGATTTGGAGCTGGGCTTGAATTTCTGAAGCAGCGGATGCAGTGCCACTCATTGCAGACTTTTTAGAATGGTGATGAGGGGGGGATATGAGACAGGAGTGAGGAGCGAAGGATGCTGTACAAGGGTGGAGGACAGTGATTTAGTGAGTGGATAAAAAGTGGATTCCGTTTAGACAAGAAGATGGCAGTGTTCTGAAGAAGGTCATGCTGAGTGCTTTAACTATGCCTGGAAGAAGTGGGAGAGAGGTGCTGGTTAAAATAATTTTTTCTAGAGAAATGTAAAATCTGGAAATCAGGCAAGGACGAAGAGTATAATGGATCCATTTGTAGGCTTTGTATATAAATCAATATTTTTATGTGGACCCTGGTGAGCATGTAAACACATCTTTAGAAACTGAGACCTATTACAGAAGAAACTTAAACTATGTGAACACAGAATTGGGCATGGGAAATATAGAATTTAATTATTCTTGATTCGGAGTGTGCTATGAGGATGATTAAATGAATAAATCAAGGACATTGTTTCTTCAAGCTAGAGAAATAAGGCTTGGGAGAGACACAGTGGGAGGGAGACTCAAACCAATTTGAGATTATAAATGAGAAGATAACATAATGTTGTATATTCAATGGTTACAAAAATCAGAAGTGATTCTTTACTGCTTGACTTGTTAAGCAATTCAGAGGCAAATCTATAAAATGAGGCAAACTGAAACTCCAAATGTTATAAAGGCAGCACGCTGTGAAAGAAATAAAATAGGATTTTCAAGTCTCAGACAGACACTGCTTCAAGTTTTAGGTCAACCACATTCTATGTTACTTCGGTTGAAGTCTCTATTTTTCTGAAACTCATTTTTTTATAGGTAAAGTTGCAATAATATGTGAACTAGCTATTTTCCCTCCCACTTTCCAAGTCTATATTAACTTTCCACCTTTTCCTGCCATGTTCTGTGCTGGGACACTGACTTCTGCGACTGCTTCCTCTATGCTCTTCTGCCAGCTGACTTCAGGTTGGGACTGACCAATGGGAGGTACCAGCCAATGGAAGGTGAGAGAGGAGTCCAGGTATTTCTTCCCCACTCTGTTTCTGCTTTTGCACCAGAGCGCTGGCAGCGGCTTTGTCCTTTCAGGACCAGAGCTGTTGCCAGATGCACCCTCCTCGGGGTTCCTATTATCGCTAGACTTTAGTAATGTTGTTTTCTCTTCCTTCCCATCAACCTGGGGAAGTCAGGTAAAGGCTTCCCACTGTTGCTAATTGCCAAATGCCTCATATGCATTATTTGTTACTTTAATCCTATCCACCACACATTCTTTTAAATCATTTGGGGAGAATCCTGTTTTCTGATGGAATTCTGATTCACCCACCATGTTTGTAGAATTTCAAAGAAAATGTTATTTACCCCAAAATACAGAAAGAGGAATGTACTCACTTTTTGAAAAGTCCTCAGAAGATGGTGTGGTAGGCTGAGTAATGGCCCCCGAAATGTCCAGGTCTTAATATCTGGAGTCTGTTAATGTTATGTTATATGACAAAAGAGATCTGGCAGCTGTGAATGAATTAAAGATCTTAAAATAAGGAGATTATCTTGGATTATCTGAGTGGGACCTAAATGCCATCACAAATGTCCTTATAAAAGGGAGGCAGAGGGAAATGTGTCATGGAAGAATAGGTAATGTGACCATTGAATCAGCATGCTGCACTGCTAGCTTTGAAGAGGGAGGAAGGGGCCAATAGTCAACTTGTGCAAAGAATGCAGCTCTAGAAGCTGGGACAGGCGAGAAAACAGATTCTTCTCTAGAGGCTCTGGAAGGGAGAATGACTTGAGTCACGCCCATTGATACTGAATTTAGACTTCTGACCTACAGAGCTATAAGAGAATAAACATGTGTTGTTTTAAGCCACCACGTTTGTGGTAATTTTTTGCAGCAGTCATAGAAAACACTCAGTGAACATACCAAGGTACAGGGCTTAGTTTACAGGTTGCAGTCTCAGAATGCAATTCTCAGTTACTGCATCCCTTCTGGGGATGCTCTCACATGAATTAAGATATGAGTTTGATGCATAAAATCGCAATGATGACTCATATATTTCCCATGAGAGACCTAACTCTCCTATGTCTGGAATACATGTCAAACTGACCAGTCCATTTTCTTCCTATAGGCAGACAGGCTTGGAAAACCAGTCCACGATCAGGATGCCAGTATAGTGATTTAATATTACCAAATAAAATTCTGCCACAGAGATGGGAGTCTTCAACTTTCCACAAGCAGCCTGTTTTCCAGCCCCCAGCAAACAAATCTGGAAAGGTAAATCATAGCTGAAGGTTGCTTGTGGAACATAGACTATGAACAATGGTAATTAGATTAATTACTTGCTGCATGGCAACAGGTGAGACATCTTGAGACATACCTTTGAGACTGGAGCACTTGAATTCCTTTGGCTAGAATTTTATTATCCACCTTCCTTATAGGGAGAATCTTGCCAATGGGACCAGGATAGCTGTGCTTGTTTTGTAAGGTTCTCTCTCTCCTATTTCATATTTGAATGGTCATTTCCAAATTAAGCCCTGTGATTCTTCTTTCTCATATGGGTGACTATCCTTTCACATTTTGGGGGGATATAGGGAATTTTCATTCTAGCCAGTATCAAATCTTGGCTGGCATAGAACCCAGATAACAACTTCTTTCAAGTGGCATTGCATATCTCATCATGTGGTGATATAATAATAAAATGGACAATCTTATTTTTCTTCTTTTCAAATTGTGGTGGAGAGGTGTGGTTCAACGTTTTTCCATGAAATGGAAACAGATCTTGTGATTTATGTATATATGTGGCTCACCTCTCTTCCATATAGAAGGCAATCAAAATGTCATTTCTTATGCCCATATTCCCTGAATATCTGGAGTGTGATATAGTGTAAGGATATGTCAGAATGTTAAAATTCAGAATGAGGACATCAGAACTTGTCATCCTCTGACACTCTTTAACATCATAGGGAAGCAGAAAACCCAGCATTTAGAGCTCTGTTGCTTTGTTCTTTTGATGAGACATACATTGTTCATGAAAGAAATCTATTTTTTTCTATTTCACTCTGATCTAACTATAGAGAAACTTTCAGGCAGCGGCAAGATTTCATTATTTCAGAGACGAAATTCTCAGGAGGCAAACACATCTTTAAAAAAGACAATGTTTTCATTTTGCATCTTGATATATTTTAGAAAAACAAAATTCAATGATAAATGTATTTCACTTAACTCAAAGTTTTGTCAATCAGATTTTTGTATAATGGCCACTTTTCCCCCATTTGTTATACTTTTGGAAATATATTCTCATCAAAATTGAACCTTCAACAATAAAAATATTCATCCTCAAGAATGTAACATACTTAAAATTAACCAAACACTAATAATTTCATAATAAAATATTCTCATAAACTGTCATATGCTTAGGACCTAATGTAGCAGAAAAAGTTCCCTCAGATTTCAGGGACAGACAGATCTGGATTTAAATGCTGGTTTTGCATAAAATTCTTCATCTCTTAAATGGGTTGGTAAATAAAATCATGTAGGTAAATGCCTGTTTCATAATTAGATATTTCTTAATAATAATGATAATAACAATTGCATTTTCTTGATGATGATACAAATAAACTCAGTAATATATTGAGCCAGAAAAGTGACAATGATTTATGGGAAGAGAAAAACCCTTTTATGGTAGAATACATAACTATTTTTTTCCATTTTTTAAAAAATTACCAGTTTTAAATACTCTTTTCCTCATATACCTGCTCTCTCTAGGCATGTTTAATTGAGGTACTGAATTCAACTGTATTGAAATGCTGTGTTGTACCCTGATACTTATAATAAAGAAGCACTTTTTTTTTTTATTTTTAATTTAAGAGTTAAGGAAGAAAATGCATTTTAGCATCATGGCAAACTGCAGGCACTATTCCAAGCCCTTACATCAAATTACCTGGTAGTTAGCTAAATCACTATTTGGTGTTGCTTGGCTACAGAAAATGAGGTACAATGGTTTTAGAAAAAGACAGGAGTGCTTTGTTACCCAATCCCCTAGAATTTTTGGAAAATAATTAATGAAAGTCTTCCTTCACCTGTGTATCTGTATCTCACAAACACTTATCTAGTGTTTTCATATTATTTTTCAAATCCTTCCAAAAATATTGGTTGCAATTTCCTTTAAGAGAGTAAAAGCAGTTGGACAGATACGATTATTATGCCCCCTTCCTTTTAAAATGTGTTATGTTTTATTTTGTCTTATAGCTGAGGGAACAATAGCTTTGTTGGTTAGATAATATTCCAAGTTAATTTAGTTGAACTCTGAATAAGAGTTTCTTTTCACTAGAAAAATCCCTTGTTCAATTATTTGCAGATTGATAAAGCGAGTGGAGTAGACTGGAGCTTCTAAAACATAGACCCATAGGATAGCAACCAAGAAAAATGATGAAATTAAAGTTTCTTTTATTGCCTGGAAGTAGTTTATTTATGACACAATAAATGTCCCCACTGCACAGAGCAGGAATAATCGAGGGTACTAAGTAATATCACCATGTTACTGTGGGGATAGGTGGGTCATGAGCCTTAGGACTTTTTCCTTTTCAAAGTGTAGATACTCCTGTGGAATCTGTGAATTGATTGAAAAAAAAGTGTTTATTATAATTACTGATGGCAATCAGTACTGAGGAAGCTTGAAAAAATATAATTCGAAATTGGATTGAAACTAACAGGGTAATATGTTGCATAGAAAATGAGCACAAAAATTATAGTTTGTGCTTGTACCATACAATCTAATATATATTTACCTAAGTTTGCAATTTAGATTCCTACAGAAACACGTTTGCAATCTCCATCCCATCCTCCAACAGTTCAAGTTCTCTTCTACTGTCCCTTTTTGTCCATCTCCAGAAATCTTCTAACTGTGAAACCTGAAGGGGTAATAGGGATAGAAACTCTGCAGAGGTTAAGAGCTGGGCTCTGGAATTCAATAGGTATGGTTCTGAATTCAAGGGTGGCCATTTCTGAATTACGTGACCATGACATGTTAATGAGCCTCAGCTTCCTCATCTATCAAGTAAGTATAATAATAGAACATACCTCGTGTGTTGTCCTGATGAATACTCATTAGCAAGTGCAAAACTCTAAGTACCACACCTGGCATATACTAAGCACTCAGTAAATGGATGGGCTGCTGTAGTTGCCAATCTTAACGAGAGTTTGCTTTGGTAACGACATGCTTTTAGGTTTGAATGTTTTCATAATCTTATCTCTGCTTTACCAATCCATTCCTTTACTCAATCAACACATATTTTTGATATTTACTTTTTTAGAAGGTACATGAGACATCAGGTGACTACTGTGTTTCCCTCAAAATAAGACCTAGCTGGACCATCAGCTCTAATGCATCTTTTGGAGCAAACATTAATATAAGATCTAGTCTTATTTTAGTATAAGACCGGATCTTATACAATATAACATAACATAACATAACATAACATAACATAACATAACATAACATAACATAACATAACACTGGGTCCTATTTTTGCTCCAAAAGACGCATTCGCTCTGATTGTCCAGCTAGGTCGTATTTTCGGGAAAACACAGTAATTACAAGAGAATCATCAGAAAGAGAACAAGAAAGCTAAGGTGAAGGCCTGGTACTGTTCTTGGGCTCCCTTCCAGCTTTCCTTTCAAGGGTAATCACTGATTTAACCAAAACTTCACCTGCCATGAATTCTATTATGTGCACTTAAAAATACAAGCAAACAAATGTTGCAGTGTGAATTCTTTTGGGTTAATGAGAATTTTCCAATTCTTCATGATTCTCTGTGCAGATATGAATGGAAAGCTGTTTCATTTTATTTCTGGCCCACATCACTTTTATTAGGGTCTGATAGAGAGCTTGAGTTTGTTGTTTATCAAGCCAGCATTTGAGTTGGACCTCGTCCGCATACTCAGACCTGAAGCATAAATTGAAAACTAAATGGGAAAAGGAGACTGTTTGCCACAGATTGTTTTCTGAGGAGAGCCCCTCTAAACTCTGAGATCCCTAAAAGAGGACTTAAAATTTGGAGACAAATCCCTTTACTCCATGCCCAAAGGGACATACGCACTTAGAAAATACTTCTTTTATCAAGTTGGCTATTTTTAGGCCAAACTTTTAAATGAACCATTTCCCATGAGCAAAGTGAAAATGACAAGGAAACCAACATTCTTACACAATAAATAGAGCTTTAAGCCAATGTGACCTTTCATTTCCCTTAATTGTCTTTCTCTTATTAGTCTTGATCTGCCTATTATTGATTGTTCCATTATGCTATGCTTCTAACGACTTTGCCTGGGAGGATCAGAAGTTTATTCAATATTTGGAGCACTCCTTAAAAGAACTTGAAAAAAATAGAGTTAATTAAAAGTAGCATTTCTCAGGCTTTCCCACCATTCCTTCCACCTAAATCTTAACCATCTTTTAAAGTATAGTTTAACTTCTGCCTCTTCCACCAGCTTTCTTGGACTACGTCAGTCAGGTGATGGTTGTTCACTTGACTCAATTGGGACTGATTATTCCACTCTAATCGATGGTAATTTATTTGTATAGTTTGTTTTAGGTCCTTCACTGAGTTGTAATCTCTTTGAAGTCAGAGACATGACTTATTCTCAGTGTATCGTCCGAGTCCCAAGCACTATTCTCTTTGCCAACAGTAAATTTTAATTGTAAACATCTTCATAACATTAATGCCATTTTATATTTGTAAAAGTATTCTCACGTACGCTATCTCTTTAGATTTTCCCAATTTCCAACTGCAGTGTGAGTGAAGAGTCTAGGTCTCTACCTTTTAGAGAGGAAGAAATAGAATCAAATAAAAATTATTATTCCTTATCAAAGGTCATGACATATCATCGGATCTATCTATTGTTGTTATTATCTCAACTCTGACTTGCTTTTATTGTGGGTAATGCATAGACATAGAAATAGACTTACAACATTTCTACTTTTTAGAGGATCTGAGACGGCTCAAGACTCTGGGATAAAAGGGGACAGGTTACCCATGATTTCTTATCTTTGGATCTGCATATGCTATTCCTTCTAGCAAGAAGAAAAAAGGGTGGGAAAAGGCAGGCCACTGCTAGCGCTTACATTACTTTTATGTGAATTAGGAAAAAGACACCTCCTCTGGGTAGATGCAGCACTGGGTTGATGCATGGAGCCGTTTACTTCCTGCCCAGTGCCCCTGGACATGGCCTGTTTAACTGTATGCAGTAATTATAGGTCCTTTAAAACATGCAGATTACTTGCCTTCACTCTGGCAGATTCTGATTAGGAAATTTGGGAACAAGCCTAATATATTTGCATCATTTCCTTACATATAAGATAAAAGGAAGAAAAAAGTCAACAGACGTGACAAGAAAAGTAGTTAAATGCTGCTTTTACACTATCACACATAAACCAGTAGAGAACTTGTACAAATAAATCAGTTGGTTATTTGAACAATGCATTTTTGGAGTGGCTTTATCATGAAAATATTGCTTTCATTTTGTCCATTGACGACATAAAAAACAGATAATGGAAAGCTATGGGCAGAGGAAGGGTTTGCAGAATATGCTATAGGGGGAAGGGTTTACAGAATGGAGCGCAGAGGGGAAGTTCCTCTTTCCACAGTTGGTAGCACCTAGCGAATACCTGGGAATATGATCAACCTGGAAGCACAGAGACTTCTAGAACATGATACTGTGTTTTCACTTTGTCAGGTTTTAGACAGTGTGAATAGTTTAGTAAAAATATTCAGTTCAGTTTGGATGTGAAACTAATTCATGAGTCATGAAGGATGATGAGCGATAATGAAATCACAAACAGTATTCTCTAATGGAATAACAACAAAATAGCTCTTAGAAAAAGTTAACAGATTCATGATGAGATCTTTTGAAATATTTAAAAAATTTCCTTCGTGGATTTTCATTAGGGAAAACAAAATATACCATTTGTAAGAACTGTTTCTTTGCTGCCTTACCCAGACAAAAGCTTTGCATACAGAGTATTAGGCTGAATGTTAGAGACAAAGGGTCCTCTGAGGCCAAAATGTCCATCACCGAGTATTGATTCCTTTCCTCTCTTCTGGTTTAGTACCAATTCCCAAAGATCAATTCTACCTGCAGGTTTCCATGCTCATTAATATTGTAAATGCAGCAAAATACACATGTTGATGACAATGCTAGGATGTGGATGCAGGGAATTGATCCATCAGTAAGAAAGTTCTTTTTATAACTCTTTCCTCTTAAATATAACTGGTTGAGGAAAAGCTGTAGAGATGTTTTATAGCAGAATTAGAATAAGAAAATTCCTTGAACACATTTACATGCAAGCAGCTAGAGTAGCAGAGTATTGTGGAGAAATTCACCTGGAGAGGTAGGACACCTGGATTCTTGTACTGTGGCTCTGAGGTGTGTTCTCTTCTCAGAGCCTCAGTTTTTTAAACCTGTACATGATGAAAGGTGTGTGTGTGTGTGTGTGTGTGTGTGTGTGTGTGTGTGCACATGCACACAGGGGAATGTCACATCCTGGAAGATCACACATTCATTCTAAAGGCATCAGTTGATTGCCTATTTTATTGAAATACGATGGCAGACCCTGGAGATCCAGATGTGATAATGACTCAGCCCTCAAAAAACATCTGAAGCCAAGTGGTACAGCGAGATGGTAATTATAGGACAGTGTGATAGGCAAAGGAAACAAGCACTTGAGATGTTCAGGGTTCAGTGAGAAGGAGGGCTTGATTTCTCAGGTTCCTTCAGCTACTTTTTTAAGATGCCTCTTTATTTAGGATTTGATGGTGGATAGGAAAAGGGTCCAAAAACATGGCAAGAAATGAGCTCAAATAGGTGGGAATGAGTGAGTCTTTGGAGACATGGACATTCCACATTTGTTCCATGGTTGTGGTCTAAATCTCCTTACTTCCCTTTCCATTTAGTAAAGTCTGTTCTGTGCACACAAGGCCTCGTGCAAGTGGTTGCTTTGTAGAAATCGAGGGAAAGCAGCCAAGTTCCAAATCTCAGGTGCCATCAAACAGAGATGAAAAAACATTCATGAAACAAGATGAACACTAGATTTAAACTTAAACAGGATACTGAATCCAGAGGTGACTAAGAAAATTGTTAAGCCAGTGGGAATTTACAGATACCTCATGTTGGGCTGCCATTGATTTCTACAGAAGAAATAAGGGGAATTGTGCTGAAAATGTTTCCATTATTTTTCCCTCTAGAATCACTCTTCATGCTTTTTTACCATACTCTGTGCCCCAGGAAGCTAACCTTGATGGATATTATCAGAGGACTTTCTTGCTCTCTGACTGCAGATTTGGTTTGGACAATGGCAAGTCCTAACAGGCCAATAGGATGAAGGAGGAAAGTAAGGTGGGGAATTTAGTTCCCTGATTTCCTTTCGCAGAGTTGCCATGGGTTGGTTGCCTCCCTCCACCAAAGAGCACAGGTATTAATTAGCAAGACGTCTTCTTCCCAGTCCCACGGACCCTTCAGTTCTAAGGATGATGATAGTTCCTCTGCAGTTACTGAATCCAGGATACAGCATGCCCCCCCCCACCCCCCTGGTAATTTCCTCACAAATGCCCTTGATTTTAAAAGTTTGTTTATTAAACTCTCCTCAAGATACCCACTTTGAGTGTGCCAATTGGTTACTTTTAAGGGCCTGACTAATATAGGTGGATAAGATACATACTTGCATATACCATAAGTAAGTCCTATCTAAATACTGATGGGCAGTTTGGAGAAACAAAAAGAAAAGAAAGACATGAAAGAGAGATAACTCAGAAACAAAATATAGTTGGTGCTTCAGTAGTAAGGTAAAATGAATGCACTGTCACAGGCACTACAGTGAGGTCAGCAAAGCTTTTGGCAAGTAAAATCACAGATATTTGTGTGAGAGGGAATTTAGTCCAGTAACCTTATTTTGTACATGAGAAACTTAGGTGTTCCAAGAGACTGACTTGCTCGTGGTACCCTGTTTTTCAGTGGCTGAATATGAGTGTGCATAAATGTGTATGAGTGTGCATGCAAATTTCTTATTCTCTTATTTATCACTGATGGCTCTAGGAGCTCATCTCGATTGCTCTGGATTGGTCTTTCATCAAACTGTTATGCTTGTCTACCTTTTCAACGTTTCCTAAAGTTTCCTCATTCCTTTGATGACTGTTTTCCAGGGAACATATTTTCCCTTTTTTGGGGGGAGTGAAGGGGAAGCCATTTTGTGAGGATCATTGCAAAAAAAAAAAAAGCAGATAAAAACAAAACCATCTTGTTGAAATGTGCAACATATTAGTTTATTGGCTTGCTCCCACAAACCAACTTTATTTATACTGTATGTGGGTTTCAATCTGGTGCCTCAGGTATGTTTCACATGATATTTACAACTGAGGTTTGATGAAAAAGAATCAAAACTGTGAACATTTAAGCCATGGATGTTAAATGTATAAGAGCCAATGGTGCTAGTTCAAGAACTTCCTCAATCACAATAACTTTAGTCCCTTTTAGTAATAATACAGGTTCGTCAGACTTTCTTAATGAGAACTCCTACGTAGAAGTAAGGTCCAGGAGCCTCCATTTAAAATAAATTTTGTGAACCAACTTCTATGTTTACCCAGGTTTGAAACTGTGATACTGGATTTAGCAGATCTTTGAAAATACATAAAAATCAACAAGTGCCCTCAGCCTGTCATTTGTTTGATCATTGGGGAAGAAAGCTTGCTTTTTTAAGTGTTTTCCCCCCCCAAAGACAATGGCCGTCTTTCTTGGATTGGGGTGAACAGATAAATTAGGTTCCTGTGTCTATTGAGCTCTATATTTTTGATAATAGACTTGGTTCTCCAGCAACAATAACTTTCCAGCTACGTGGGCCAAGTGACAAACAGAATCATTGATTGATGGCCAGACCCCTAGGGTGTTTTGAACCTTTAAAGAAGCTGAGACTGGGTGGTTGATTTGTGGTTCAAAGGAGCTAAATGTTCTCTCCTGGAGTTCAGGGAACCAGCTGCTTCCTGAGCTGGCAGAGGAGAGAAAACCTTGAGGCAGAGGAGCTTCAGTTTTCATGAGATGCGCTAAGCAAGCCTCCCATCAGCGAGCTGCTGCCTGATGACTACCTTGGGGAAGAGATGGGGGTTGTGAACTTTGAAGTGGATTGTTAATTATTCATGCCTCCTTCCCTGGATGGAGGTAACCTGTATCTCAGGAGCCAGGCCCAGAATTCATTATCTTCCTGTTGATGTCTGCAATAAAAATAACACTGAATATTAATCCTTTCACCTTCATTCTTAACTCCTTCCTCCTCCATTCTCTCTGTAGTACATGCAAAATCGTGCCTCTCCCTTAATTTTTCCCATCCCTGATACTCCTGAGTCTTTTGTTTATTCTAGTTAAAGGCCATTAAACAGAATTAAGTTCAAGGGCTACTGGCTTTCTTTAAAACTCCCTAAATGGCAGTATTTCCCTACTCAGATTTTCAATTAATTTTTCAACGTGTGTGGGATAATCATGTCGTGATGAATGACTTGTCACCTGTCCCTTTTTTATTTCTATATTTTAAATTTGTAGGAGTTTCATATTTTTTCCTGTTTCTTAGGCAGTGTTCTCTAGAGACTTTGCTGTCGGCTTTAGTCAGCATTTGATAGTAAACAGCAGAAGACTGGTTAAGTGTGTGTGTGTGTGTGTGTGTGTGTGTGTGTGTGTGTGTATCTCTTGAGCCTGTGCATTGCTTTTTTAGGGAGCCAAGAGATAAATCATTATTTATGAAAAATATAAGTTAATTTAGTGGGAGATCATTAAGTGCTTACAACAAAGAGTGATCTGTGTCATAATCTAATATATTGAAAGAAGTATTGATGCAGAGATGCATTGAGATTAGTTTGCGGAAGTCTTGGTATGAAGATATATATAAACAGGAAAGGAGAAATATAAAGAAAAAAAGCATTTCACAACAATAGTTAATTGAACAAGTATAATGACAGTCACTAAGTAAATGCCAAGAAATTTATGTGGTCAGTATTGATGCTTTCGCCCTTTGCCTTTTTAGCTTTGTTCCAACTTGGGTTTTTCCCTTCTTGTTTCCTCTCTCTGCATTCTCCTTTTTCTTTTGCCTTTTTGTTTCTCTTTTCATTAACTAAAACACATAGTTTACACTAAGGTTCACTCTCGGTGTCATACATTCCATGAATTATGACAAATGGGTAACGCCATGTAGCTGTCATTATAATGCCATGTGGAATAATCTCACTCCCCTAAAAATCCCCTCTTCACCACCCATTCATCCCTCCCTGCCTTGCCCCCAGAACTTCTGGCAACCACTGATCTTTGTACTATCTCTATAGTTTTGCCTTTTTAAAAATGTCACGCAGTTGGGATCATACAGTATATAGCCTTTTCAGACTGGCTTCTTTCACTTTGTAATGTGCATTTGAGGACAGTCCCTCCGTATCTTTTTCAGGGCTTGATAGTTCATTTCTTTTTATCACTGCATAGTATTCCATTGTATGGATGTACTCAGTTTGTTTATCCATTCACCTTTTGAAGGGCATCTTGGTCAATTTCAAGGTTGGCAAATTTGAATGAAGCTTTTGTAAACATCCATGTTCCAGATTTTTGTGGACAGAAGTTTTCAACTTAATTTGGGTAAATACCAAGGAGTGTGATCACTGGTAAGGCTATGATTAACTTGGTAAGAAACTGTCAAACTGTCTTCCAAAGTAACTGTACCATTCTGCATTCCCATCAGCACTGAGAGTTCTTGTGGCTCCACGTTCTTCTCAGCATTTGGTATTGATGGTGTTTTGGATTTTAACCATTCTAATAGCTGTGTAGTGGTATTTCTAATAGGTGTGTTTTAATTTGCAATTTCCTAACAATATACAATGTTGAGGATCTTGTCGTATCCTTACTTGTCATCTGTGTGTCTTCTTTGGTGAGGTGTCTGTTCTGATCTTTGGCCCATTTTTAAATTGGGTTGTTTGTTTTCCTATTGCTAAGTTTTCACATTCTTTGTATATTCTGGATACAAGTCCTTTACCAGGTATGTGTTTGGCAAATGTTTTTGACTGTCTCTGGCTTTTCATTCTCTTAATGGTCTTTTACAGATCAGAAGACTTTAATTTTAATGACATCTCATTTAGGAATTTTTTCTTTCATAAATCATGCTTTAGGTTTTTGTTGTTATTGTTGGTTTGTTTGTTTTTCATCTTCTTTTCTCCTTTTTTTTTCTTCTTCAGAACTCGAAATAAAGTTCTGAGTGAATCATGGCCTCTCCCCATTCTGTTCATGTGATTTGTACAAATTTCATTTTCTCTCTAAATTTTATTTTCCAGGTTCTTTGGAAAGTAAATGAGAATAATAATGTTGCTTACTCCTTGAGTGTGCTGGAAAGATGATAGATTGTATAAGATAGTGCATTGAAAATCACCATTTAAACTGTAATTTTTAATAAAATGTTGCTTTCTTTTATTTTTCATCTTCCTTATTTTTCTTTCTTACCATTTTCTCTTATCTGGCCTGGAATATGAGAGGCACATTTGCTAGTCAGTCATCATACGAATGAATAAATAATTCCCTTGTGGAATTATAGAAAGTTTATTGGGTGCTGCATGTATATGAATCTGAACCAAATGCCGATTTTCAAATGATTTAAACTGACTGGTTGTACATAAGTCAATTAAAGTGAAAGAGTGAGTGATTTTTTTTTTCCCTCCCTTTTTCACCTGGTCTTTTGGTGCATTAGCCTCATGAGCTCAGATGGGTACTTATAAAATGAGTCCAAGATGATATTTTAACCCTAACATTGATTTGGCAGAGAGAACAATTTCATTTTACAGCCTCATCCCCAAACCTGTCATAAATATTGGTTCAATAACAATATCTCAAATCCATTGAGACAGTGGTTTTCAAACTGTTCAACCACTAAAGTCTTCTGTGCTGACTTTGGGGTTTTATAATATGTCTGTCGTACAGTTATGGGAGGGGGGCAGTACTGTCAGGACTCAGACCATTCCTCTGATTTCACTAGAACAGCTTTGATGGATTTAAATAAGTTTTCAAGTGAAATTGTGTTTGAAGAAACAGTTTTTCTGCTAACAAAATATTTGCTTTTTATACAAATTAGAAAATGAAGTTCAAGATTCTAAATGAGTTTGCTGGTAAACCATCTTGGAGTCATATATTTATGTTGTACGATTTGAAGGCCATTGCGTGTGTTGTCCTAGGTGTAGTGATTGAACAGTGAACTATTCTTACTTCAAAACCTTCAGTTTTTATAAATGCCTATGACAGAATCACTATATCTTGTCACCGATTCAAGTCAAGTTGAATAGTACTTATACTCACACTGTAATATGTTTTCTCTCTCACTTGATTTATAAACCTGAACTTTATATTCTGAGAGCCAAGGATGTGAATATAGACTTGAGACGTAAATGATGAGGTTGTTTATTATTCTCTTCCTTCTCTGAAGAGGCAGATCAAGCAAGGGTTAGAAGCAAGAGTTGTGTGGATAAAAATATAAAAGAAGAAGCCTCAGTGGATATATTCAGTACATTTATTTTAGATATTCAGTTCATTAATTTCTACTGATTCATCCTTTGAAATATCTCGTGCATCTGGCCTCCCTTTCTATTCCCACAGCTTCCATCCTCTTCCAAATATTCTCAACTCATGTCATTCTCTTGCTGTTCATTTCTTCTCACCTTTAAGTCATTCTACACATTGCCTTTAGAATTAACTTTCTAAAATGCCAATCTCATACTATTGCTTTTGTGATTAAAAGAAAAAAATTCTCAAATAACTACTCATTTTGTTAGGATCATGTCCTCACTCAACAGCATGACGTTCAAGTGATCCATAAGTTTTATTTATTTTTTAAAAGATTTCAATTCTACCTTATCAATCTTATTTTTCAAGGCTTTGCTCATGCTTTATTTCCCAAGATCCCATCTGGTTGTCTGTATAACTGGACCGTTCTGCCTTCAAAGTTTATCCTGACCCTTCACTCCATCTATGGCTATCGTTCAGTCACTATATTCTCCGTCAATCCGAATTTCTCTCAATATATAGTCGAAAAATTTACTTTGATTAAATTAATATTATCTTTTTTATTACGGTTTGTATTATATTTATAAGTAGACTGTTCTCTATTGAAAAACAAGAACCAGGTTTTACCACAGAATCACAACCACTGACAACAATACAAACAGTTACAATTTTTTATAAGTGCTTATTACGATCAGAACATGTGATAAGCACTTTGTTTCCATCCTCTCTCTTAATCCCCCAAATAACTGCAAGCTAGTCATTGTTATTCCCTTTGGCACATGAGGAAATAAAGGTTGATAGATGCCAAATAGCTTTTCTAGGATACCACAGACAATATTTGGTGGAGCCAGGATTAAAACCTAATTCTGTCTGACAAAAACAAAACAGAGCAGAAAAAAATACCTTTTCAATTTATATACTGCATGATATTTTGTTGGTATTCACCTCAGTAATCAGGACAGCTTTACCAAACAGGAAAATTTGAAGTGAGTTTTTCAAATCTAGCCCTTAGAGAGAAATATGTGTTATGATAAGGCAATGGAGTAAAGTATCTCCAGGGCTTCCTGAAAAAATTAAATTCTTATCAAAAAAAAAAAAAAAAAAAAAAAAAAAAAAAAAAAAGGAGGAAGAGGAGGAGGAGAAAGAAGAAAGAAAGAAAACACACACACACACACACACACACACACAAACCAAACCAAAACAAACAAAAAAACCTAAATTCCTGTTAGGCAAGGAGCATGTACTGGAGTCAAGTCAGAGACTCTTGCTAGTTTCACGTTGTGCTCTGACGTGGAATTTCCCTTGATTAAGCACATCCTGGAAAGCCTGTGTGCAAGGATGAGTGAGGATAAGGTGCTTTGGAGAAACCCCTGTGAAGTATGGGCTTTAGATTTTTCCTTACTGAAGCCACAGTAAGTGTGCTAAACATCATCTAATGTTTCTCCTGGCTAAAACTACTAGTGAGGCCAAAAGTAACATGGTTGTGGTGGAATAAATAACAGAATTGTTCTGAGAACCCTTTTTCATTTCTCTGGAAAGGAAGGCCTGTGGAGAGAACAGAACACTCACTATCCAGCTATTGGTAAACTTTTCTAAGGGAAGAGTAAGACTTTTGTAAGCTCCTTGGTCTGCGGAGATGATTTTCTTCCCTGTTTAGAGTGTTTAGAGCATCGAAGAAAGATGTCTCTGAAAATGATGTCTTTGTTCACTTTTTAAAATTATTGTTTTGGATCTCTCTTTTTCCTGATAATTATAGGCTTCAATTTTTCTGAACCTATGATGCCTTTGGCCATTATGATTACATATCACATCACAAATATCATCCCGTAATTTTGGGAAAAAAGCAAGGGTTCCATACGTAACCACTGAGATAGGGAAAGACATATTGAAATCTCCATTTATCCTCTCACTTAAAATTTGTTTCCTCTTTTCTAAGTCATTAATTTAGACCAATAAGTAAGACAGCTATCCTTGGAACTACGATCCGTTAATATTCTGCTAGGCAGTTTTCCTATCTCTCTGGAACAGACATTTTCTGGCTCTAACCTACTAATTATATCTGGTTGTTGACCGAGAAAACAAGAGCTTAGACAGATATTAAATAAAAATCAAAACAAAAAAGAAGGTCTAAGGAAACATGAGTAGTTTCTTCCAAAAGGAAAAAAAAAGGAATAAACATAAACTAAGTAAACTATTTTTCCCTCAAAAATGTGATTTATTTAACATTTGGGCCAGATTGTTAATTGGGAGGTATAATATCCATTGAATATTTTTTTAACTAAAATTAAAAAAAAAAAAATCTGGTTACTTTTTTTTATTATTATTTACCATAGACTAAAATCTCAGTATAATATGAGTATCTTTCTTTTTACATAGAACACACGAGAAGTTTAGACTACCAACTGTCAAGGTGAAAGAAGTTAGTTATAAAAACTTACGGAGAGTTAACATAATGTTTTGGTAATGTTAGGAAACAAATCTTAAACACAGAGAATTTCATGGGAATTAAAATTGTCCCAATGATAAGCTTTTAAAAATTTGATATGGTTTAAATAATTGTTCCTAACTTCTCATGGAGAAGAAGCAAGTATATTTGGCTTTAATCAGGTCCAAATCATAGAAATGCCATGTGACAGCCTTGAACACAGCAGGATTTGTCTATGCTTATTAATTAGATAGTGTTGGTCAAGTACTCTAACGATGAACAGTTATTAATAAATAAAGACTAGCCTTGTTATTGGGGTCATTAAACATGGGTTCATGTATACTGATGGAACTGATTAATCTTTTTTAATTTTAATGGGCTGAATTTTCTCACTGTGCAGTTCCCTTGTGTTTTTGAAACTCTTATTGCCTCTGAGTTCTCTCTCTTTTTTAAGAAGTACACAAATATGGGTACATTGTAACTCTATTGTTGGACCATAATTATACTCTAGTCTTGATGTACATATATTCTTTGAACTAAAATATAATGTAACATTTTGATAATATCTATTTAAAATTTAAAAATTGTCTTCACTATTATCATCTCATCATATATATTAATTGTATACCCTCTTCTTAGTCTATATATTTCCCTTATTTTGAAAAGGAAACTAGTGCAAAGAGAGTAATAATAGCAGCTTACTTATCCACTTTAGTAAGGAAGAGTTGGAAAACCCAACTGTGGTGAGAAAATTTTATATTACTTTGAATAAAGGGTTCTAAATTTTCCTTTTGTGTGAACACTCAAAATGGGAAGTATATTTGTATATAAGTACATACAGCTAAAAATCTTGGAAGTATTTAAATATTTGGAATGTAAAAATTCCTTATCTCCTTCATTCTAAAATTTTTTCATTGAAAATGTTCAGTTGCTAGGGAAATTTTTCATTAATATGAAACAAACCTTCAATTTGATAAGGAGATTTATCTCCAATAAGACAATGTGCTTTCTTTCTTTCTTGTTTTTTTGTTTTTTTTTTTTTTTAATATGCAAGCAGGGTTTATTAGTGATACATTCTCAGGGAAGAGAGTGGGCCTAACTGAGGTGGGGGAGAGAAAAAGGGAGGGGTGTCGGAGCCTGCCGACGAGACAAACGGTTCCTGAAGTGGGGAGTGAGGATTGAGAAAAAAATAGACAAGAGACAAAGATGGGATCGGGAGGGCGAGCAGTTCTAATTAGACTGCTGCGCCTACTTTATTTTTCAGCTTTCTTTTATACACACAGAAACAAGAAGGTTACATAAAGCGGCTGAGGCAGCAAGTACAGATTAGTTATGTTTTCTCAAAGTTTGGCCCTGACTGTTCTTAGACCTTTAGATATTTTCCCATTCCCAGGGCAGCAGGTGTCTGTTTGTTCTTTATGCTTATCGGAGTTCCCCTTAGCGATCCTCCCAAACTCTGCTTAAAGTTACATTTTCTTAACCCTTAATGCTCCAGCTCCCTACGGGGGGGGGGGGGGGGGGGGGGGGAGAGAGAGAGAGAGAGAGAGAGAGAGAGAGAGAGAGAGAGAGAGAGAGAGAAAGCTGGCTCAAAAATCAACAATGTGCTTTCATTATTCATTTTATTGTTTTATGTTGCTCTTACTGGATACTGATGAAAATCTGTATTAATAACATTTACCTGTAGTAATACATTTTTCTCTAATTAACAAGATAATTTTTTTTCACTGAAAATACAAAATACATCAACATAGTGGGTTAAAAAGGGAAGAGAAACATCTACCAAATATTCTATAATTGTTCACATTTTTCCATTTATTTATTCACTATTTATTGATTGCCTGCTTATGATTAATTTGAAGAAAGATGGCATATTATAAGAGTTTATATCTTAATTGGTGACTTTTCATTAAGAAGATTTACTATGCGCTACATTCAGCTCAGTAATTGAGTTGGGTAATTATTTAGGAAAGTAATTCTACAGAGTCCTTGTTATAGAAAATTACTCCATTTAACTTAATTTTGTCTTTATTCAATTTATTCTCACTTCTTCCTCTACCTTTTGTTTGAATGATCACACACTAGAAAAAGACCAAAATAAAATAAAATTAAATTAAAAATCCAATCATTTTTATATGACAAGGCCTGTGATGGTTTGTTTTTATATGCCAATGTGAAGGCTATAGTGCCTAGTCATTCTATCAAACACTAATCTAATTTTTCTCTGAAGAAGGTATTATAAAAATGTGTTTAACATATACAGTCCATTGATTTTATGTAAAGAAGATCATTCTGGATAATCTGGGTGGGCCTAATCCAATTATTTGAAAGGCAACCAAGGTTTTTCTGAGGAAGAAGAAATTTTGCTTGTGAACTGCAGTGGCAGCTCCTGCTGGAGTTGCCCCTGGACCTTCCTGACGCCCTGCCCTATGGATTTCAGACTTAGCTAGCCAGCCACTACAATTGCATAAACCAATTCCTTGCAACGGCACTCTCTCTCTCTCTCTCCCTTCCCTCCTCTTCTCTCTGTCTATCTCCAATTTCTTTTGTTTCTCTGGTAGGACCCTGACTCATACAAGGCCATTATGCTATCCCACTGTAATTATCACCAACACATTCGTAATTGGTTTATAAACAATAATTCATAAAGCCTCATTCTTTTTTTGGTAGGTAGGGTGTATTAACGATATATCTTTAATGCTTCCACATTTTGGGGCCTTCCTGGGAGAACTGTCTCTCCCTGGTCTCTTCCTGGTCCAATTCCTAGAAATAGTGGGGGATTTGCCTGCAAAAGTGTTCTTCACACGCAAATCATCCAATCAAGAGACCATACCTCTAACTACCTCTCTATCAGGCTCTCACAATCAGGGCCGCAATTCTCCTGCCTTAATCACCCCAGGACCAGATACCAGACAACGAGGGACAGCCGCCATGTCCCAGAGCCCATGGAAATTGTCTAAACTAGCCATTTCAAAGCCTGTTGACTCTGCTTTGCTATTTCTTCCCATGAAAACCACAATCACCGTAAAGGCTCTTGCCCACATTTTCCCCTCTCCCTCTGCATCCTGAAATACACTAGTGCTTCCTTTTGTGGTTCCCTCATAGAATAGTGTGCCTCCTGCTTTTGGGATCACTGAGTGCAATCAACCACCTTTTCAATAGAAATCATCTTCTCCCATTGTTAACTTTACAGTAATAAAAAATGACTTTGTGGAATACATTCCTTTTGTTCTTAATTAGTACTTAGTTGACTTTATATTTGGGGTCCAAATTCTAGATTGCCAAATGAATTAATATATGAAAAATACTCCAGATTTATTTTCTCTTTATGAGTATGTGTGTGGGCAATCTTTACTCTAAAAACTTCTCTTGTTTTCACAAATACGTATACATGCTTATACATATATTTTTCTCAAATACACACTCATGTACATTGGGCATACTCATATCTGTGTTGATGCTTTAGATACCACACTAAAATTAGAATTTATGTTTTCCTTATCTGTGAGGCATTTATAAACAACAACAAAAAAGGCATTATCTATAGACTACAGATCCAAATATCAGAAAGTTGATATCATTAATAAACTTTTATTTTTAATGTTAATTGTTTGATCACTTTGTTTCATGTTAATGCTAGCTTGACTGACTTCTTTCACTTACCTTTTGGTAGTTTGGCCACAGGTAGACATAACTATGGAAATGCATGTAATTTGAGAGACATTAATTCATAGCTGTAAAAGAAATGAACAGATGTATGAAATTTTAAGTTTTTAACTTACTTCATACCCACTGGTCATATATAACCTTAACATAATCAATTCCACCTCTCAACTGCCCTCCTCATCATGAATCTGCTTTTATACATCTGCTGGCAAATATTTGCCATTCTCTCAGGCATGGAATGTCTTGGAAATATTGATTTTGGCAATATTAACATTTTTGTGTAACAATGTTCGTGGGTCTATTTGACTATTTAATGTCATAATGTCTTGTCTTTTGAAATGAGTAGGAAATTAAAAGTGCTAAAAAGGTGGAAAGTGCAACTTTTAATCCACTTGAATGTTCATTAAAATTTAATTCAATTATGAAAGAAAATAAAAAGTTGAGCTATATGAAATTCTAGAAATCTAAAATACATTTTTTGAAAGGTGAGGCTTAATGATAAATTTATATACGTTATTAAACTGTGGTTTGAGTAATAATTAATAATGTTATAGCTAAAATTTTTGAGTGCTCCTTTGCCCAACCACAGAGCTAAGGTTTACAAATGCATCATATAACTTGATCCCACGACAACCCTTTAAAATATATGTCAGGAACTGTGAAGGGGTTGAGATTCTATTCTACTTGCCAACTAACAAGTTAGCATGACACAGATTAACGGGTGCAGGTAGAAGACACAGACTCTTGGATCAGAAACAAAATGCTGGCAGAAGCCAGACTATCAGCATTTGTACCAGTGTCTCAATTCCAAATTCCTATAGGGCAATGCAGTGCAGCGCCAGCTGACTCTGGGTTGCATTAGAGGATAGGAATGGCAAATTTAGGAAATCCTAGTCTTTTTAAGGGACCAAAAGCAAACTTGACAAATTTTTGCCTTGGAGGGGGGCATTATCATTATTATTCAGAACAGCAAAAGGTGGTGCTTCTACTCTGTCTTTGTTTGCTATGCAAACATTCTTGGAAACATAGTCTGGATGAAAATGTTGTCAGGACCCTGATTCACAAGACATGTAGAAATGAGAAAGACCCATGGGAAACTGTCTCCCAATAATATGTTTCCTTATTCCCAGTTTAATGATGTGGAAACAGGTTATAAAACCTCAGGTGACTTGGTTAAAGTCACACAAATTTGTATCAAAACATCATTCTATGTAAAGGGATGTTCATTATTCTACCTAGCTATTGATGGGATTAGAGATCACTGGAGAATCCTTTGTTTAGAGAATGTTGCCATTCATATCCCTCTGATTACATTTTGTTATCTGTGGACCACGCAGAAACAAAACAAAAAGCCCCACCAAAATAAAAACAAAAAAACAGCCTCACAACTCCTGATTAATCCACGCTTAATCCCTTTAGATATTTTCAATCATGTCTTCTTCCCAGTATTAGAATTAATTTCTTTTTTTTACACTTTATGTCACCTCAGTTAAGCTAAAAAGTTAACAGTTTGAAATATGTAAAATTAGTTTGTATGGCTCATAGCAAATAAAAATGCATATTGTTAACATTTGAAATAATTCCAGATGTTAGATAACGTAAAGATAAACACTAGCAATACCAATAATAAGCCTGTATATTTCCAATAAGGAATTTATAAAAAGTTTTAGTTTTCTGGAAATGGAACCTTCACTTAAAATCTGCAAGCTTATTGTTTTTGCTTTGAGACATTCAACTATCAAGCACCGTTTCAAGAATGCACTCTGTACTAAAATACAGAACTTTCTCCGTGTAATCATCAATGTCCAGGCTATTCAAGAAGACAATGCCTCACTTCCTATTATTTGGGAAAGTCACAGTGGAAGTGTAATCTTGTGCTTGACTTTTGATCAAAGAAGAGAAAGGGTGATTAGGACTGGAATGGCAGAATGCACAGGCCCTCAAGGAAACTTCTCAAGTGAATGCAGTGGGTGGATTTCTAAAGAGAGGAAAGAAGGGAAGCTTCCTGTTTACTCTGGTGTATTCGTGTTGTTTACATAAACCATGCTTGAGATTTCATTTTTGCTCTAAAATGTATGTTCATCGTACTTACCATGCTGGGCTAATAGTACTGGGTAAACCTGGCCCATTCAGAGGAAGAAGAGCAGTTGATTCTATTTAGATGTTGCTCTGAATAATCCAAAATTGAGTTCGTGGGATTATATACTGTGTAGAATTGGTTTCTGGATTTAGTTCCTGATAAATGACACTTTTTTTTTTTTCACCTTCAAGATATTATCCTCCAAAAGGATAAGGTAATAAGACAATAAGTTATGTAACATAATTTTCTGAAATGGGTCTAGATTGCCGAATAACCTCCCGGGTGTAGATGTGACCTTGGGAGTGTTTTGCACCTGTACTAATCTACAAGTATATGCATATATGAAGAGAAAATGCTTTATCATTTTCGCTAAAACACAAATAGAATCATCTACCAACCAGAATGCTCCATCAATTCCCTGTGCATCTAAACACCACATAGTCTATTCTGTACAGGGTATATGACAGTTTGGTTGAACATGCATTAAATTCTACACTGTTCTGAGGATTTGTTGAACAAAATTAACCAGTTTTGTCCTTTGAATTGTAAATGTTGCTTCTAAAGTACAGGTTAACATATCAGCAAAGAGTTCAGTCATCTGATCAGCTACCCATAAATCGCAAAAGCTCAGTACCAGGCCAGACTTACTTTTAAAATTCTGTTAATTTCCGACCTGTGTGAGGAGCCTGAATGAAATTTTCTCCAATTTCTGTAATGTAGTTCAGAGGAGTGGTTCCCATTTACAGGCAATGTGTAATACAGCAACTGAGTTATAGTGTAGGACCCACTGTACATTCTTCATAAGAATAAAATAGATGAAGATACAGTAGATGCAATCCCAACTCATATCTATAACTACATTAATCACACACAATTTTGATTATTTCACGGATGTATAAGAGCGCTAATACTACGAGACCCAAGTTTTTTTTTTTTTTTACTTCATTAAAAAAAAAGATGTAAGGCGTTTAAAATACAGAAGGCATAAAATGTGTAGAGATCTCATACTGGCAATCAGTGATTATTGTTATACTTTTTACATTTCCAAGGGCGAAGGGCATTATCTTAAAAGCATTAGCAGATTTCAGCTGTGAAGAAATAGCCACCTAAGGGCTGGAAAAAAGGTTAAGAAAGCTGTGGAACCAAATCATTGGGAAACTGAGGTAAAGAAGCAGGAGAAAGGAAGTCACGTAATTCGAGCTCGTGAATGAAGCTGAGTCGGAGCCCAACATGGGCAGATAAAATGTGACGAGAAAATGGTATTCTTTAAAATCACTGGGATAGACGGGAAAGCTGACTCCAACACATGGCAGAACAAGACTAAGATAACCCTGGTACTCACTCTGAAAAATCTGTATGCATATGTTAAATGGTAATGGAAGGGGCCCCTCTGTGGTTCATCCTTGTTGCAGTGGTTTGTCGTTTTCAATAAAAACTTAATGCCTCTCTCAGAGAATGAATGCGTGCCCTGGTTTATAAAGGGATAGCGCACTGGCCTTATTTCCAATGTCTGACAGTTCAGCAAATACACACAGGCACAACTGCCTATTTGCTATTTACTACTATGGTAAATGGCAAGCCATACAATGTGATCTGTTTAAATTGCATTTTGCAAACAATCCTTACTTTGTGCCATCCACTCTGTGAAACGTTATTATTATTATTTATGAGGCACAGTTAAGGGCGCCTGGTGCTGGGAGTATTGTGGATTTCTTTCTCATTTGATTTTGTGAATGGAAGGGACCCAGAGATGATCTCATTGGGGGCTTTCATTTTACAATAGAGGAAACCAGAATGTTATAATAACTTGACTGTGATCATACAGATAACTCGAGAAGGAGACCAACTATGAATATAAGTTCCTAGCAGTTTTGTTTTAAATTGGACTAAAATAGCCACATTCCTATATTTAAAGCAATTGTTGGTGACACAAAATAAAATTCCCAGTGAGAGTCATTGTCACCACAATGATCACTTTGAATATGCATATATATAATATGTATATATATGAATATGTATATATAATACGTATATATATAGTATGTATATGTATATAATACATATATATGTATATATATATTACTTTTGTACTCTATCTATCATCTATCTATCTATCTATCTATCTATCTATCTATCTATCTATCTATCTATATCTATCATCTATCATCTAATTTTTCTCCCTGGTTGTCACCTTTTTAGATATTTTGCCTTCAAGAATCTTATCGGTGAAGAATAGGTTTTCAAGGTTCATCATATGTAATGAATGTGGAGATTATGGTGTCATGTTTCTACTGGGAGGCTAAAATAAAGAATTTCCCAAGACCATGAAAGTAAGTGAGATAAATCGGTTCTCTGGGGATTAAGCGTTAAAATACAAATATAATAGCTCAGAGCAAAGATATGTGACATTTTTGAAAAGAGGCAAAATATTTCCTAGGTCTTTAAGGTCAAACTATAATCTTATTTCCATACATTTCAGGCCAGCTTGTGTCTTGATATCTTCACTGGGATGTCTGCCAGGCTTTTCAAATGAACAGTGAACTCTTGTTTTGTCCACCCAAACCAGCTTTTTCCTTCCCATGTTCTCCCAGCTTTTTGTAAAGAGCTCCAGTGGCATTTGGGTGTTATTTTTTATTTATTTCTGTCCACATCACACACCTCAAAGCCATAAGTATATACTACTCTCTTTTCCTTCAAAATGTATTTCAAACCCTCTAACCTTGACAAATACAAGTCAAGGTCAGAGGTCTCCCCCCTTCCACTTGAACCCTTCCATAAATCATTCTCTACACAGCAGCAAAAGTGATTCTTACAAAATGTAGATAAGATCACATCACTCCTTTGATGAAAAATAGTGCATGGCAGGCTTCTCATTGCATTTATTAACAAAGCAAACAAATGAATTCCTTTCCCAGCTTTATGAAACGCTACAAGATCTCTCTGTTGCCTATTTCTCTGAACTCACTTAATACTAATTTTTCCTTCATCCTCTAAGCTCCAAGAGTGCTATGGTGTTTACAAACTTTCTCCAGTGCCCCTACCTGTAACCCCTGGGACCACTCATTCCTTTGTTGTGATATTGACCCAAGTTGGGTAGGGGGCATGTGAGTGGTCAGGGATAGCTTAAAAACAGGCTGTCACACAGATTTATAAGCCATATTTGCATGTGCAGTAGCCTGGTGTGCTTTGACCTATTCTTGACTGATAATGAAGTACCAGGGGCAGGCACCTCATTACTCCTTCACCTGCGCTATATATTATATAATCACAAGACTAAAGAGTTAGGATTTAGGGACTACATGTCATTATCATACAATGGACCAGATTGTCCCAATGTCTCGGAGAATTGAAACTGGTTGTATTGTATCTTGATTTTAATATTTATTGTAATAACTTTAGGAAATTGTAGTAAGTCTATTTGGATTCCTTTGAGAATTAATGATTCTTAGGAAGAGAAATAGGTTGGGTATCAGAGAGATGAAGAAAAGCCAACACATACATGGATTAAGCATTTACTCTGCTCGATTGTTAGGTAGTTGTTATATGCTCCCAAACTACACTGCAAGGATCTCTTACACTCATTGTAGTTAATTTATGTGGTAATTTGATTAATGTCTGAGATGTCAAGTAGACAGTAAAATGAAAGCAAGGTTTTTTTTTCTTTTCTTTAACTTACTACTTGGCACTGTGTCTGATAAACAGGAAGTGCTGGAATGAAATTGTTGAATGTAAAAGACGAACACGTTATTTAATGATCTCAATAAACCCATCAAGAGGTAGTATTTCACACATAATACCACCACTCAGAGATAAAAAACTAACATTTTGTTTTGTAACAGTTATGAAATTCTTATAGACAACTAAAACTATATTTACCTAATTTTGCTCAAAGCTGCATCATACTTCATTGTATACAAATACCCACATTACATGGTCAATTCCCCCTTCTAGAAATTTAGGTAGTTTCCACCACTGTAAATAATTCTCTAACAAACACACATATATTTTCTTGTGTGTGATTTAAAACAATCTCCTCATCTTTGTAAAGGCTTTCTATTTCTACTTTTTGTTGTTAATGTTTCTGTGTTTCCCTCTTTTTATCTTGATTAGGTCTGATTGTGGCTTGTGTCCCCACCTCTCTCTGCCAAGGGAACACCTTTGAGATAAATGTACTGGCTATACTTTTTGCAGTTTTCTAATTCATTTATTTATATGCTGATATTTGATTAATTCCTTCCTTCTCTCTGTGCTAGATTTCTTTTTGGTTTTGTATTTTTTTTATAACCTCTTACATTAAATGCTTTATTCTTTCTTTCTTACAAACTAAAGCATTTACAGTTAAGCATGTGCTTCTAAATATATCCAAGGTCACATTTTAAGTTTTGATAATTCTTGTTATAAATTTTGGATTTTGTTTTATACTTTCATATTTTGGTACTTTTATACTTTGATGGATTTTTGATTGAAGTAAAACATACATCCAGAAAGTGCAGAAATCATGACTGCATGGCTAGGTGAATTTTTCCAAAGTGAACATACCCAATGTACCCTGTACCCACCCACCCCCACCCCCGCCAATATTATTTCCTAGGTTGTTGCTTTGCAGTCAGAGGATACAGTTTGCATATTTTCTATTTGGAAAAGAAGAAAACCTATGTTTTCTGTTGTCAGCTCACTCGGAAGAGCAAAAGAGAAAATCTAAGTTGAGCATGCCCAGTTCATCCTTTAAAAAATCCACCAATAAATTATCTCACTCGGGTTGCCTTGGGAAGGAGGGGACAAGAATGGCTCTGCTAATGGAATGGTCACTGTGTAGAAGGAAACATCACAAATGGGAAAGATGCTGGCCTATCAGCAATGCTTGCCTATTTTTGTTTACTTATTTCCATCCATTCATCTTTAATTTAAGCTTAAATGACTAAATAATTTAAGTTTATTGTACTACTTTATTAATCTGTGTGTCTCTGGGCCATACATTGCCTTTATAAGCTAATTTCATCTCTGATTTCTTCTTTGTGTTCAGGGAAGCCACTGAGTCAATGATCTGCGTCATCTGTTTTACTCCCTGTGTGTCAGATAACTGGCTGTATCTAGTTTCTTTCTTATGCTGTCATATACCAACTTTAGAAGGCCTCTGCAATACCAGGAAGCCCTTGTAACTCGAGGTTCTGTCTCAGTCCATTCAGGCTGCTGTAATCAAATACCACAGACTGGGTGGCTTACAAATTACAGAAATGTATTTCTCTGGAGGCAGGACATCTGAGATCAGGGTGCCCACACTGTCAGATTCTGTACCTGGTTAGGGCCTGGTTCATAAGTGGCTGCTTCTCACAGTAACTTCACTCAGTGGAAGGGACTAGGGCGCTCTGTGGGGTCTCTTTTATAAAACCACTAATCCCATTCATGAGGGCTCCCCTCTCATGACCTAAGCACCTCACAAAGATTATCTTTCTAATATCATCTCATTGGGCATTACTGTTTCAACATATGAATTTTAGAGGGACACAAACATTCAGACCGTAGCAAGTCCCATTGGTACTATGTAGCTGGACGAAATATTCAAATTTTATGAGGTAAAGATCACACTTGTTCCTAATTTTCAACACTTTTCAATGTATTTTTATATCTTTTTGTTTATTTTAAGGGGGCTCTGATGGGGTGGGAGAGATAGATATTTGCATTCAGTTATTTTCTGACCTGGAGCTTTCCTTTCTCTTTTAAAAAAATAAGTTCTGAATCTTTATTCATTTACGCATTCTAAAATTATAAGTATACATACACTTATAATAACCTGAGTTCTCAGCTTAAAAAAAATTAGCTGGGTTATTTGTAGTCATATCTGACATGGTTTTGTGCCAATGTTCTAATTTGTATATGTAGTTTTTATTATAATTTATTCTAAAGTTTCGCTTGTAAGTTTTCTCCTTACATATGCTGGGTCATTTGTGTTTTTCTTGGATTTTTATATCTTACAGTGAATGGTAACCCATCCTTATCATTTAGATTCCCTGCATTTTTATAAATCCTAAATTTATTCTACTGGCCCATGAGATTCATAGGCATGGAAGCTTATCAGAGGTATTACTGAGGATCCAATATTTTCCTGGCTGGTTTTTATTTCCCTTACTGACTAAACTATTAAACTATGTCATGTTTAAATTTCTTTTTTTTCTTAGAAAAAAATAAAAACAAATTGAAATATCTATCTATCTATCTATCTATCTATCTATCTATCTATCTATCTTCTCAGGCTTAGCTTTTCCCTAGATATAGACTAAAAGTTGAGAGAACTTAAAGAAATACATGAATTTTTAGTTTTTGAGAATGGAGAATTGATAGAGAAAAGTAGTCAGTTACATAGGACAGGGGTTGGTCTGTAGCTTCATTTTGTAGCTGGGTGATACACAAGTCTAATGTTCTAAACTTCATAAGGTGGCTCCATGTATAGGTTTGTAATTTTACCATCATTTATGAACTAGTTTGAGAATGCTTATGACTGTTACAGTTAATTTCACCAATCCAGTGTAGTTCTGTTTCTGAAAGTCTCAGATATGACTATTCAAAGATATATATAGCATAGCCGTAGCAAATATCCTTCCTACCAGATTCCATTTTGCTCAATATTCTGGCACTAATTTAAACATCTTTCAAATCTGCCCTGTTTTGATTTTATGTCTGACACTCTGTCTCCTAGCCTGTCTTTTTTTTTTTTTTTAAGATTTTACTGGGGAAGGGGAACAGGACTTTATTGGGGAACAGTGTGTACTTCCAGCCCTTTTTTCCAAGTCAAATTGCCATTTCAATCTTAGTTGTGGAGGGCGCCGTTCAGCTTCAAGTTGTTGTCCTTTCAGTCTTAGTTGTGGAGGGCGCAGCTCAGCTCCAGGTTCAGTTGCCGTTGCTAGTTTCAGGGGGCGCAGCCCACCATCTCTTGTGGGAGTCGAACTAGCAACCTTGTGGTTGAGAGGATGCACTCCAACCAACTGAGCCATCTGGGAGCTCAGTGGCAGCTCAGCTCAAGGTGCCATGTTCAATCTTAGTTACAGGGGGTGGGGCCCACCATCCTTGCGGGAGTCGAGGAATCGAATTGGCAACTTTGTGGTTGAGAGCCCACTGGCCCATGTGGGAATCGAACTGGCAGCCTTGGGAGTTAGGAGCACGGAGCTCTAACTGCCTGAGTTACCGGGCAGGCCTCCTAGCCTGTTTTTATTTAAAGTGACAAAAATGATGTGCTACATGAGTATTGCTGCCTGCAGTCGAGACCAAGCACAGTGGCTGAAAGTAATATCCTTTCCAAAGATAGAAAATTTTGGTAAAAACGGAGAGGAGGAGCAATAGTAGTTGAGGGTAAAGTAATAACCAAATGGGTAATGAGGAAAATCTATATTATATTAACACCTCAAAAGAGGCTAATAGTGTCAGAAGTAAAGTACCTGACAGTAGAGTACAAAGGAGAAGCAAAGTTTTTTCCTTCAAATGGAAATAAATGTTATAGCTTCTTTTCTCAGGATCCAAAATAGTGCATCAAATCAGTAAGGAGAAATGGAAAAACTTTTGAGCAGCTATCATAATCTAACCAAAAACCTACTTTTTCTGTTTTTTCGTGAAGTGTGATTGGAAGTTGATTCATACAACAATTTCACTGAATGCTCATTATTTATAGTTGTCAAAGTCAATAACCTATCACGATAGTGAGTAGAGTAACTGATCAAGACCAGGTAGAGAGGCTAGTGACTTTGAAAAAGAGCCACATTCATGGTAGCAAGAAGGAGGGATGGAAGGACTAGAAGTAACAAGTGGGGAGAAGAATGTGTGCAACATAGTAAGTAGAGGAAGTGGAAAGATGAAAGGCATGATCCAAGTGGGGAAATCCAGTGTTTTAGACCTTGGAGATAGAGCAATTTCAAATAATGACAAGCCTCAAGGTAGGGCAACCCCGATGAAATTAACTTGAGGGTTATTTTAGGTCAGGAAGTCAAGGCCCTGTGAGATTGGCGTTTTAAGGTTTGTCGACATGGATAGGAAGTTACCAGCAGTAGTCATGGGGGAAATGGTGAACTGGAAGCTTATGTATAGGTGGTTAAGTTACAACAATTCAGAAGATAATGACATTGAGAAGAGAATGATTTGAAAGCAGGATGACAACTGGTCACCTGTTGCCTTTGTGTGATTTGAAAATCCTGATGCTGCCCTGGGCTAAGGCTACAGATTGTGAGTAGTGATACTTTAGCTGGATTTCAGCTCATACCTATGAGGTCCTTTTGTACATGACACAACCTGTCAATCAAACCCAGTGAGCACATGTTGATGGTATGGATTTTAAATCAGAAAAGGCAAAGGTGATAGAACATCAGTGCTGAATATCAATGGTCAGCCAAGTCTTTGCAAATGTATAATAAGCACATCCCACAAATTCTTACAATGATATCAGATTATATGTATATGTATGTGTGTGTGTGTATATATATATATATATATATATATATATATATATATATATATATATCTCCATGATCTGATTTATATCTTCCCATCCTTAGAGACATTGTAATCATTTTAGAACAATGAATTCCAGCAAAAACAGCGATAAGAATCAAATGGACTGACCTATTCTACTTACCCTTGGTATTGAGTGGAGTGGGAGAAATGGCTCTCATTGCAGTGCATTGCATGAAAGAGTCTACCGCCTCTTCAAAGGTGAAATCCAGCTTTCACTTCAGATGGAAGCTGTAGCAGTCTGGAGGAGAGGCTATAGTACAGGTCCTGAAAGTCCCAATGACAGCGGTAGAAAAGACCTGGCTAGGGTAAAGGGGGATAAGCTGGGGTTTCTAGGAATGAGATTTCAGTGAGAAATAACAGTGGGGAAAGAGTGTGAGCCAAGGGGTTCATTTTAATAATCCCATTGAAAGAAGCAGGAGAATGATGGGGAATATTGCCTGCCTATCCATTAGTGATGCGTTTGGGAAGGCAGAGGGTAAAAATGGGTAGGGAGAAGTGTGATTTACTGGAACAACTGGCTGCAGAGTTTCAAATGGAATACACATGTACATTATTTTATGTCCCTGTACCTTATTTCCTAGGTACTTTATGTGCTGCTGTTCATGCAGCTGAATTCATGGACCAGAAAGGAGAGCTATAGGTGGCATAGGCTGGTGAACCTTAGGATCCAGAAGTTTGAAAAGTGGGAATATATATATGATTTTAATGTATCCAAAATTAATGTCTTTTACAGCCTTGGGAAGTTAATGATTCATATTTATTTTCTCATTTATGTAACTAGGGTCATGTACATAAAAAAAGTATCAGCAGCTTTGTTACTAGATTTCTATAGACCTCACAGAAACTCCAACCACTAGAACATGCGTTTCCTGGGGGAGGATAAGTCTTATAAATCTGCATCCCCAGTGTGTAGCACAGTGCCTGACATGTAATAGATCTCTAATACTTTTGGGGTGAAAGAATGAATAAATTGAGTCAGAATACAGCCTTGTAAAATTGTGGACTGTTCTTTCTTTCTGTCCTTTTATATCAGAAGTTCTCATTGCATTTTGGGGGTGAGACATAAATATCACCTTGTGCATGATTCAACCACTTTAATACTGATACTATCTTCCTTAGTTATTTTAACTGAACTTGAAGTAATTGGGACCTGGTCTTTTATTCTGATTGATAAGTAATCTGCAAATGGCTGGATGGATTGGTTTGACCATACGGAGCTGGTCTGACTCATTCTATCTCATTTCCTCTGCAGACTATCAAGATAATGAACCTCTCAGAGTTGCATTTATTCTAGAATAGAAGGCTGCAAAAGGGGAATTAAAATTATTTATAAGAAAGCCTGGGTGAATAAAACACTATAATTTTTGATGGCAATGATAGAGCACTCATTAGAAAACCAAGGGCACTGATCAATTTGTAATTTCCCTGATATAAAGAAACCAAGCTATCTTATGCACAGGCTAAGTATTTCTCTCTAATTTTTAAAAATTGTGAGCTGATGACAAATTACTGCATGAGTAACACATGAGGACTGAGCATGCATGTTTATATTTCATTGTTTTAATCTAATTTAATACAACACACACCAAAGTCTCTCATACACACATTTAATGACACACATAATCATGATTCTGCTGCATAATAATTAGGCATTAGTGATAAGCACTTCCCATAAATTACTGTAATTAGTATTACTCTTATACCACCACAGCAAGTTTTTTAGGTTTTCCCTTCTAATTTTGTTAATTCTTTAGTATCTATCATCAACACAAATGTCAGCCATTTCCCTAATGCCAAGTATAACTTAATTATCATTATTCTTTTCCCAGAGTAAGGTCTCAATCAATGCTTGTTGGATTGAATTGTGTAAAATATAACACAGCAGCTAACATTCGCCGAGTTATAAGGCAAACAACTTGGATTTGCTCTTCAGAGATGAGGGTCTCTATGTGCATTTCTCAGGGTCAAGTGCTATCTCTCCCATCCTATATGCTTAATCTCCTTACTCCTTCCATGAAAGAACCTTGAGTTTCAGGACATGATGAAATGCAGGTCAGGAAATGCTTGGCTGCAGCAGAAAGTGGTGACTATTGATCACTGACCTGCTCTGTAGCTCAGAGATCAAGAAGTTGGGTCAAAGATAGAGCTACGTGAATGGAAGGGGAGCAATGAAAATGCGTCCTCTATACCAATCACCTTGTTATGTTGGGATGAGAAGTGAGCTAAGAGATTAATGTAGTTCATCAACTTTGGGGTCAAGATTAACAGAAGCAGGGACAGAAAGTTGAAGATTTAGAAACCCTCAACACCATCTGAACTAGTCATCACAGACACCTAATGAGGGGTAAGGGCAATTTATCTCCTGGATAACCTTGCCCTTGAATGACTATGGAGTTAAGAGAAGAACTCCTGGTTTCAAAAAATATTTTTTTTCTGTAAGCAGGAGGCAGAGCTTTCCTTCTGCAATCTGAGAAAAATAACGTAGGAATTCAAATACCTCACAGAAAACATCTGTATAAGTAAATTTTAACCAAATGTTAAAAATGAGACCAAATCTTTTCTTTGATTGTTTAGGAGAAGGGACTAAAAAGTAGATGTGTAATGTTGGCAGAAGTGCTGGCTGGGCAAATATTGACAGCCCTCACATAAACTCGCATCTTAGTTTCTTAGCATGTTCGTAGTAAGGATATGTAACGATTGTAACTTAATTGTGTTTCTTGGTGGAACAACAATGGTAAAAAAAAAAATCACAAGACAAAAAAAGCACTGTGTGACTGAATTAATTTCCCATTGATGCTCTAACAAAATAAACACTTAAACCAACACAAATTTATTATTTTATAGTTCAGGAGATCAGAAGTCCAATACATGCCTCATGGGGCAAAAATGAAGGTGTGAGAAGGGCTGCATTCTTTCTATGCAGGCTCCAGGGGTTAAGCTGTATCTTTAACTTTTTCAGTTTCTAGAGATCACCCATATTCCTTGGCCTGTGGCTCTCTTCCTCTATCTTCAAAGCCATAAGCATCATAGCATCTTCAAATATCTCTGCCTCCCTCTTTCATTTATAAGGACCCTTGTGTTTACATTTGTACCACCCAGATAATCCAGGGTAATCTCCCCATCTCAAGTCTTTAATCAATCTGCAATGTTCCTTTTGTTATGTCAGGTAACATATTTACAGGTCTGGGAGTAGGATGTGGATACTGGGGTGGGTGGGTGGGGGACACACATTTTTCTGCTGATCACAGCAACTGATTGTTCATCTGGCTCTTGAGTACTAAACTCCCTAACAAGGTCCATGCCTATAAAATCTGTGACAAGACACTCACTCATCTATGGAGCAGCCTCGTGCCTCCCTAAGCCTCTTGATGGCCTTTTTCACATTAGCGTTTATATTCTAGTGGGGATCATTTCACTGCACTCTGTCCAATGCAGGGACAGATTCTTGGTCATTGCGTTCCTGGAAGCCACTGTGTTTGCCATGTTCACACCCCATAGATTAGCCATCCTGCCTGATTCTTACAGTGACTTTCACAGGCGATTCAGGCCAGGAAGCATGAGAATAATAACAAGCGCAAACCCTTTTGTAGAGATTACTGTGTATTAGCGACTGTTTAAAACGCTTTACATGTATTAACTAATTTAATCTTCATAACGCTTTTATGAGGAGGGTGCTATTGTTATCTCCATTTTACAGGTGAGAAAACTGAGGCCTAGAGAAGTTAGGCAAATAGACAAAGCCCACACCTAATACATTTCAGAGAGGAGATTCAAACCCTGCTGTCTGGCTCTGGAGTGCATGCTTTAATCACTATACTGCATATTGCTTCTCACAGTGCATGTAACAAAAGCTTAAATTAAAAACATGAACACCACAATCCTAAACTAAAAATAATGCTAAAAACGAAAAAAAAAAAAGGAGAGTGGGAGGCAGAGTTAGGGGATGATTTGAAGAAAGCGAGCCTGCACACCCTCACATGGGAGACAGAGAGAGAGAGAGAGAGATTTCATAATCTGGGCCACTGGATATGAGAGGCACTTTGTACGTTGCACAAAGACAACGCATAGAGCCATTGAGGGGTGTCTGGGGGCTGACACTGTGACACATTTGCATGCACTCAGAGGGGATGTCTTTTACTACCTGCACAAATGTGCCCTGTAAGCTAGCAGCAACCCTGTGTACAGGCTGATATGTATATGAGCAATTTTTTGACTATAGAAATGGATTTATCTAATAAACATTACATTAAAAGATTCAAAAAATATGTTTTCTAGCCTCAGAACTGTTGGCTTCCCATCAGAAGTCCTAGGGAAGTATTTAAGGGGTAAGAAATTTGAGCTAATTGTTATAAGATCTGGTGCCCATATGACACCAGCACTTTCACCCATTCACTCCTGGTCTTCTATGAATCATTTCTTTCTCTTCCCTTCTTCCTTTCTTCCTTCCTTCCTCCCTTCCTCCCTTCCTCCCTTCCTCCCTTCCTCCCTTCCTCCCTTCCTCCCTTCCTCCCTTCCTCCCTTCCTCCCTTCCTCCCTTCCTCCCTTCCTCCCTTCCTCCCTTCCTCCCTTCCTCCCTTCCTCCCTTCCTTTTGTAGTTAAGGGCTTAACTATCAAGATTTCAAATGGTCTACATAGGTTTAAAATGTGACTTTGTTTCATTTTGTTGAAACATAAATAGCTGTCCAGTGGAAACGGGCTGGGTTCTTTCAAAGCCACTTGAAAGTGCCGCGGTATCTCTGTATGGTGACTTGTGCCCCTGCTTTAGCTGTGAGATTTATCAACTTCTTAACGAAAAGATATTCTATGGAAATCACATGAAGTATTGATTTATAATAACTAGATAGCAGACACCCAATGATCAATGAATTTTAATCCTGAAATACGAAATCTTAGTCACTCTGTCAGTAGTTAAAAGCATTTAACAACTTCATATTGGTTGTTCGTTAAAACTGCTCTTTAACACAATGGCTGTTTCTGAAAACACTTGGATGTGGGAAATAATTGCATTTCTATTGAAGCTATTAGAATGAATCACAATTGGTTTTCACATAAAAGTTTTTAATGCATCGCTGTTTCACATAATACGTTCCTAGGCAAAGCCTCTTCAAATAAAGCTGTTTTGTCCTCAAGAAATTTTATCTGTAAATTATCTTTACCTATAGTTTAGATAAAATATTCTCTTTGTTTCCTTTTTTCATTTACTATTAAATTATTTCTAGAAATATGATAACACTGCTATGGACTGAATGTTTGTGTCTCCTCCCAAATCCATATGTTGAAATTCTATTCCCCAATGTGATGGTATTTGGAGGTAGGGTCTTTGGAAGGTGATTAGGTCACGAGGGTGGAGCCATCATAAGTGGAATTAGTGCATTTAAAAGAAGAGACACAGGGGGGATGATCTCTCTCTCTCTCTCTCTCTCTCTCTCTCTCTCTCTCTCTCTGGATTTCACATAACAGTGTCATATGAAGACATAGCAACTAGGTGTCTATCTGCAAACCAGGAAGAGGGCCTTCACACAAGATCTGCCAGTCCCTTGATCTTGGACTTCCCATCCTCTAGAGCTGTGAGAAATACATTTCTGGTGTGTAAGCTACTCAGTCTTCGGCATTTTGTAACAGAAGTTTGAACTAAGACAAGCAACTGCAGTCATTGTTGTGGTCACTCTGTAAAAGCAGGATGGACCCCCATTCAGAAATAGGTTTGGTTGTCAATATGATGATGCTACATGCATACCAGGAGGGAGTGAAAGGTTTCTTATTGACATAATGGGGCTTTGGGGAAGTTCTGTGCAGGACATGAAGCTGGTCCAGAAATGACTTGGGAGAACAAGAAAAGGAGACTAGGTTGGGTTTTTACGGTTATTAGAGGTGTAGGGCTGGAGTGAAGTCTCCTGCCTGTGGTTTGAACTTCCCATTAGAACCAAAGGAAAGAGCACCTGTGGCTTTAGTGTCAGTGTCACCGGATGGGGGCAGAAGCATAAGGGAGAAGGGGGAGGCTTAAAAATGATCAGCTGTCAAACATCAAAAAATGGAGTCAGATTCTTTATTACAATCCTTCTTGTTCAAATCTAGTTATACAATAGACATTTCCATCAAGTCTTACAGAAATAAAGAATAATTTTAAGCTTCTTTTCTTTTAAATATAAAAATTACATAGAGCATGGTGGAAAAAGCAAATAAAACCAAGGAATCCTGGAGGGTCAACTGGTGGCCACGTCTTTTGGTGACCTTCTCCTATGTCACAGGTTAAGGGATGACTGGTCTAAAGTATATTGCTACTGCTCACATTGCTGCTGAGTCACCAGTCGTGATTTTGATTTGTTTCATATATAGTAGTTCAGTCTTCGTTGCTTTCAGTCTTTAGTCACTTTCTTGTGACTCACTTGCAAGGGAATTAACATTTAAGTTTTAAAACAATTGTCAGTTTCCTCTGTGAAGTTTTAAATTTCCTATACTCCTCTGTGGTGTCAGTCATCTGCCTTCCCATAGGAGAGTTTTGTCTCTAACTTCAAGATCTATTGGATTTCTTGTGGTGATGAGATAAACAATATCATTAATTTATGACTTAAAGCACTTCAAAACATATTTTCACATTTTGATAGACTTAAAATATCTCAGTGTTGAGCAGAGATTTTTAAATGGTACCTATTATTTTCGAACAACAGTATTTATTATTATTATTATTATTATTATTATTATTATTACCATTTTGTTTAGGAAAAAAAGAAAAGGAGAAAGTGTTGGAGATTGGAAGAGAAAAAACATATATACCAAAGGGAAAATAGAAAATGATTTTTTTTCCCTCTGATTTCTAGTTACCATTATCCTTAACAGTTAAGAAAAGTAGCTTGCTAGATGAAGTAGCACACAGAGTTATATTTCTAATAAAGTTATGCTTAAAAACATGGGTTCCCTGTGAAATTACCATGACATATGAATGAATATACTTCCCATCTCATTTACCTGACTAAATGTATGATGACCCCATTTCAAATACAGAGTAAAGTCAAGAAGGGTGAGTCTGTCCAGGGATGAGAAAGTGGTTTCCCCTTGGGCACCAATTCTGACACAATGGTCGTTGTTGGGATGTCCCATTCTGAAACCAAATGAATGGTTTGTCAGCTAAAAGAATGTATCAGTGATTGAGTAATAATGTTGTTATGGCCAAATGATGGATTGTTTCTTGTCAAATGTAAATGTCAGCTATAAACTGGGTATTCTAGAGACTGGATGGATCTGTGCCAAGTTAAAGGCGCACACACACAAAAATGCAATGATTAAGAAATTATTTCAAATTCTTTTTTACTAGGTAAAAAATAAGTTTGGGGAGAATTTATCTTTCTCATTTAATGTAAAAAGTAGAAAAATAAAGTCTGCTTAATTTAAGGCTCTAAATAATTGATTTATTCATGATAATTTTATAACATTTGATAAATATACAAACAAACAAACAATCATTCGCATCCTCACTCAACAGAGTTCAGGTGCAAAGCAAACTGGAAACCTGATTAGGACAAAGTTCTTAGGACAAAGCTGGGAATATAATGCATCGGGTGGGGAAAATAAAGGACTGAAAAGGCAGGAACTGAAAAGGGGGACAGACAATGAAAAATTATTTTTTGAAGTGAGAAGAAAAGTAGTACATGCTGATAATTGGAGCTCAAACTATTGCAAGAAAATCAACTAAACTAGGAGCACCCAATAATTTAGTGCTCAGAATATACCAGGTGTGTGTGTGTGTGTGTGTGTGTGTGTGTGTGTGTGTGTGTGTGTAAAAGTACTTTGCAAGTATTATAGTTTATATTTCAAGTCTTAGATATAACAACATAATCCCTGGGAGGTAGCTGGTGTTTCAAAATAATAAAACCAGTGCTGAGGGCAATGGAGTGAATGCCTCAGATCTTCACCCCACCTGAGCAATCTGGATGAAGATACCATGCTCTTTCTTAGTCACTGTCCATATTGTTTTTCAAAACTCATGGGTAAGGTATATTTTTATTTTTTCTCATCTAATAAGGGAATATCCGAATATAAATTCAACACTAAAATAAAATAAACAAATGAATGCAGCAGACTGAATAATGCTCCTCTCCTTCCCCGCAAAGATATCCACATCTTGATCCCTGAAACCTGTGACTGTTACGTTCTATGGCCAAGGATGGCTTTGCAGATGTGATCAAGTTAGGGACTGTGAGATGAGGAGACTCTCCTGCGTTACTCCAGGTGGTCCCTGAATGCAGGCATATGTATTCTTCTGAGAGAGAGGCAGTGGCAGATTTGACACAGAAATAGAGCAGGCGATGTGAACAGAGAGGCAGAGATTGGAGTGATGCAGCCACAGCCAAGGAATGTCCACAACCACCAGAGCTTGAAGAGACAGGATCGAATTTTCCCCCTAGAGTATTTGGAGGGGACCACAGTCCCGCCGACACCTTGATTTCAGCCCAGTGAAACTGATTTCATATTTATGGCCTCCAGAACTGTAAGAGAATGAATGTCAGTTGTTTCAAAGCAACAAGTTTGTGGTGATTTATTGGAGCTGCATTAGGAAACTAATACACAGGGTAAAAAGCGGCAAAGTGATTTAAAGCACTAAATTTATGGTAATATAGTATAGCAGCCATAGGAAACTAATAGTATGCGTTTTTTTTAAAAGTTGAATATCTCTTCCCTCAGGAAAGTCTTCCCAGACTGGGTAAACTTTCTCTAACACAGACTTCCCAGCACCTCCAATGTATTTTTGGTAACATTCATTCATAGTTGCTTTCAGCTATCTTGTTTATTTCCATAGCCCAAGGTACACAGCAAAGTACCTGTCACATAGTTGTGGCTCAATAAATATGGGTGAAATGATTGAACAGAATTCAAGGCAAAGGATCAATACGGTGGTGAAAATTGAATTGTGACTCATGCAACTCCTGGTAGGGTAAAGTCCTTTGGGTCAGAGTGAAGGGTTGGGATAGGGCACGGAAGTTTATACTGCCTACCCCACACATACCTGTGAGGATAGGTGGAGACAAACTAAATTGCTTAGTGATTTTGGAAAACAAACTGCCTGTCGCTATTAGAATTATAAAGCTATATAACTTTTGACTGAGTGGACTGCTTCTTGGGATTTACCAGCATGTAAAAATATATGAATGAACAGGAGTGCTTATTGCTAAGTTCTTCATGGCATGAAACCCTGGAAAAAGTAAATACCCAACATTAGACAAAGAACTGAAGCAATCATGGTATATCTACACTATGAAATATTATGCAGCCAGTAAAAATTAAATAGAGCTATAATAATTGATTTGCAGGACTGTCCATGAGATGTGGAAAATGTATGTTATATGATTCTATTTCATATTCAGCTAGTATTATATATGTATTTAAATGAAATTACATTATTGTCCATGCTCATAGTCGTGTGTGTGTGTGTGTGTGTGTGTGTGTGTGTACCTATATATGTTAAAAAGACAATGTCATAAGGAACAGTGATGTGGTTGGGAGGGAGATGTGGAAGTGGCAAAAGAAAAAAAGAAAAAGGAAAGACCATGCAAGTAAAAGCAAATATACTATCATCTATTAATGTGTTTATATAAATTTGTACTTATATATAGATATATTTATAAACATTTAAAAAAGATAAATACAGTTTCTTTTGTTGAAGTGTAATTGACATATAGCAATATATTAGTTTCAGGTATACAACATAATGATTCAATATTCGTATATATTGCAGAATGATCACCGCAATAAATCTAGTTAATGTCTGTCACCATACACAGTTACAAATTTTTTATATTTTTAAATTTTTTGCATTCTCATCTATCACCCCAGTGATTCAAACATAGTAGGAATACTTGATAGTGTTGACTTTCCAACATTTTTAATTAAGATGAAAACAAGAACAATGTATGGATTTCACACCTAGAGGGAGGGCAGCTCTGCAAAAGACCAGTCAAGTGCAGTAGCGAGAAGGGGGGAAAGAGTAGAACGAGGAATTCAATCTGTAACTGACTGTGAACAATCAATTGAGATAACTCACTACCTTCGGACCAGCCCCAATTTTTAAATGTTGTTGTTTAGGGAATGGCTTCCAAGCAGGAAAGGGGACTTAGAACAGTGTGGTAGGGGGCAGTGGTAGAAAAAAGTTAATGTGTGTTATGTTTCCAGTATATTGAAGCATAACACAATGTGTGTTATGTTTCCAGTATATTGAGGTTTCACAATAAATCAGTTCTGAAAGAGGAAGAAAGGACCAGCTGTGATACATCGAGACTTCAGCCAAATAAGTAGAAGCACTGGATTGCTTCCCCAAGGAGGTGGCCAGTGAGTAGGACTCCTGAAGATGGACAGTAAATGCACGCAGCACCCAACCACATGGCCCAGGCTGGTAGCCACCAGTTCTAGTCCATGCCAGCCACGCGTGAGGTCACTTTTCCCTTATCCATCCCGACCCAGGGAACCAAATTTACTAAACTGTTAGGCTTGAGCACAACTGTCTAAAAAATGGCCTAGTCTGATTTCCCCTACTGTACTTACCCTACTCTTCATTTCCATAGTATTTATCACGTTTATGGATTAATCGCCGAAGTCTGTTCTCCTTCCTCCACACCCACCTCTCTAAGGGAAGGCACTTAGACTCACTGTTATATTCTCAGAACTTAGCATGCTGCCTGGTACTAAATAAAACTTCAAAAATACTTGTTGAAGGTCTGTAAACATACCTTTGCTATCCTGGAAAATGCATAAGCTAGTGATTATTACTTTATTTGTTGTTGTTATGAGCCCATCTGAGATTTTAATGAAAGCCATGAGAACTCTTCCCAGAAAATTTGTGAGTTATGTCACATGTTCTGGGATTTCATTGACCCCCTAAAGCCCATTTATGTGGGATTCATCATTTCCACATTCTGCTAATTCCTCACTTTAAACAGCAGATGTCAACTTTTTTGGAGTACGTACTATTCATCAGATTTAGAGCTGTTTTACATGTTTATATGTCAGTTAACCCTTATAGATCTGGGAGTTTTAAGTCCTGTTTTTAGTTTTCTAAACAGATAAAGTATCAATGTTAGAAAGACCCACTTACCCACTTACTTAGCAGCAAAGCCAGGACTCAAATCAAGATCTTTTTTCATTCTAGCCTGAGTTTGCACTGTTAACCACTAAAAACCATCTGCCTGTGTTCCCGCCCATGGTGAGCAATGGAGTTATCCATGAAGACACTTAATCTGCCCTAGTAATAGCCTGAAATGATGACATTCACTGGCTTGAACTCCTGACTCGATGTGAGCAAAGTTTCCTAGATCAAACAGGACAGGCAGTTCCCCCAGCAGCACTCTTGACACTTAGATAGCCTACATTCCTGTTGTACTTGTTTAGCAATTGGCAGAGCTGTGACTCTAAATTATCTCGTGCATGTTTCAGACCATTTAAATTGTCATTGTAGGATTTTGCCTATTAGCAAAATACCATCCCCTGAATACTGATTATGTAAAATAGCACCATTGTCTGGTAATAGGAAAGCAATGACTTCTTGAATGTAGTCCAGCATTATGATTGCTCTTTTTTTAGTGAAATGTAAGGAAGTTGCTTGTGCAATATTCTTTATGTAATTAGATTCAGGGTGTATTCCTATTTTACCACATGTTGCTAGAAAAGAAATAGGCACAATATTTTAAAAAATGCTTCATTGCATATTTAAATGTCCTTTGTCACAATTGAGGCAAATAAAGAGTAGAACAGGCCTTCTTTGGCATTTTTCTCCCCTCTTCTTTGGCGGTGACAACATTTCCATCACAGATTGAATGGACCCTGGAACACTAAATGTACTGTTGGCATGGGAGTTAGCTCTTAGCTGGCTGGTCCCAGAGGCAAGTGCTCCTGGTTAAATTGGGAGCCATTACTATGCCGGTGACTAATCAGTTGAGTTATTCACTTTTAAGTTTCATCATTTTCACATTTAAAGGAATTTTGGTCAATAAGAGAAAATTGTACTTATTATATCCAAATGCAGATACATGTTTAGAAAACTTGTGGTTTAGAAAATCATTAGTAGCATGTGCACACCTCCATTTCTATCTCTAGCTCTTTATAATCATCATAACGTCATGCTCCCTCCATGAAGTCATGAGATATATGTATTTGTGTCACCCTTACCACAGGCATGTGATGGAGCTTATCTCCTGGAGTTCCCCACCCCCGTTCCTTTTCATTCTTACTTTCTGCATTAGGGACAATACTAATCAGATATATCTGGACCAGAAAGTATACAGAAATACTAGGTAACACTCCTGGAGAAGACTGTCTAATCCCCAGGAGATCACAAAATTTGGAAACAACTTTCCTTAGAATTTCTTTAGCGTTGCTGCCAGCGCTGATCTGCAATTGGGGATCTATAAAGGCTAGACTGAAGTGAGCTAGTTTGCAGCAGATTAAAGATGGTTGCAAATTCTTTATTACCATGCCCATTGGGAGATGGAGGCTAATTTATCTCCATCAAATCTAGGCTCACCTAATGACTTATTGACCAATTCAGAGGAAGTGACGTTCTGAGACTTCAAGACAAGGTCATAAGAAGCATTGCAGCTTTTGCCCAAGTCTCTTGGCACCCTCTTTCTGGGAACCTTGAGCTGCCATATAAGAAGACTTTTCTGAGCTCATGTGTAGGTACACCATGGGATAGTTACAGGAAAGCCCAGTGTTTCATACATCCCTGCCAAGAATACACACACACACACACACACACACACACACACACACACACGGTGCCAAAAAAATATATACACATTTTAAGAAAGGAAAACTATTAAAATTGTAGTATATACTGATATATACCCATAATAAAAGATGAATACAAGTCATGTTTGACTTCTGCAATTGCAAGAGGTGCTCAAAGTGGTTACCATCAGTGTCCAGACACTTCTGATTACGGCGAACTACTGCTTGAGCAACGTTGACCAAAGTGTCCAATTGAGTACATTTTTTGGGTACACTTGGTATATATATAAATTTAATTGTTGGTTTTATTATTATTTAGGTATAATGTGGCCAACAATTCAGGAGACAATTGCCACTGATTGTCACTCATAGTTCCCGAGAGGAGTGGGCATACCACGCTGTCACACAGGACTACAAGCCAGAGCACTGGGTTGGTAAAGAGGCAGAAGGAGTGAGGGTAAAGCATGGACAAGGGCTATTTTTGTTACTGCAGGAAGAAATAGGAGAGGCAGTTCGATCAAGGGAATTGGCTAATTTTAATAATTTTAATGAACTTCCAGGTATAGGGGTTGACCCAAGTTGTCTGGTACCTGGCCATGGGGTGGTTAAGATGGTGGAATACTGGCCTTGAGTGTTAATGCTCTATGAAAGCCCAATAAAAAGGGTGGGTGGGGGATATAAACCTCAGATTGGTTGGTTTGCATATGGAAGGCACTCTTGCAGGGGAATAATTTGCTATCGCTAGGAATTGGCTAGTCCTGGGAAGGGCAGTTTCTCCCAGGTCAGCAAAGCTCCACACACCAGAGCATGAAGAATACAGAAAATAAGAAAATGTAGTTAATACACACAGAGGTGTGAGTGAAGCTGTCTTAGACCCCCCAGACCAGGCCATCTGCCAGCTGGATGCTATCAGGATCACTCAATCAGTGCCACATGGAATTAAAGAATCTCCTAGCTGATCCCTGCCCAAGTTTCTGACTTATAGGTTTCTGTGATTTAATAAACAAGTTGTTGTTTTCATCTACCAAATTTGGGATAGTTATGTGACAGTAGTTAACTGGGATATGACCACAACTTTAGAGCCCTTTCACTTTCTGTCCCACATACCAGACATTCACTTAAATGAGTATTCATTCTTAACCAAATTCAAAACTCAGCAAAATTTTAACTAAAGGTGATTTCTTGGTATCTATTGGCAGAATTATACTTGGAGAGCGTAATTAATCATATTTCTTTTAGCAATTCTGATAAACAGGAAAACCATACACAAAATATAAAACAACACAAAGGAATAATAGAGATAACTCCTGGGTTTCTATATTATAAAAGCACAATATTTCAAACTTGAAGAAGTAGTAAAACTCACACATCCTTTTCAAACTGACTCTGCCAAAGATCAGTGAGTGGGGCTTCTGGCTGATATTAACATAAATGGGCTGTAAGGATAATGGGAACACTGAAAACCACGAGACTACACAGATGGAAGATGGAGAAACTTAATGCCATCTCTGTTTTCATAGAGACTAATTTCAGAGGGTCTTAGGGTTCTCCCAAACAGTCATTGCACTGCTGGCTTGCGCGATGTCTGCATTTCCCTGTCGTAAGGCTGCGTCCATCTGGAGTTTAATATACACTCATCTCTTTCCCATTCCAGGAGGGAAATGTAATGAAAATCTCCATATTAGTCATCAGCTGTCAACACTGACAAATTTCAATTACCATCCTTCAGCAGCAGTTCACACTAGAGAAGCAAATCAGGATGGCACACTGGGATAGCATACTTGTGACAGATCTATTTTAATTACCTTTTTTAAATCCGCATTTAACCTCTATCATTTTGACAGGAGAAAGAAACTCACAGAGGAGGTAACTTTTCCTGCCAGTGATAAAGGGGAGGGGGGGAGAATAAGATGCTTAAAAGACACTGAGCCACACCCATCAATAGATAGACTGGCATTGATTGCTGGCAAGGCTTTGCTTCCCCTATGAGGCCTGTGGTGGCAACTTTCTGCTTATCAAAATACTTTGCATTTAATCAGCTGCCTGGATGGATGTTCCTGCTGATCGTCCATAAATTATTCATCAATTAAAAAGACTTGGCACAGTCTTTTTTTTTTTTTTGCTTCATTTTCTTTCCTGAGAGATGCATTTTCAAGAGCCCATGGCAGGAGTTTTCCTTAGTGAGCTCTCATTTCTTCTCATTCCTTCCAACAATACTGCTCATTTAGTCTTTTGATTGCAACTTGATGGCTGCATCAGAAGATACCTCAGCCGTGATGGATCACGTTTCAGTTGTGCTATTTTGCACTTGCTTCTCTCTTTTTCTTTAATCCTGAGGGATCCAAGTCCTGTTTTTGAAATAAAGAGGAAATGGTTTTCTTTAATGAGACATGTTGGGGAAGGATTTATGACCTGTGTTTCTTCACCGACCCATTTCTCAGGGGATTTTCACAGTGGGTTCTATGCCTTGGGTGATATGATTTCTGCTATAATCCAGTCAAAATTAAATCAAGGTATCTTTCTATAACAATAATTTGCTAATATTTACTGGCCCTGACTAAGCTTCAAGCTGCACTACAATGTGGTTATTAATTTTAATAATCAGACAACCCCTACAAGACAGATACTCTTGTTATCCATTTATTACAGATGAGAAGGAAGCGCAGAGGTTTTAGATAGCTCTCTCGTGATTATGCAGCTAGAAAGTAGTGAATCTGGGATCCATTCCCAGGGAGTCTGACCCCAGAAGCCAATTCTCAATTTCTCTGCTGTCCTACTCATTGACAGTCCGTGCCTGTAAGATTTCATTAACCATTTTAGTCATTATTACTGCTCTGTAGAAGAACAACATCCTCTTGGGGACTTCTGAATTCATTCTTGCTTCAAAAACTAGAAAGAAAAGAATAATGGGGTTTCACCCATCTCAGGAAAAGAACAAAAGGGCTAAACAAATTTTCCCACAGAATTGAGGGCTGGAAACAAGGACAATAGCTAGATTTGAGAAAACCAGCTAAGGAGTCGATTAAGACGTTTCCAAATTTAGGAAAGAGTGAAATCTGGACTGAAAATGAGCCAGATGGACCCAAATGGGACAGAGAGGTTGGATATCTTTCACTCCTCTGCAGTCTTTTCTCAATAGGATACTTTCTTATATCCCCTCTTATCCCCATTTAGTTCATGTTCAAGCTGGATACAGAAGGTTCTGAATTGTATTCAGAAGTATGTGAAACAGGGACACATGTTACTTCTTAATTCTAATTCTTAGACTAGTGCAACAAAAACTTGTCAGTCAAAAATATTTACGGACTATCTAATATGTATGTAATTAACTAAATGTGCAAAATCTTGTGCAAATACCATAGTCCTCCTGAAATGTCAGGGTGTCACATGGATGCTCCTTTCACCAGAAGGACTCTGAGAAACAAGTTAAGAGTAAGGTGTTAACAAATTCCCAATTTTAAGAAGGCAGTTAAGACAGGAGAGAGAGTGTGCAGACCTGTGAATGCCAGGCCAAGAATGGCCCAGAAGGAGGCAAATCACAATCCGTTCTAAATCACAGTGGAATTGAGAGGGATTGCGGAGGTCATTAAGAACTTTGTTCTGAACAGTGATTGCAATCTTTAAGTTCAAAGAATGGTCTTGGTGGAATTTAATAGAACGCTTCCTAATGATTAATAGAATAAAATCCATCATTAGATAGAGTATTCCTTTTTAAATGCAAGAAAATCAACACCACCCCAGGGTATGTAAATTAACTGTGCTTATTTATAAACTATAAAGAGCTTTATATGTAGAGAATGCCTGAGATAAGCTGAATACAAATCTATGAATGTGTTTAGATTTCCTAGAGTCAAGATTTCTTACATTTCTTTAGGAAATATCCCCAATGAGATATACTGCAGCTCTGGAAATATCAGGTCTCATTTGATGCTGCTTGGGATAACTGAGAAGCCTGTGTAGTGCAGGGTTGCCTTTACAATGATTAATGTGTTAACATAGATTTGATTTATAAATAGAATAGTTATCCCTACCCCTGGGAGTATGACATATTTATCATAGAGCTCTCCAGCACCTGACACACAGGGCTTGGGGAACGGCTCACATTTATTGAGTACATATTATAAGAAGTGTGATCACAAAATACGGTAAATATTTAAATTAAAAAAAATTATTACAGTAAAAGACACATTGCCATTAACCCCCTCAAAATACTCCCCTTTGCATTGAACATACTTATTCCATCATTCTTGCCACTTTCTGACGCAGTTCTGGAAGTCCTCTTTCATGAGTGTCTTTAGTTGCTCTGTTGTGGCTGCCTCGATGTCCTGGATTGATTCAAAACATTTACCTTTCATGGTCATTTTGACTTTGGGAATGAGCCAGAAGTTACATGGTGCCAGATCCGGTGAATAAAGTGGATGAGGACACACCGTAATGTTTTTATTTGGCAGAAATTGACGTATACCAGAAGTGATGTGTAACGCAGAGCATTGTCATGAATAATTTAAAAAAAATATTTAGACATTCACCATATTATTTGATCACACCGCGTATATTAGGAAATGTCTGAACTTTTAATATTATTTTATTGAACTCTCAAAGCAACTCTGTCCATAAGGCACTATTAGTATTGTTATGAGTATGAGGAAACAGGCTCAGGGAACTGCCATAAAATGGCCACAGGTCATAAGGCTATAACTGTACCAGCTAAGTTTAAACTCAAATTCACTGGCCTTCATAGTATGCACTTTCACTTAATGCATCATGCTGGCTTCTGGAATATTATAATGCTTCTTACACATAGCACATGCTTAGTAAGTATTTGTTGTATGAACTCTGAAGAATTAATCCATCTACACTAGTGAACTTGAAATTTTATTATAGAGAAGTAAAACTGAAATAAAGTACAATGAAAAGCAATATGTGAATATTATTAATGATAGAAATAAACACATATAAGTAATAATGTTTATAGAAACTCAGTGGAATGGGCTACAATTGAAGTGTAGTATTTGTCAAGAAACTTTTCTCAGAGAAGAAGAGAAAGCTTTGCTTTTCACAATGCGCACATCTTAATTAAAATTTCCACTCCACGTCTTTATACCAATCTCTTCAGAAAAACATATTACAGTTTTTTAATACTATATACTGGAAGGTGCCCCAAAGCATATTTATCCTGCCATGATTTTATTGCAATATTGGAGCACGTTTTCCTTTTCGTAATAAGGTAAATTAAACACATTTTCAGGTGCTTTTTCCTGACAGACTACACAGACAACCATAAAGTTCCCCCAGTGAAAACATACTCGAGGGAAATGGTCTACCTAAGACTTCAGGAAAGTTTCAGGACTGGCAGCATGTTCTCAGGAATAAATATTTCATTTAAGCAAGATGTACTTGACCTAGAGAAGCAGCTGGGGATTCTGAACACGGAGCCATGTGACTTCCCAAAGGCCACAGTCAATCTAATGCTGACTATGGTGTTGATTCATCTCTGTGAGTCCCAAGAAAAGAGGCAGAAGTAGCTTTTGACTTCGTTGATTTGGTTAGAAGGGCCCCTGAAGACCAGTTGATGACAGGGAAGTCAAGCCACAGCCTCTCTGTCTGGGATGATTTAATTAAGGCGCTTCAGTTGGTATCTACATAATGTAAAGTGAATTCCATCAAATTGCAGGGAAACTTGTTACATTCAAATCTCACTCCTTACTCTTCATTACCATATGAAAAAGTTTCTATTAATCTCATTTTAGATTATTTCCAGATCATTTTCCAGGTGCTCTCATTTTCCCTGTTCCTTCAGAGTTTTGTATATACTTTTCGTTTTCTATTTGAAGGTTTTGAGACAGCTAAATTAACAGGTAAAGTTATAGCATGCAAAAATATCCAAAATTTAGTAATCAATATGTGCAAAACACTTACAATGGCTTTATATATATTCTTTCACATAATCCTTATAACAATCCTGTGCATTAGTTACTCTGCCACCCGTATTTTACAGATGAGGAAACCAAGTCTCAGAAGCTTGAAAGAAATTATCCAAGGTTCCATATGTAATAAAAGGTGGATTCAAGTTTCAAACCCAGACCTGTATTGTTTCAAAATCCATGTTCATCCTGTGACTCGTTGTTATCATCCTTCAACTTAGATGGGAAAGCTATAACCTCACATGAATTGTCTCTTTCATTGTGTTTCATCAGCTTGTGTGTACTCACTCCACAAACATTTAATAAGAGACTAATATTTGCATGTTATTGTGACTGATATAAAAGGCAATGTACTCTCTTCTCAAATTTCTTTTGCAAAAGCTGAAATTTGGTGTAAAATATCATTTCTGATCATTTTTGCATCATGTTACTTCATTTATTGATCGAAGGCAAACCATTATTGCTTCGCCTCTGGTAATAAGCACTTTGTTCCAAGCTTGAAGATCCATGCTGTTGTCCACTTAGGCCAGAATTTCACAAGGGGCTAGTCATTTTCTCTGAATCCATTTTTGTCCCAGTCTTGCTGTTTTCTGACTTCCCTCATTTTAGTTCTTTGACCTTGAATATTCTTCGGACTGATGCTCAAATGTGCTTCTACTGTCAGATTAAGGAACACTAGAATCAGAGTGGTTTTAGCTCTCTTGTTGGTCATTCACACACAGATGTGCAATAAGAATAACAGCAATTAATGCTTCATACATAGTCTTTGAGTTCAAGTGAAATCTTTTCATATTTCAGAGGGCTAGCTGAGTTCAGCATCTTCTTACTTCAGTAGCAAACACTCAGGTTTTTTTAGATAGTATGTTTCTCCTCTATTACAATAGTTATGGGGCTCTGAGTAATAGTTATACTGGTATATCTGGATTTCTGCCACTAGGCTGTGAACTCTTTATAAGCAAGAACACTATCTAATTTATCATGGCTCTTACCTCATACAGGCTTAGTGCAAGGCCAAAAAGCAGACACTCAATAACAATGATTGATGCAAATCATTCCTTAACTAATACATGTATGAACCTATGCCTTGAAGACATATTGGTGAACTAAATCAGACAAGGACCCTGCCCTTATGGGTTTATAAGCTTCAAGTTATTTTGGATAAGTAGACAGAAGAAAGGGGAAAAGTAAGGAAGAAGAATCTAATATTATGAGTAACAATTCATATAATGTGTGAAATGGTGTTAGGTATCTTGTGTTTACTATTCTATAGAATGTTTTAGGTATACCCCATCACAAAGGGAGTCAATTTAACTTTCTTAAACATTGTGTCACCTCCTAATTAGAAAATAAACCTAAATCATCAGCTTTCTGGAGCGTGGTCATTTTGTGGTTGTTACTTCTGAGAGTACTTTTCTTTGAGCAAATGGTTAAGAATTGGAGTTGGCATTATATTTGAGTTCACTGTTGCCTGTGAACTTTCTCTGCTAATCTCATCCTTTGGGTGTTTGCTCATAATAACTCACACTCTGTTATATTTAATTTTAAAAGGGTACACTAATAGCCACAGATCTGTAAAACTGCTTTTCCTCCCTCTCCATATCACAGTATGGGGCCCACATGAGAGAAATAAGTAGGCTTAACATAGCTATCCAGATGAGAGTTTAGTACATGTTGCTTAGGCTACTTTCTTGAACTAAAAGACTATTTCTATCATTTCTATCCTCTACAAATTGTATATTTTAGAACAGAGGTTTGGTGGAGGCTGGTTTTTGGAGGAAGAGCACCTCCAAAAAGCTACATATAAATATTCATTTGATCTAAGGGATTGAAATAGCTTTTTACCACTTGCCTGGAGTCAAGGCCTTCATCTCCAGGCTTGTAGCATCGTCGGAACTCCACCACTAAAGGGCACTTTTCCTTGCAAATGAGACAGAATTTATTTTAAGGAAAGGAACTACTGTGTCAAGTTAATCCAACTGGAAGCAGTGTTCTTACCTCTGGAAAATAAGAGTCCCAAACCAGGCCTGATGGGAAGTATAATGCCAGCTGATAGTAAAGTTCTCTCAGCAATAGAAAGACAAAATTACCAGGGTCTTTTTATACATAAAATAAATTAACATGGAGTCGCAGGACTTTAGTCATAGATTTTTAAGGAGCCAGATATTGATTGCATTTATAAGCAATCACAAGAGCCCAAAACGGTGCTTAAGTAGAGTGGATGGGAAGAGATAAGCATTCATAAGTTATCTGTTTGATTCAAAAAGGAAGATAAAAAAACTATGTGCTTAAGTAGATACATTTAAATATAAATTATCAATTCTGGTCAAAAGGTACAAATTTCCAGTTTTACGATTAACAAGTTCTGGGGCTCTAAAGTACAGAATGGCGATTGTAACTAGTAATTCTGTGTTATAGAGACTATATCAAACTGAAAAGCTTCTGCACAACAAAGGATACTGTCAACAAAATGAAAAGGTAACCTACCAAATGGGAGAAAATATTTGCATTTCATATATCTGATAAGGGTATGAAACTCCAAATATATCAAGAACTCACACATCTCAATAACAAAACAAACCAACAATCTGATTAAAAAATGGGCAGAAGATCTAAACTGACATTTTCCCAAAGAGGACATACAGATGGGCAACAGGTACATGAAAAGATGCTCACTACCATCATTAATCATCAGGGAAATGCAAATCAAAACCACACTGAGATAGCACCTCACACCTGTTGTAACGGCTATTATCAGAAAGACAAGAAATACAAAGTGTTGGAGAGGATGTGGAGAAAAGGGAACACTTTTGCACTGTTGGTGGGAATGCAAATTGGTGCAACCATTATGGAAAACAGTATGGAGGTTCCTCAAATGTTTTTAATAATAGGATTACCATATGATCCAGCAATTTCACTTCTGGATATTTATCCAAATAAAATTAAAACACTAACTCAGAAAGATGTATGCACCCCCGTGAGCATTGCAGCATTATTTACAATTGCCAAGATATGGAAACCACCTAAGTGTCAGTCCATGGATGATTGGATAGAAAAGGTGTGATATATATGATGGAATATTATTCAGCCATTAAAAAGGAATACAATCTTGCCATTTGTGACAACGTTGGTGGACCCTGAGAGCATTATGCTAAGTGAAATATGTCAGACGGAGGAAGACAGGTACCATATGATCTCACTTATATGTGGAATCTGAAAAAAGCAAAAACTAAAACAAACAACCAAGTTCATAGACACAGAGAACAGATTGGTGGTTGCCAGAGGCTGGGGGAAGGGTCCTGTGAGAAATGGGTGAGCTAGTTTTTTTCTTTTTTTCTTTGAATAAATTGAAAAAAATACTGTATCATATACTTGAATGTTGCTAAGAGAGTAGATATTAAATTTTCTCACAAAAAATGGTAATTATGTGACGAGATGGAGGTGTTAGCTAATGTTAGGGTGGTAATTTTGCAGTATATAAAAATATCAGATAAACAGGTTGTATGCTTTAAACTTACACAATGTTAAATGTCAGTTATATTGCAATAAAGCTGGGACAACAAATAAAATATTTATATATCATTAAGAATCATTGTAAGAGTAAGAAATGAAGAAAGAAGAATAGTTTTGAAATCTGCCCTGTCTTTTCATTGGTGATTGTTAGCATCAGATACAAAATAGAAGATTTAGTATAATCGAATGAAAGTCTCTGTTTTGTGAGTTCCCATCCTTTGGGATTCTGATAGCATTAAAAATGCAAAGTATGCACTTAAAGTTTTTACAACTTAAAGTTTTGGATGCTTTTATGTACACTTTGACTTGTAAAAAATTAACTTTAATTGCTTTCACATTTTAATGTTTTTTTCCAATGTAACCCAAAGAATTGCTTTCAAAGGTCTCCAGAGAGTAAAAGAGCTTTCATAAATAAGTTTTAGTTTTTTCTAATGAAAGCAAATGTTTTTTAAATGTCACTTTTGATAGAGTCAGAATGTTAAGCATGTAAATACCAAAATAGTGGGTTACATGAGATGTAAAACAGTTAACTTGGAGAAGAAAAGTTAAGTTCAGAGATACAAGATGAGAATCAAATGGCTATAGCTTAGCAGGGCATAAAAGGGCTTAGGATATTTTGGTCATAGGAGGCCAGAACAGGAAGAGACATCAATAGAGTAAATAATACAATTTCACAGAATTCTGTGTTGCAATAATAGGACACTGTATTATCAAAATGATGTCAAAAGAGCACTTAAGCATATGATACATTCTATTCTGGTCTTTCTTAAGTGTCTATTTGGCTTGTGGCAATGGAGGTGGTATTATCTATCAATTGAACAGAACTTGAAGAGTAGCCTTTGCTATTTTTTTTGGACATGGACCCATTTAAAATGCTGATGAAACTGATAGGTATTTTTACTATGAAAAAAGGATATACTGTGTTTCCCCAAAAATAAGACCTAGCCAGACAATCAGCTCTAATGCATCTTTTGGAGCAAAAATTAATATAAAACCCGGTCTTATTTTAATATAATATAAGACCGGGTCTTATATAATATATAATATGATATAATATAATATAATACAATACAACACAACACAACACAACACAACACAACACAACATAATATAATATAATATAATATAATATAATATAATATAATATAATACCATACCAGGTCTTATATTAATTTTTGCTCTAAAAGATGCAATAGAGCTGACTGTCCGGCTAGGTGTTATTTTCGGGGAAATACGGTACGTACCCACACACAAAATTTTACCCATAAATTATGGGTTATTATGTTAGCCATGTGGACCCTCCTGAAGATGCTAAAATGCAAGAGATACATTAGGAGTGAGGTCTGTGAACAACAACGGAAAAGGATCTGGAGGAGACTGGGGGAACTATTAGACCACAAGTCACGTCTGCCTCAAGTAAAGGAGAGTTTTCAGTGAGCGATGATGAGTCACTGATTTTCTGTTCTCTGTATCCCAAATATTACTACAGAATACGAAGAATTGCATGAAGGTGACCTGATCCTGCATGTAGGAGCTATTAGCTACTTTAACACTAAAAGTGGGAAAGCTGCAGCGAAGAGAAAGTGGACCAATTCAGGGCTAAATTGTAAAATGATATGAGCCTAAGGTTCAATACCCATAAGTGGTCCCCCTCTTCTGACAGATGTACCCAGAGGTTGAGCCAGTTAGTGTCAGTGACACTGCTACAGTGGAAGACCAAAATTGGCACTGAAACCAAAATCTTTATCCTGTCAAGCTGAGTTACTGATTTGTTCAATAGTGGTTGAGTAAATATTGTGCTCTAGATGCTGCTAAATGCTGAACATCCCAAGACGAGAAAATAGTTTAACTTCAAGGATCCCACAAGGAAGGTGTGCCAAGTGGCCATTCAGTTTGCCACTGTGCCCCCCAAATGCATGCACTCCCTTTCCTAGTCTGCCCTGCCTTCCTCACTGGGAGGTTGATCCTCGCTCTGAGTCATCTTGCCTTTTTTGACTTCTAGTTGAGATTGGCCAGAAGGACTCAGCAGTAGGAGATTGGAAGGTGGGGGGAGAGAAAAGTCAGGGCTTTTCCTTTCTCCTCCCATCTGATCTGGACTATGTTTTCTGATAACGATTGTTACCTCCATAACTACAGTTCTTGTGGGACAACCCCTTCTCCGTCGCCCAAGCTCTTCACTCCGTAGTGACACTCTTTGTTCTCCTTGCTGTTCCATATCTCACTGTTATCAATCTCTGGGTCCTTGACATCCATTTTTGGTTTCATAAACCTCTTCCACATCCTTGTAAACATATTGTTAGGTCTCTTGAGAAGCCATTTGTGTATTATTTGTGTCTGGCAAGACTCTGACTGTTATAGGAAAAAGTGAAATAAAATAGGAGTAAAATGGAGAAATATCAGGAGAGAGGAAGTCTGCAGTGACCTTTCTAGAAAGGTTTTTTTTTTTTTTTTTTTTTTTTTTGGTACATGCAGTGATGGGGAGCAGGGCTATTGAGAAAGGTTATCTGAGGCAGGACATTAATAATTTAACACTGGAATAAGAATGTGTTGGATGAAGACTTAACAGAATATAACCTGACATACTATATTCACTCAGAATTTTACTATTATGTCTTTCTTTTTGCATCGTGGTTGAGCAATCATTTCATTCAACAAAAATATTACCACTTTGGAAATGTCTGGGAGCTCATCTCACATTTATTTACATACTGGTGAAGAATAACGATACTGTCTTAAGGGCATGATGTGCTTATAGAATGAGTACAAGAGTTATGCCTTTAGGGAATATTTTATTTTTAATATCATGTTCACTTCTCAGAGCCTAATATCCAAGGCCCATCCTCACTTCATTAAAAACTGAAAAAATGGGGATTTGTGCTAATGCAATGATAGAGTTTTCAGTATGTTGTTCAATCTATTGTGTATTTTTTTTTTTTTTTTTTTTGGCTGCTACGACCTTTTTACCTTGATCCATTTGACAGGTTGGCTAATTTAGCAAGAAGCAGTAGCAAGCAAAATAAAGCTAGATTCTTGCACATCTGAGGAAGACATGGACATGTTGGAGGAAACTAAACAAACATGAATCTTTGACCTTCTTTAAACTAGTGCTCAGTCCAGTAAGCTCATTATAGGGAAATCTGTTAGCATCCTTCATTTGCTGGCAGATGACTGGTACTGAGCACATGCTGACAGCCCAACAGGGGATCAGGAGAAACCCAGCTTGTCCATGACCCATCACTGCTAAATAGCATATTCCTGTAGTTACTTACATTATGCAAAACTGCCTGATGCACATTAAAGAGAACCTTTTGAAACCCACAGTCATTTTTTTTTTTCCTCTCTCTCTCTCTTTCCATTTTCTGACTTCTGTGATGGGATTGCCTTCAAGTCTTATCCTATATGCTCATACTCAGGGCAACTAATGAATATGGGTATTTTTTGTGCTAATTTTTGCAGCTGTAAAATACTAGATTTTAGCCTTGAAGCAATGCCAGCTTTTAGCCCCCAGGAAACTTTCAGTAAATAATGCCACATTATTTCAAAGTGAGCATTAGAGTCCAGAGAAATGAGCCATGTTATGCCCTTTCCCCACCCTTGTTCCCTTAAAAGGTAAAGAAAATGAAAGGATTCACTTTTCTCTTTATGAAGATTTAAAAATCTGATAAGAAATTGTTAAAATGTTTGCAGGCTAGTACAACTGTCCTTATGGTTTGTAGAGTGGTTTTGGATTTCTTAGCCAGACATTAGTTGTTTTCTGCCAAATCATCTTGATGCTTAATGGACAAAGAGTTATGCACACTTTACAGTAATTCCAATCTGTCCTCCATGACAATTGCATAGAGCCTGAAATTTTACAAGTATACTGTGTTTCACGTAAGGCCTCAAAGTGACAAAATGGAAAGAGCACTGGGTTACAATCCTAACTCCACTGGTAGTTTACTCCTTGATTTTGGACCATTCTCTTCACCTCTCTTTAAGAGATAGAGTTAGATTATGTAGATTTTTGTTTTAAATTCTGATTCTGGTGTCGAGACCAGCCATCGAAAGGTGGGACTAATCTCGGTTATGAACAAATGAACGCGGTTAATGGTGAAATTTACTTTAGAATCTCATAATACTGTTTAAGTCAGACTTCAGCCACTTTGTAGAGAAATGTTTCAATTTGATCTGTTGTCTGTAATTGGGCTGGAAGGAGCTCAACCTGAATTTGTGAAGGGTCTCAGATATGCAGTAATTAAAAAGAAATGCAATGTTACTTCTGTTGTCTTTTTCATAGTGGTGTAAACTAGGTTTAATAATGTTGCCAGAATATTTTATCAAATAGATTAGTCTGCTCTTCATTTCAATATGTCCAGCTAATGCACAATGCATGTGTTAATAATTTATATGAAAATGAATGAACCTCAAATAGTTGTCATTTTATAAATTTTTCCAAAACACCATTATCTGTATTCTGCTCCTCAAAATAATTATGTCACAGATATTCATTCATACCAATGCTCGTTTCTATGTAAGGCATAGTCAAGGTGTCCATGCTTAATATTTAATTTATAATTCTACTGTTCTTTTGAACTCATGCAGTTGACGGATAAACTGAGTTACGTGCCATCTAGTGGGTCACTATGAAGATGAAAGGGTTGTTGGATACTCTTTTGAATAGGCTAAAAAAGGGACGAGGGGGGAATTCCTTTTTGTTCTCTATATGAAATATCAGTGGATCACGCATGACGATGAGGGGGGTGTTTTGTCCATAGTTCATCAAATTAGGCTTCATAATTATCTGATCATTGATACCTTATTGAAGAACATTTAAATTCAAATTTAGAGGGGCTGTAAATATTATTGTATAGAACTACAAGCAATATTACCTACGTTTTGAGTTAAGCATAAATAGTTGCCCCAAACAAAGTGCTAATTTATCTTTTACAAGAATCTCATGTGACAGGAAAAAGGTGAAAATGAGGAGTGTCTAGAATAGGAATTGAAGCATGTCAACATAATTTGACAAAAGTCTAAACAAGAAAACATTGTCCAAGGTCAAAAAGTGTTTTATTGTATACAATGTAGTGAATTGATTCCATAAACTTGATATTAAATTAGGAAACCATACAAATGTAAAAGTTAGAGGAAAGCACAAACACAATTACTTAAGCTAGATTAGGTGTTCATCGAAACTCACGAGGCATACGTATGACTGAGATCTAGATCATGGTATGTGACAAGAAATGACATACACATTAACAGACTTGGTTTATAATCTTCCATATACACACCTCCTTGCTTGTTCTCGTTATGGCTGATTGACATAGCGCTAACTTATAGGGAAACGTTGGAACAAATGTGTTAAAAATAGCAAAGCTTCCATCAGCCTGTGTTTGAATGATGGAATCAAAAAATGCTACCCTGACAACCTGCTGACTTGTCTCATATTGTTCCATGAACAATAAATAGTCCCCTATTGGTTGACACTATTTGTTAAAGCAGTTAGCTTTAGACTAATAAATACCACATCTAAGCAACACATAAAATCTATGACAGTCACTCGTGATCTTTCTGCAGGGTCATAATCTTTGTGAGAATCTTTTAAAAGTTCTGGAAAGTTCCTCCTTAAAAATGCTTACATTCAGCATATTAGTGGCATTTTGCAAATAATTTTCTGCACCTAATGCAGTACATGCAGGGATGTTAAAGATGTCTAGTCTAAAAAATCTTAAAATTTAGGCATGGAACAAGTCATAACTGAGGGCTCTATGGAAAGGCCAATTGACATAAAATATTTCAACTAGGCTTGGACATGTTATCATTGAAAGATGTAGGCCTAGGTCACCCAGAGACCAGGGAATTAAGTTATCAGGCAAGGTAGCCACCCACAGGTCATAGTGTTGGGGGACCTACAGGCTCAGTGCCCATCTTCTGGAGTGGTAGAAGGCAAGGTCTATAATCTGTTACTTTTACTGGGTAATCTGTAATCTATTATCCAGAAGGACTGCAAAGTATGAATAGGTTTTATTGTTTTTGTTTTTGTTGTTGTTAATTTGACCTTTCATTTGCAAAGAAGAGATACTCAAATAGATATTGTTAAGGGATATTGGAATCTCAGAAATCATAGCAGGCTTTGTGATATCATGTGTTAGAAATTGTTTCTGAATTCAAAGGGTCTGAGAGACAGGTTACAGTGTCTCTCTTTAGAAATAAAACATTTTTCTTATAAAGCTGTGATTCATCATTATGTCACTCCCTTAGTCTCCATTTATCTGTTTGGCTCACTTCCAATCTAATTCTCCTTTTATCAATGGTGTGCTTCTGCCGATGGTGAAGCAAAGGAGAGTTTGGTTCATCTAGTTATTCACAATCATACACTTTGGATATTTTTCATATTAGAATGGATTGTTGTGCTGTCTAAATATTGATTATACTTGTAATTGGTACCACTGTAGTGGTACAAGTATCTGAAACTTTGGAGAGGAGTAGATAACATTATATAAAACAGAACTTGATCCTGAGGGCTTAAAAAAGAGTACAGAGTCTTCTCTCAGTGGAAACTAGGAATGAGGCAACTTCATAAAGCTTGAAAAATAATTTGGATGTGGCTGGCTTTACAATTCTCTAATACAGTCATTAATGTGCTGTTAAACCAGCTCTCTGAAAAGAAAAAAAAAGTTCTGATTTGTTGTTATTGCCAATTTTCATGGTGTAAATACTCCCACTTTAGCCAATTTCAGCTCTGTATGGTTTTAAAACTGGCTTTAAAAGTTTCTAAATATTTAACAACTGGCTCTTGTGAGCCACAAGTTTCCAGTGTCAACACATCACACATAAAACAATCTGTATTAAACCAGTAAATGAGTAAAGAAAAAAATAATTAAACATGACTCGTGCCAAGATGGAAATTAGTCAGACTGACTAGGAATATTTTAAGGATGAAATTGTGGCATTAGAAAGTCTTTTAAAAATAATTAAACTAAATTTTAGTTTTTGGTTTTGATATATTTCAAGGCCAGGTGAATGACACCAAACTTGTAGTCACTTGGATGGTCATTTCTATTCTCCTGCTTAGCTCATATTAAAACACATAACTCTAGTAGTTTTGAATAAGTTAATGGTTCTAAGTATCAAAGGCAGTCTTAAATAACTGAATGGGTTTGCTTAAGAAGCAAATGCTACCATTTCATACAGCACTGACAGAAATCTCAGCTCCTTGTGCTTGGGAACTGCAATCTCTGCTACCTTTCCAGCAACACTACGTGTTCTCCAGTGAAAGGATGTTTGAGGGAGCTGTAATTAGACTTGACAGGAATGTAATGTATTGAAGACCTAACACTGATTTAATTTTATATTTGCATTGATGATATATGCTTATATTTGATTTTCCTAACTGAGTCTGACACCTTTATTGGCATATTTGCAAAATAGAAAGGAATGGCTTACATGAAATATGAAAGCATGGAAGACCAGATGGAAGCTTTCTGTACTGATGCAATATGATATTGGAGGAGCTTGTAACCACCAGACCTAATATGTAACCATTGACTGAATGGGAAACCATTACACTTTTTTTTAAAAATTAAATTTATTGGGTGACATTGGTTGATTATATAGGTTTCAAATGTACAATTCTATAACACATCATTTATATATTGCATTGTATGTTCACCACTCAAACTCAAATCTCCTTCCATTACCATATATTTGACCCCGTTTACCCTCTTCTACCATCCTCTCTACCCCACTTACCATGTGGTAACCACTAAACTGTTGTCTGTGTCTATGAATTTTTGTTCATTTTTTTTCTTTGTTGCTTTCAACTTTATATACCACATATGAGTGAAATCATATGGTTCTCAAATTTTTCTGACTTATTTCGCTTAGTATGATAATCTCAAAATCCATCCATGTTGTTGCAAATGGCAGTATTTTATCTTTTCTTATGGATGAGTAATATTCCATTGTATATATGTACCACATCTTCTTTATTCAGTCATCTATCAAAGGACACTTTGATTGTTTCCATGTTTTAACCACCGTGAATAATGCTGCAATGAACGTAGGGGTGCATATAGCTTTACGGATAAATGTTTTCAGATTTTTTTTGGGTAGATACCCAGAAGAGGGATTCCTGGATGATATGGTAATTCTATTTTTAATTTTTTGAGAAATCTCCTTAGTGTATTCCATAGAGGCTGTACCAATTTACATTCCCACCAGCAGTGTATAAAGGTTCTCCACAACCTCTCTAATTCTTATTATTTTTCTTCATAATAGCCATTCTAACAGATGTGAGGTAGTATTTCATTGTGGTTCTGATTTGCATTTTCCTAATAACTAGTGAAGTTGAGTATCTTTTCATATATCTGTTTGTCATTTGTATGTCTTCTTGGAAGAAATGTCTGTTCAGCTCCTCTGCCCATTTTCCCCCCATTGGATTTTTGTTGTTGTTGTTGTTGTTGTTGTTGTTGTTGAGGTGTATAATTTCTTTAGGTATTTTGGAGATCAGCCCCTTATTGGAGGTGTTGTTTGCAAGTATCTTCTCTCATTCAGTTGGCTGCCTCTTTATTTTGTTGATGGTTTCTTTTGCTGTACAGAAGCTTTTTGGTTTGATATGGTCCCATTCATTCGATTCTGCTTTTACTTCCCTTGCCTTTGAGGTCAAATTCATAAAATCCTCTCTAAGACCAAGGTCCATAAGTTTAGTACCTATGTTTTATTCTATGTAATTTATTGTTTCAGGTCTTATATTTAGGACTTTGATCCATTTTGAATTGATTTTGGTGTATAATGACAGAGAACATTCTAGTTTCATTATTTTGCATGTGGCTTTCCAATTTTCCCAGTATCAATTGTTAAAAATTATTTGCCCATATACGTGTGGGTTTATTTTTGTAATTTGAGGTCAGGGAGTGTGATATCTCTGGCCTTATTCTTTGTTTTCAGGATTGCCTTGGCTATTTGGGGTTTTGTGATTCCATACAAATCTGACAATTTTTTTGTTCTATTATTATTATTTTCTAATGCCATTGGGATTTTGATAAGGGTTGTATTCAATCTATATATTGCTTTGGGTAAATATGCCCATTTTAACTATGTTGATTCTTCCAATCCATGAACACTGGATATTTTCCATTTCTTTGTGTCTGCTTCAATTTTTTTTATTAATGCCTTATAGTTTTCAGTGTATAGGTCCTTCACAACTTTTGTCAAGTTTATTCCCAGGTATTTTATTATTTTAGTTGCAATTGCAAAATAATTTTTCTTTTCCATTTCTGTTTCTGAAATTTAATTGTTAGTTTATAGGAACACAATGGATTTCTGTACATTGATTTTGTATCCTGCAACTTTACTGTATTTGTTTATTACTTCTAATAGTTTGTTTGTTTTTTTGGTGGAGTCTTTAGGGTTTTCTATATAAAGAATCATGTCTGCAAAAAAGTGACAATTTGGCTTCTTCATTCCCACTTTAGATGCCTTTTATTTCTATCTCTTGCCTGATTGCTCTGACTTCCAACATGTTGTATAACATTGGTAAGAGGGAGCATTCTTGTCTTTTTACAGATTGTAGAGGAAAATCTTTCAGATTTTCACTATTAAGTAGCTGAGGATTTGTCATATATGGTCTTTATTATGTTGAGGTATTTTCTTTCTATATCCATTTTATTAACTATTTTAATCATAAATGGATGTTGTATCTTGCCAAATGCTTCCTCTGCATCCATTGATATGATCATATAATTTTTATCTTTTTTGTTTGTTTGTTTATATGGTGTATCACATCGAGTGATTTGCATATGGTGAACCATTCTTGGGTCCCTGGAATGAACCCCACTTGATCGTGATGTGTAATCTTTTTAATTTGTTATATTCAATTTGTTGTATTGTTATGTTCAATTTGCTAATATTCTGTTTAGAATTTTTGCATCTGTATTCAACAGAGACATTGGTCTGTAGTTTTCTTTTTTTTTGGATTATTCTTGCCGGGTTTCGGTATCAGGATAATGTTGACCTCATAAAATGAGTTAGGAAGTATTACCTCTTCTTCAATTTTTTGGAAGAGTTTAAGAAGGACAGGCATTAAATCATCTTTGACTATTTGGTAGAAATCACTAGTGAAGGCATCTGGTCCTGTAATTTTGCTTTTGGGGAGGTTTTGATGATTGTTCCAATTTGCTTACTGTTGCTCAATCTATTACAATTTTCCTGTTCTTTGTGATTCAGTCTAGGAAGGTCATATATTTCTAAGAACTTGTGCATTTCTTCCAGGTTATTGAATTTGATAGCATATAGTTTTTCATAGTATTCTTATATGATCCTTTGTATTTCTGTGATACCCATCATAACTTTTCCTCTTTCATTTCTAATTTTATTTATTTGTGTCTTTTTTTTTTCTTATTTTTCCTTAGTGAGTCTAGCCAGGACTTTGTCAATTTTATTAATCTTTTCAAAGAAACTGCTCTTTGTTGCATTTTTCTATTGTCTTTTTGTTCTCTATTTCATTTAATTCTGCTCTGATTTTTATTATTATTTTTTGTTCTGCTAATTCTGGGCTTCATTTGTGGGTTTTTTTTTTCCTTTTTCTAGTTCTTTGAGATGTAATGTTAGGTTGTTTATTTGGGATTTTTCCTGTTTCTTGAGATAGACCTGTAATGAAATAAACTTCCCTCTTATCACCACTTAGCCACATCTCATAAGTTTTGACATGTTGTATTTTCATTCACATTTTTTTCTATCTATCTTTTGATTTCTCCTTTTATATCATCTTTGACCCAGTAATTCTTTAGTAGCATGTTGTTTGATCTTCACATAGTCATGGTTTTTCTTGCCTTTTTTTTGCAGTTGATCTCCAATTTCAAAGCATTGTGGTCAGAGAATATGCATGGTATGATTTCAATCTTCTTAAATTTGTTGAGGCTAGTTTTGTGTCCCAACGTATGGTCTGCCATTGAGAATGTTCCATGTGCACTAGAGAAGAATGTATAATCTGGTGTTCTGGAATGAAAGGCTCTGCACATGTCAATTATATCCATTTGGCCTAATATGTCATTCAAGGCCACTATTTCCTTATTGATTTTCTGTTTGGATGATCTATCCATAACTGCCAATGGGGTATTTAAGTCCCCTATTATAATTATGCTTTTGTTAATTTCTCCATTTAGTTTTGTTAGTAGTAGCTTTATATATTTTGGTGCTTCCTGATAGGTAGCATACATATTGATAAGTGTTATGTCTTCTTAATGTATTGCCCCTTTTGTTATTATAAAGTGTCCATCTTTATCTCTTGTTACCATTTTTATCTTGAAGTCCATTTCATCAGACATAAGTATGGTTATACCTGCTTTCCTCTGGATGCCATTTGCTTGGAGTATTATTTTCCAACATTTCACTTTGAATCTATATTTGTCCTTGCAGCTGAGATATGTCTCTTGAAGGCAGCATGTGGTTAGGTTTGGTTTTTTTGATCTGATCTGCTACTCATGTTAAGGGGTTTAGTTATATGCATTAACTCACTGGAGCTGCCATGCTGCTCTTATTTATGGAGAAGAGAAAGCAACCTCCAGAGCAGAACTCAGGCCCATTGCATGAGTGTTTTTCCTTGGACCTCAGCTAGGGTGACAGTCTTTCATTAACCAAATGAAACATGGGGGACTTTCATGTATCTACTGTTTTATAGTCATAGGTTATAAAACTATTACTGAGACTGGAGTCTGGGGCATTTGGTAGTATGCAAGGGAAATGGAGTAGTTATTATGGGTCCAGTAGCATGGAGCATACTGCTTTGAATTGAATATTTATTACCCAGAGGATAAAGGTTGTTGGCAAAGGTACTCCTGGAGGAAACACAAGCAATTTATATCAGAGGCACTTAAGACACTCTCATCCATCCATGTAGATTTTTCCGTATTATTGTAAGACATCAGTGGGAGATAGAGTCAACAGTAAAATGAATAATTTACAGTCAGATAGACTTGAGCTACAATTCTTGTTCCCTTTTATATGATATGTGACATTTGGTCAATTACTGAAACCCCATGATCTCTGATTCTTCATATATAAAATAAGAGTAAGCACAATTGCAAAGAAGGCTGAAAATGAAATAAATTATGTGCCAGGAAAAAATATATTAATGTGAGTGTCTTTTAATATAATGGATTGCATTGATTGATTTTTTAAAATTTGAAATAAACTTATAGTTTTGGATAAGCCTCTCTTGATCATGATGCATTGTCCTTTTTATATCTTGCTGGATTTAATTTACTAATATTCTCTTAAGGAATTTTACATATATGTTCATGAAGGATATCAGTCTCTAGCTTTCATATGATGTCTTTATCTAGCTTGGTTATCAGTGTAATATTGGGCCCAAACCATGAAGTCAGAAATATTTCTTTCTTATTTTTGGGAAAATTGGGTCAGTGTTAGCAAAATTTCTTCCTTAAATGATAGACTTCACCAGTGAAACTATCTGGATTTACATTTTTTGTGGGAAGGTTTTAAATAACCAATTTTGTTTTATTTATTTAATTGATATAGTAGTACTCAAATTTTCTATTTATCTTTAGTTAATATTCATAATTTTTGTTTTTCAAAGAGTTTATTTTCATATAAAGTGAAAACATTTTTGTATGAAGTATCTTTAATACTCCTTTATGTTTTTAATATCTATAGGCTCTGTACTGATGTTCCCCTTTTCATTTGTAGTATTGGTAATGTGTATTTCACTAATTTCTTCTTCTTCTAACTAAAGATTTAGCTAGATAAATATTTATTCTATCTAAAGATTTCTTAGTTTTAGTGATCTTCTAAAATATTTAGCTTCTGTTTTAGACGACTTTTTTCTTGAATTCTTTCCTCCATATACTTCAAATTGGATAATTTCTTTTGGTATATATTCACGTTCACAAATAATTTTTTTTTAATTATCACAATGCTGATGTTGAACTCATGTAGTAAATTTTTACCTTTACTTATTGTATTTTTAAGCTTTAGAATTCCTACTTTTTTTCTTAATGTTTTCATTTCTCCTGAGATCTCTATTTACTGTTATATAATTAGCATAATTTCCTTTAATTTCTTAGACTATTTTTCTTTAATTTTCACAACATATTTATAGTAATTGCTTTGAAGTCTTTGTTTATTTTACCAAACATACAGGACTCCTTATTTTTTTCTGATTGAGTCACCTTTCTCAGTTTATTTGCATATCTAATAATTTTTTATTGAAAACCAGACACTGGATAATATATTGGAATGACTCTTAATTCTACTTTGCTCTTCTGATAGTTGCTGTTTTTATTTTTTGTTTGTTTTAATAGGCAATTAACTTTCCTGGTCCCCACATATGAAATCTGTCTCCTCTGTGGTATGTATCCACTGATATCTCTGATCACTCACTCTTCTTTATCATTGGTCCCTAGGGTCTACTTTGTGCCTGTGGAATTTCACAATCAGGCAGTGATTTAGACAGAAGTTATGCTCAGACATCAAAAACCAATATGTTTTCTATCCTCTGCCCACTAAGCTGTGGATTGAGGAATGCATTCAAGATGCAGCGAATTTTCAAGTTTCTCCAAGGTTGTAATATTCTGGTTATCTTGCTTGCATTCATAGTTTAGAAGTCATCCAGTAATATGTGTAGAGCTTATCTCAGCCTTTGTATGACTATCTTGATTCCAAGCTCCTCTTTGGTTCCTAGTTTCTGTTCTTTGGACCTTGAACAAAGTTTCCTCTGGCAAATGAAGTTGTAGTTCTCACCCTCTGAACTGGAGATGGGAACAATCTAGTGTGGAAAGACCACAAACTCATCTTTCTTAACCAGTGAAACAGCAGTTTTTCATGAGTAAACACTTCCCAAATTGTTGCTTGCCTTTGGTCTTTTCCAGTTCTTGAAGTCATTATTTTGAATAATTTTAATCCATTTTATATATTTTTTTCTGCTTAAGATAATCACCTGAATCCTTCATGATTCTACTGCTGGCAGTAGAGTTATGATTTTCAGGATTTAATTTTATGCTATTTTTAAAATGATTAATTAGTGGCAAATATATAGCAAGGGCATAATAAATATTAAGTCCTTTAGTCTTAGTATGAAGCACTGAATATGGTTATATGATTAAAAAAGACAACTTTCAGATATGAAACAGATGTGTCACATTGCTATTTGGAGATAAGCAAGCTGCCATAAAAAAATTGAATTTTTTGTTTAAGGAGACTGAAAAAAGTTGATTAAATATATTCAAAATGATTACTGCACTTGGATATTAAACAAAGTTATTTGACAAGACATCAGTGACAAAAATATTAAAATTTTCTATCATTTAATACATCCTGTTCTTTGAACAACTCTATCAAATGGTACTTAGTCAAAGTCTTTTGACTATTATGTCTTATTCCTGAGAATGAAGTTGTGCTAAATTTCAATGCATCTTCATTTGTCTAAGTAAGCTTTGAGATGACTTTATTGCTGAAGGTGCTGAGTCTCTGAAACATTTTATATTTAGTATTGCAAAATGCTTATTACTTAATAAGACACCAGGCAAATTAAAATCGAGGAGTCCTTAGAAACAAACACATCTGTTTCATATCTGAAAGTTGTCTTTTTTAATCATATAACCATATTCAGTGCTTCATACTAAGACTAAAGGACTTAATATTTATTATGCCCTTGCTATATATTTGCCACTAATTAATCATTTTAAAAATAGCATAAAATTAAATCCTGAAAATCATAACTCTACTGCCAGCAGTAGAATCATGAAGGATTCAGGTGATTATCTTAAGCAGAAAAAAATATATAAAATGGATTAAAATTATTCAAAATAATGACTTCAAGAACTGGAAAAGACCAAAGGCAAGCAACAATTTGGGAAGTGTTTACTCATGAAAAACTGCTGTTTCACTGGTTAAGAAAGATGAGTTTGTGGTCTTTCCACACTAGATTGTTCCCATCTCCAGTTCAGAGGGTGAGAACTACAACTTCATTTGCCAGAGGAAACTTTGTTCAAGGTCCAAAGAACAGAAACTAGGAACCAAAGAGGAGCTTGGAATCAAGATAGTCATAGAAAGGCTGAGATAAACTCTACGCATATTACTGGATGACTTCTAAACTATGAATGCAAGCAAGATAACCAGAATATTACAACCTCCCTTTTGTATTTGGTCATTTCTCTACCTGTTTAGCAGTAAACCACTGTTCGATTCAATTCAGTTTTTAATACCACAGACAAAGTCGTCAATAGTTCTTGTTGTTTTTATAGGGTAAGCATTGAGAACATTGGATCTTACCTCTTAATTCTGCTTCTCTTTTTCTGCTTTTACAGGATTGAGAGGAAGTGTGTGGGGGTAGGTAACGGACAGTGTGCAGTTTTAGAAGGTCTTTTCCAGCAACCACAAACTGGAATACAAATATAATTGATAATTTTAATTAAAATTTACAAATCTACATTGAAAAATGTTTCATTAGGTGGTATTTTAATGAAAACAGTGATTTACATGTTAATGACCAGGTGGGTAACCAGAAATTTTAAGACCCTTGTGGTGAATTTTAAATGTTTTAAAGTATATATATTTAAATTTCCAACATTAGGCGGTATAATTTCAATTCCACTTAGAATATGGTGAAGGAAGAGACAAAGTAAAAGTGATAACACATCTAATTAAAGCATCTTTTCTCCACTAAAGGCACATTTTGACATAGATGTGATGTTAGATTTGAAGATGTTCCTTAATGTGTATATAGGAGGAAAATTATACATTTGCAAGATTTTTATAGAAGTCCCTAGAGTGATTTGGTTTCTAAAATGCATTTATATCTCATTTACTTATTTTCTCCTATTGCCTTACATGTCAAAATGCACATTTTCTGACTCCTAACTGTATAACTCATCAAGTGCCAAATTCAAAAGGGAACACTGAATCATTCAAAGTAAAAGACAAAAAAAAAAAAAAAAGAAAAGAAAAAAGACACATCCAAAAATCATTGAAACTTTGAAGAGAAATATTCTCTTATTTTTGTTTCTAAATTCTGATTTTACTGAAGAAACTGCCAGAAAATATGCAGAAATGAAAATCTCATTTTCTTTATTTTCTTAAATCTTTTTTTTTTAAATTTGGGATGCAGATTTAGTCCTAGGAAACTGCTGCAAACTTGCTCCCTTAGTCCTACCACCTTTTGTAGCTTTTTATCAACAACACTGACACTAACTTTCCTGTGCTGGTTTTGGTACATTTCTATCCAACCTCACTCTGAGTTGGCTATACTTACCCAGGGACAAAAGGCCCTCAAATAATAAAAATATCTTAATTTTTTCTCACGTCTGATAATAGTAATGATTGTACTCTTATTTGTGCCACACAGTGAGCTGAGGACAACAGAAGCTTTACCTCATTTAATCCTTATCACAGGCACGTGAGGTAGCCTCATTTACCACCAATGAGAAAAATTAGGTCTGTGAGACTTGCTAGGAAGTTGTCCAAGTGCCAGGTGTCAGAGTCAAGATTCAAACTTAGATTAGCCTGCATCACGAACTATGCTGTTAACCCCCACCCCTACTGCCTCCATCGTGGCCACGGTATCGGGGAATGAATTTCTCCATTCTATATGAAAATGAAATCAATTTAATGTATTCTATTCATGGCTTTTCAGAATGTCTCATTCCAGTTACAGACTCTCTAGCATAGGGACACCTCTAATCCATTTTATCACCACATTTCTCTGTCTGTCATTTGGTGAATCATCTACTTCCTCTTCACAACTTCCTTCACTTCAAAGTCCCAAGTTTTTGTTCAGAAACTGCAAAATAGTTAACTCCAGATTCCCTCTCCTCCCCTGCAGATCATCCATTTTTCTCAAGGCTGCTTAATCTGACATTGCCTTTCTTTGCTTCTTATCCTTGGGCTGTTTTATACCTAGAGACTAAAGATCAAAGTTATGGACTGTTCCTTGATCTTCCTTGGTAAGGTTTCTGTTTCAGCTTGTGTAAGATTATTGGTGAAAGAAAAAATGGACAGTTACTTAAAGACAGTTAAGACAACCGATGAAAAGAAAGGGAGAGAAAAACTTGACATATCATAGTACTGAACTCAATGGGTAATTATCCATCAGTGACATTTTAGACTAAGAGGCAACAAATGATCATGTAATCTTAGCACTCTTATTTTATAGGCGAAGAATCTGGAGTCAAGAGGTGGTAACTAACTTGTCTAAGATTTCTCTAGGTAGTGGCAAATTGGGGTTAGCCTCCTAGGTTCAAATGTCTTCTAACACATTGTTGTCTTGTCTTATTTAAACTGACTTGGTAACATTTAACTATCTATCCATTCACCCATCCAATCTGTAGCTGTAATTCAGGGCATGTTTATCAAAGATACGTTGTGTACAAGGTAATGCACTAGGACCTTGTAAGAGGCACAGACATGAGTATAATATGGTCTTTATTCTTAACGACCTGGCTACTATATATGATCCAAGACACAGACATATATGAGTAACTATTTTACAAATCTTGATATATTAATTCAACGTGGGTCAATAAGCAACTTCATTGTTATGAGAAGAAAATGAAGCACTTACTCTGAATAGCACAATTTTGTGACAAAGTAATTATTCAACTCGTCTATGAAATCTGAAGAAAAAAAAAAAACTAGATGAAAACTAACAAGTTCCTGGGCAGGAAGCACATGGTACAGGTCCTTGAGGGAGATGTTTCTAGTCTAAGACCTCATTTGGGGAAGGGTCTGATTCTAGGTTGATCATCATTGACTTAAGACAAGTTGGGATCCAGAAGAGTGTGGCAGACATAGGCAGAATTGAGGCCATAGCCAAGGTCACACTGAAAATTCAATATGAACTCAGGCAGTAGTGTGTGTACTTGAATCAGATGACTAGGCGACAGAAGTATTGTTGTTTGTTTTCTGTGTTCTTTTTTTTTTTTTTTTTTTTTTTTATAATTTTATTAAATTTATTGGGGTGACAATTGTTAGTAAAATTACATAGATTTCAGGTGTGTTTTTGTTTATAAACCATGTCCTGGGTAGAGATTACAAATAGGAAACTAAGAGAAAGTAGCTCAGATAGCCTGATATATTTATTCCTTGGAGTATTCAATGAAAAGTGTGGCTTCAAACATGGCCTTTCAAGAATTCCTGGCTCCATGGACTTTGTATTGCAGAAGCATTATTATTTTTTAAATCTTTCTGGAAGCTAGGATAAGGGCTAAATGCATTGGGTAATGTGAATCAACAAATTATCAGTAACTAAATATGTATTAGAAAGAGTTGAAATGGATTGCTAGGGGACTCATGTTGGCAGAAAAACTTACAAGGAAGTGGGTAGGTATCACTCTCCTAATGGTTATGCATTAACATGGTAATCTACTCCATCAAGATGGCATGAACTATGTAAATATTGGTCCAATGATACAATTATCTGACAATGTAGCATAATATTTTCTTATTACATGAGTGATTTTTCTTATAATCTGTATTATTTCTTCTATCAATGTAAATGAGGTTAAAACATGTAGTTGAAAAGTTTAAGCAGCAATTATCCAAATATGTCTACTTTAAACAAAATATTGAGATGTAAGAAAATATCTGGTTAGTTTAATTATTTTATATATTATATATTTATAATAGAGCATTAGACTAAAAACACAGTCTCCTTTAAACTTTGTCAGTTGTCCTATATATTTAAGATTTTGTCGTCCTGCTATATAGAGATTCTAGGTTTCACCTAATCTAGAAATTCTTATCTATTTGTGATTCTGGACACCTACAAATGTGATAAAATTCTAAGGATGTGCTACCCCATCAGAATTAATAGATGTAGAAATCCACAGAAGACAACAGGCTTATGTCTCAAGGCCCCTGAAATGTTATTTGATTCCAGTTTAAGGATCTCTGATAGACTTTTTCAAAGAACCCCTTCACCCAGGCCATGTAAGAGAAGAGCTCACAATAACAGATAGTAATTTGGACTGATTTAATTAAAAATCAATTAACCAATATAAAATTAATAATTGTTTCGCATATTGGAGGTCTGACAATTAAATTTGCGAACGATGTTCGCAACGATGTTGTTAACCTTTTTTGATATCAGAAGGATTATTTGTTATGAATTTGTATCAACTGGACAGTTGACCAAGTTTACTATTTGGAAGTGCTGAAAAGGGTGCGTGAAAAAGTTAGACGACCTGAACTTTTCGTCAACAGTCCACGGCTCTTGCATCAAGACAATGCACCAGCTCACACGGCACTGTCTGTGAGGGAGTTTTTCGCCAGTAAACAAATAACTGCATTGGAACAGCCTCCCTACTCACCTGATCTGGCCCCCAATGACTTCTTTCTTTACCAAAAGATAAAGGAAATATTGAAAGGAAGACATTTTGATGACATTCAGGACATCAAGGGTAATATGACAACAGCTCTGATGGCCATTCCAGAAAAAGAGTTCCAAAATTGCTTTGAAGGGTGACTAGGCGCTGGCATCAGTGCATAGCATCCCAAGGGGAGTACTTCAAAGATGACAGTAGTGATATTCAGCAATGAGGTATGTAGTGCTTTTTCTAGGATGAGTTCGTGAACTTAATTGTCAGATCTTATATATGGTTGTATTAATAGAGATAATTTATTATCATGTTAGAAGAAATTAACTCCAAATCTTGTAGGTTAAGAGAGATTTAATTTATGTTCATGCTACACAAGATAAGGAGGCTTTACTCAGAGGTCCAAGGGGATGGCAACTCCGCTATTTTGTAGCTGTACTATCAGCTCAATACACAACTTCCTGGCTCATGGCAGTGAAGAAAGAGAAACTGGAGAATTGCACATAGATTTTTTTTTTTTAATGTTTTAGCCAAGAAATGGAAAACACCACTTCCAATCACATTTTAGTGTCTGTAAATATTCATATGAGCAGCCACACTGCAAAGGGTTAGGGAAGTGTAATCCTCCAGTGCACCCAGTAAGAGAAAACTGGATATGGTTATACATTAGAAGTCCCTAGTAGTGGTGCCAGAAGCAGAAAGAGGCATTTTTTTCCCACTCTCAAGGTATTTACCCAAGAGGATAAGATGAATACACTAAAAGGATACCACCAAGGTAATACAATGTAAGGTTATAAAAACAACATAAGAAAGAACAAACTGTAGGGTTAATACATGTTTTGGGAGAAGTCCCAGAAAAAGTCTAGTTGAATATTGCTTAGGAAAATTAAAGTGTGTTACTGTAGTTGACAGTAGGATGGACTTGACATCTCAACTCATAGGAAGCCCATTTTTTGAGGTCATCTTAAGCTTTTTCTGTTGTTGTAGTTAGGATGTCAGGCTTTAAAGAAGTCAAGAATTACAATGTCTAAGATGGCAGGTTTCTTTTCTTCTTTGTTTTTCTTCTGGTGTTATTAATTTGTTAAAATGATGTTCTGACATAATGCATGATGGCTGAAAGTAGTTCCTTGAGGTGCAATGCTAGGTGTTTATTTGAGATTTTTCTTGTTTCTTCAGGTAGGCACTTATTGCTATGAACTTACTTCTAAGGATGGCTTTTACTGTATCCTATAAATTTTGATATGTTGTATTTTCATTTGTCTCTTTGTATTTTATTTCTTTTTTGAGTTCTTCATTGACCCATTGATTGTTTAGTAGCATGTTGTTTAATCTCCACTATTTGTGAATTTTCCAGTTTTCTTATTGTAATTAATTTCTAGTTTTATATCATTATGGTTGGAAAAGATGATTGATATTTCAATGTTATTAAATGTATTAAGTCTTGCTCTGATCTAACTGAGAATGTTCTATGTGCACTTGAGAAGAATGTGTATTTTGCTGTTTTTGGATGAAATGTTTCTTGTATATCCATTAAGTCAATCCGGTGTAATACATCATTTAAGACCAATGTTTTTTTATTAATTTTCTGTCTGGATGATCTATCCATTGATATAAGTGAAGTATTTAAGCCTCCTACTGGTATTGTTATGTTGTCAATTTCTTTATTTAGGTCTGTTAATATTTGGTTTATACATTAGGTGGTCCTATGTTGGGTAAATAAATATTTGCAAATGTTGCATCCTCTTGTTGGATTGACCTCTTTATCATTATGTAATGCCCTACTTTGTCACTTGCTATAGTGCTGTTTTAAAGTCTGTTTTGTCTGATATATATATATATATATATATATATATATATATATATATATATAGCCACCCCTGCTTTCTTTTGGTTACCATTTGCATGGAATATCTCTTTTTGATTCCTTCACTTTCAGTCTGTCTGTGTCCTTTTATCTGAAGTGAGTCTCTTGTAGACAGCCTATAAATGTGTCTTGTTTTTTAAATACATTAAGTCACTGTGTAATTTCTTTTTTTTTTTTTAATGGAGGGTGCAGCTCACAGTGGTTCATGTGGTGATTGAACCAGCAACCTTGGTGTTATTAGCACCATGCTCTAACCAACTGAGCTAATCAGGCACCCCCATTATGTACCTTATGATTGGAGAATTTGTCCTTTTATATTTAAAGTAAATATTGATAGGTATAAATTTATTGCCATTTTGTTAATTGTTTTCTGGCTGTTTTGTAGTTCCTCTCTGTTTTTTTGTTTTGTTTTGTTTTGTTTTTCCTTCTTCTCTTGCTCGCTTCCTTTTTGGTTTGATGACTTTTTTTGGTGGTATGCTTATATTCCTTTATCTTTATCTTCTGTATACCTACTATAAGTTTTTGCTTTGTGGTTATCATGAAGCTTACATATAACAATTTACATTTACAACAGTGTATTTTATGTTGATCACAACTTAAGTTTGAATGCATTCTAATACTTTACATTTTCACTCTTCCTCCCCCTAAATGTTTCATGTTTTTGATGTCACATTTTACATATTTTTATCTTGTGTATCCCATTACTAATTATTTTAGTTATAGTTATTGTTACTACAGTTTCCTTTTAAACTTCATGCCAGCTTTGTAATTGTACTGTTTTTCTGCGTATTTGTAGATTTCAGCCTTTTATCAGTTCTAGACAATTCTCAGCCTTTGTGTGTTATGTACTGTTGAGTCAGCTCCAACTCCTGGCAACCTTATGAATGAGTGATATCCACAATGTCCTGTCAACAGCCCTGCTCACTTCCTATAGTCTCATACATATGGTTTCTTTTATGGAGTCAATCTATCTCATATTTGGTCTTCCTCTTTTTTTGCTTCCTTCTACTTTTTCCAGCATTATTGTCTTTTTCAAAGAACCCTGCCTTCTCATGATATGCCTGAAGTAGGACATCTTCAATTTTGTCATTTTTGCTTCTAGTAATGTTTCAGGCTTAGTTTGCGGCAGGACCCACTTGTTCATCTTTTTCGTGGTCCAGGGTATCTGTAGAGCTCTCCACCAATACCCTATTTCAAATGCATCATTTTTTTTTTTCCTATCAGCTCCTTCACTGTCCAATTTTTGTATCCACACATAGTAATTGGGAATACAAGGGTTTTGGTGATCTTAGCCTTGGTCTCTAACGACACATTATATCTCTTGGTGATCTTTCCTAATCATTCTCTTGCTGCCCCTTCAAGTCTCAACTTTCTCTTGATATCTTGGCTGCGGTCTCCATTTGAATTGATGATTGAACCAAGATAAACAAAATCTCAAACAATTTCAATTTTTTCATTGTCTTAGCTTTTGTCTATTCAAATATGGCCTGACCCTTATTCTCTCTTTTAGGACTTTGATTAGGCATATTTTAAAATTCTTTTTATTTGCAATATCTCTCAAGCTTTCATATTTTTTTACCTTCTTGTATCTCTGTGCCTCAATAAGGGTAGATCTATCTTATAGTTCACTAATTACTAGTTTAGATATGCCTATTCTGCTCTACACATTGTGTTTTAACTTCAAATCATGACATTTTTCATTTCTGAAACTTTAGATTTTTTGTAATTAACATATTTGTGGTCCCTTTTGTTTTATTAAATATGTCATAAACAGACCAATACAGCATACATCAGATAATTTGTGTCTAGTCCCCTAGCCATCTGAATCTTTTTTTTTTCTTCCTGCTGACAGTCATGGTGTCTTGTTTGCTTGTACATTCAAGAATATTTGATTGTGAGTTCACCTTTGCCTGTGTTTAAACTGTGAATATGCTAAGGGTCTAAATTGAGAAGCTGTCCTTTAAAGAGAATTTGTATTTGCTTTTGTTGGCAGAAGACTCTATGGAGTTGTGATCACCCTGGCCCCTATCAGTGGCACTAGCTTATTACTAGAATCTCAGTTTACCTCCTCAACTTAGGCCTGGATCAAAGTATTTTGATACTTAAAATTGGTATCAATATTTTATTGTTGGGCACCCTTGGTTTGGGATTCACTGTTTTTCAGAGTATCTATCCTGCTATGCTACAAAATACTGTGGTGATATTTATAGGAGCTAACATCAACTAATTCATTAGAGAAGGGAGAGTTAAAAAGTTTGGGGGTACAGAATGACATATACATAGCATTATGAATCACATGAGTTTCCCTTATGGACTTGTGATCAACTCAGCATCCTCACCGCCCTCTAGTTTAAGGTCTCTTAACCAGAATTTCCTTACCTGTATAGTTCTGAATTAAGTTCTCCCCATGAGAGGCTCTTGGAAGGCAGGCAAGAAGGAGAAACCATTATTCGCCAGAGAATGGGTAGCTAGTATTATTGTTGGACTAGGGGTATGAGATATATTCCAGGCAAGTCTGTGAGATCTCCCACCTCACTGTTGCACACGGAGTATTGATGGGAGCTGACCAGATCTTTGTAGTGGTTTCTGGGTATGCATTTGAGAACCACCTGCTTTGGTGCTGTGGGATGAGATCAAAACAAGCAAGAATTGTTTTCTTACTTCTAATTCTAGTTCTCCCAATAGCAGTAGAGTCTCTCATCCCCTGTATTAAAGTCCTTCATATATGCTTCACTTCATCCATATTACTAAACCAGCCTTGAGGGGCAGTAAAATTGCTTCTAAAGGCAGACTTCTGGCAGGAGGATGGGTGAAGAATTTATATACAGGCTTCCATCTCACAGTGGCTAAAGGTTTGCCCACAGGGCATCAACTACCTCCACATTCCAGATATTCACTGTGCCTCAACATTAATATTCAATCCCAGGGACAGGAGGTGAGGGGTGTTCAGTGAGGATAGGAGATGTGGCTTTGTCAGTGTGCGCCACATAAATTTGGTCAGTTTGCACACACAATTGGTTGCTGTTGTGGCAACTGGAGTAGAATAAGTTGCCAAAGACCCCAGACATAGTGGAGGCTGAGACGATCTGAAGTGAAGTATACTTTTTACTAGATGAGATTTGGGCCAGTTGGTCTTGAGTTCAACTCCTGATTTATACTAGCTGAAGAACTAGTTAATTTTGCTTGTCCTCTCTGCATTTCCTCAACTTTATGAATCATAAGACAATTGTGGAGTTCTTCTTAAGATTAAATGAGACAAAGTGTATGGTGTGTTTAACATGCTACCTGGCACATTATAAAGCTGAATAGATGGTTCCTGCTGTGACAATTATTATTTATGTTTTCCTAGGGTGTTACTGGTTCAAGCAGGAGGAAATATGAGTAAGCCGGTGGGACCTGCTGCTTTTGCACATATGACTTAGCATCATTCAGATGCTTCCCACCTTCCTGTTTCAAATCTTGGAAAGGTACTGCAGATAATTTTTCTTCTCCTCCCCTTTCTTCCAGGGATTTCTTTCTTTTTTTTTTTTTTAAGGATGTTATTTTTGGAAAATAGCCTAACACTTCTAAAGAGGTGGCAGAAGGGATGAAAGGACAATTGTCTAAGCCTTCAAAAATCATATTTTCTGGTCTAACTCTACTTTTTCTTAAATATAATTGAAAACTAGGATCAGAAACTCAGACACTATGAACCAGGGCTCCTGATGTTGGCTATACAGCTTTTAATTCTAAAAACCTGTAAAATGAGTTAGTCATAATAGGGAAAACACCAGCTTAGAAGAAAGCAAAGTGATAAAACACTACAAAGATCTACATAGTATGATATTAAAATTGAGAAACACACTTTAATGATCTCTTTCCCGTCTGTAAAATTAAATTTGGGAGTTGGAAATACATACAATGACCTCAGTTTAGTCTATCCTGATCATTAACTGTGGATATTTCACACCAGAGATTTGGTATATTAAAATAAATTGAAATTGCATTAATCAGTGAACTCTGTTATACATCACCTCTATGTAGAATGTTAAACTGTGATGGGAATCTATACATTTTAAGGAAAACTGTTTACTGAATAATAGTAGATTAGAATTAAAATAAGGAAAATAAATATCAAATAACGACTCAAGATTTTTGATTTCTGGGTTTTGTTTTTAGCTCCTGAAAGAAAAATCCTGTCAATTTCCTTCTTTGTATGCAAATAAAAGTGCACTTTCCATCACTTTCTCTTTGCTATACCACTTCTAGAAAAAGAAGACAAATCTCAAAGTTTGTGAGGCTCTGCTCACCCATCATAGTCTGCACACTCGAACAAAGCCGTTTCAGAACAAATGCAAGTTCTCTTCTCACTAAACTTTACTGTTTTCTTTCAGAGAATGTTGGTTTTAGCGAAATCTTTTAGCATGCCTAACCTGGCGCTTTGGAGCATTTGGTATGTCTAAGAAGTCTGGGTAAATTTCTTAAGCTAGAACAGGAGATAATTCTCTTCCCTAAGTCTTAATTTAGCAGGCAATTTTATTGTTTCAGTAACAGGTTGCAGCTCACTCCTAGAATATACAGAGGATGCCAAAAAAAAAAAAAAAAAAAAAAATGTATACACATTTTAAGAAAGAAAAAAAAAAAACTGTATTAAAATTGTAATGCTCAACATATACCTATAACAAAAAATGAATACAAGTCATGTGTATACATTTTTTTGGTACCCCCTGTATTCAGTAGTATACTGTGGCTTACATGGTTCCTACAAGTGACATCCTATAATTTAAGAGGAAATCACTCCAATTAGTCATTTTATGTCACAAATGAAAAGCAGATTGTTGATTGCCAAAGTTGCTTTGGTTTTATTTATTAGCAGTTATGATGTATCATCCACTTAAGTCACCAGCTCATCGTGATATTGATGAGTTATGGTCAGACAGCAAAATGAGGGAGGTAATATAAGATCTTCAGTTAAACCAGTTGAAAGCAGTTGAAATTGCTGTTTCTGCCCACAGTTTTCTATTTAGGAAGAACAGTCAAGCTGACTACATTTCATTCATTAAGAACTTAATGAAACAGAGTTTTTAAGAATGTTCTTTCCTTCACTTGCCTTATACAAACGTGAGTTGACTGTTGACTCCTGAACATACACCCTGCGTCAATAATCTGTGGTTTACTCTTTGGCAACTGGACCCGAGGGTGATAAAGTCAGCCAGCCTCTAAGCCTCCTCCTGCATTATGCATCATTATACCTTTTTATTTTCATCTTTCCTTCTTTGCCTTTCATTCTGTGTGATCTTGACATCACTCCTGTCCTATGATATGAAGATGTGCAGGAAGATGTCCAAACATTCATTTCCAAAAGTTCACGCTACTAACTTATCATGAACACAAGAGAAATTTTCTCATTATTTATCTTACATTTCAAGTACTGTCAGTCATTGAATATGCTTCCAGTTTTGTTTTCTGCTACATCTTTCTTTTATTCTCTCCTCTCTCATGTCTGCTTTCTACAGTGTTGGTGTTTCAAGCTGCTGGGACCTCATTGGTCCAAGTGTGGAAGATAACTCTTCTTTGCTCCATTTTAGAATGGTTATGATGGAACCTTACTGAATCCTCCTTAGGAATATATTGAGTCTTTCAGATTCTTTAAAGTACAGAAGCTACAAATTTAGTAGGTATTTAAAATGCTCATTCTTTTGTGAGGTGACTTTGTGGAGTTTCTAGAAATCCTTCTTCTTTCCCTCTTTGAATGGGGATGTTTCAAATGTATTTCCATTGATGTGAGTAAATGAAGAATCTCTTCTGGCTGATGATTTATTACTTCTCTTTAGACTCAAGACCTTCTTTTGGCTAAGCACTCTTTCTTAATCCAGGAAACCCTCTTGGGCAGAATCAAAGCAATCTTTCACCAGGTCTCTACTATATTGTGAAAATTCTGTAATAAAGGATGTATCCAGATTCCTAACTCTTTTTTGTTTTTTTGTTTTTTACTATCATTATTTCTATTATCAGAGAAGCTAGGCAGCTATGATCTCTCTCTCTTTAGGTTTTAAAAACGTTATCACTGTGACTCCAGGATCTACAGAAAACAGATAAAACTCTCTAAAGTATACCATTGAAGTCCCTTTCCCTGGATTTGAGAAGTTCAAGACCTCTCAGGTTCCATCCCTCGGCATTGATAGAAAACTTACAACACCCTAATAACTCTCTCCTGAAATACTTTCTTTAAGTTCATCTTTTGCTTCTTTAGACTCTTTATAGTATGGGCATGAATGTTCAGGTAAGGGGTGAAAAGCTGTCTGTTCACCGCCTCTTGTATTTGAAGGTCTTGTAATTTGGTAATCATTATTATGACCTAAGTTGAAACTAATTCTAAATAAGTCCCTGTTTACATCCTATAGAACCTAGAAAATAAAACATGAGATATTCCGAAAAGATCACATTATAGGTGGTTCTCTTAGACACATTTACTTAAAACTTTAATCCTTCTCCATGAAAGTACTTGATAATAAATATAGTAAACATTTTTATATCTGTATTTTATATGGCAGTTCTTAAATGAACAGAATTTAACTAAATTAACAGGGTTTTACTATATGTCAGTCTTGTCTATTGTGTGAGTACAGCCTTTTTCATTGAATCCTGTTGTTTGCTTTAGAAAGCCCCAAGTAAAGCATACAGATTGGATAAAATGGAACTAACTGGAATAGAAGCTACTCAAGGGCAGGGATTGTATCAGACAACTTTTGCATCTCACCTCTTGTAATTTTGATTCCTGTTTTCCCTCTAGCCATTGCTGTTCACGCAATGAACTGTTCATATAGGTATAATAGACTGCATCTTGCCTCAGCTACACTCCGAATCTCTTGCTTTTGGCCCTCGATTTTCTCTGCTGATTCTAAATGGGATGCCCATGAGAATCTGCTCAGCCAACTGCCCCATGAAGAACAAGTTAAATTTTCACGAGATAACCCACAGCAACTGGGGATAAGAATTGATCTTCTCTGCCTCAGGTGGACAATTCTGGGGTGCCCATACATGGCTCTTCCTGAGATTCCCAGTGGGCTTGTGCTCCAGTTTTTCACCGAGGTAATCAGTTCAATGATGCAATTTTAAATTAACTTTACCTCCTCTGTGTTGCTCTTCCAGTTCCCTATACCAGTTACTTGGGTTCATTTCCCAAATTAAACTTCATGTATCCAAGCCCTTATCTCAGGCCTTTTGTGGAGGAATCTGGGCCAAGACCATCATTTTTGTTTCTCTGTTCACTGAAGAATTCCCAATACTTATAACAGTACTTAGAACATAGTAGGTGCTCAACAAATTGTGGTTGATTGAGTGATTGGAATGCATCCAGAGGGCAGACATGCTAGGTGGCATTCCTTGCAGAACACAGGCTTAAGAACGTTTATGCCTTTGTGGGTTGTGCTGCATCATAAGACTGATTATTAATAATAGGTGTTGTCAGCGTCTTTCTGATGTATTATCTGAAACATGCTTCATGGCTGTTCTCAAAAAGAGAGAGTTGCCTCTTCTCCCTAACGTCAGAGTCTCCAGGAAAATAATGAGTTATAGCGGTCTAACATGAAATCCAGCATGATGTATTGTTCTTTGCTCATACAGAATACAAAGAGGACACCATGCAAAGATAAAGGCCAGTGATTTATTCTACATAACCTTTATGTAAACCTCATAAATTGTGCACGGTGGTGTGTGAGAATATAACAGTACCTGTGTCACTGGATCGTCTTGACAACGGCAAGCATTTCATGCTTTGAGAACAAGAGAACACTTCTCACTCCTCTTGTACTTTCTCACCAGCGAAAAAAATGGAGAAAATAGTCATATTTTCAGAATAAAGCGGATGACTCAAGAATTAACAGCAATAAACTGGATAAAGAAAAAATAGCACTAGAAAATCACATTACATAAGATCTAATTATGAATAGATTCAGTTGTACAAGATTTTATTGTTGGTTACTTGCAAGTTATAGATATTACGCACACAGACACACACATGCACACATTAATACACATGTTTTATTGTTGGTTACTTGCAAAGTTATAGAAATCATACACACACACACACGCATGCATTAACACACATATTTGCACAATCCTGATGACATTGGAATTGTGCATTTCACCAGAATATGACAGTGTTAGTTTGGAATTTTCCAAGAGTGGAATTTCAAAACTGTGAAGTATTTATTTTCCATTCCCTTTGTGACATATTGGTGAGGAAATTTAGATAAGGACCTGGATTGTAATAATTCAGTCTTCACTCTGCTGTACTCACCATGGGAAGTTACAGTGTGTGGTAAAAACAAGGCAAAGAGAAATCATAAATGGCTTGTCAGGTTAGGAGGAGGTGAAACCTCAAAAATAATGAATTGTTAAATAATTCAATAAAAAAAGCTGAATGAGAACTAAAACGTGAAAAGCTAATTCTAAACAGGGAAGAGTCAAAAAGAAAAACAAACAAAAAAAACCACACTTGCTCCAGCATCAGTTCAATGTAGTAGTTTACTGCATTCTAAAGTACCGACGTATCATTACACACAAAGTAATATATCTCCATGAAATATATAGGACTTATTCTACTGGAGTTATTCCATCTATCATCTCAACTCTGCTATGTAACTTCCTTTCATAAAAATTTATTTTTTCTTTCTCTAAGGTTCTAAAATCCTTGAAGGACTCAAAAGAGATACAGAGATGCACCATAAGCTTAATTATCTAAATTGACTTAGCTAATACTGTTACATATTTTTATTGTCATTGGTCAAAGGTTACCTTTTAAACAGGTAAATAAGAGATGCTTTCATTTGCTTCTAACTAAAAGTGCTGACTCTAGTAAGTAAAACAACAAGAAAAACTGCTGCCGTTTCTTCTGTTGCATTGACCTTAAAAGAGAGATTGTTCATGCAATGAGCATTAAGCGCTTTGTTTCTCCCTTTGATTGGTACCTGGAATCAGGCATTGCCCTTCAGGCATTTTCCTATAACAAACATTATTTTTCTAATTAATTAAAAGAGAACATGACCGCAACATTAAGAATGGGAAGCATCAATATTAGAAATTCAATTTCTACCTAAGTTCCTGTGCAGTTATAAAGCAGCTACACAGTTTAGCTACCCTTGATATAAAAATACAAGTTATAAAAGAAAGTACAGCTTCTAAGTTCTTGAAAAAATGAGAGAGCATTGCCACATACTTGAATCTTGACCCTTACATACGCTGACTTTTTGGAGGCATGTGCCAAAACAGCTTAGATATTGTCTTTATAAACATAATGTAACTTGCATATGAAGAGCATTCTCAGAAAGAAAGTGGCATTAAAGAGGTAATTAATTTTCTTGGAGAATGAAATATGTAATGAGAAAATATGAGCAAAAAAGTATATAGGTCTTTCCGTGGTGTTCTCCTGCAGCCAGTAAGTAAGAGTGCTATCCACTGTTCTTAGCAGCCTCCAGATTCTAATTCACGTCATTGTATTAGCAAGCGTTTCTCTTGTGCCTGCTATGCACTCAGCCCTGTGATAGGGATATAAGAAATAGTCACCTGGGATAATATATAGTCAGGATTCCAAAGAGAACAAAAAAATCTAATCAGGGAGTTAAGATAAATATGTCACAAAACAAATATATTTAAATATTACCTCTCACCTGGATTAATGAAATGTCACTTTTTTCCTAGTCTCTTTTTCAACCAATCGTCAAACTTCAGTGATATTGTGGACTGTATGTTTGTGTCCCCCTAAAATGAATATGTTGAAACTCTACCCTCAATCTGATGGTATTAGGATGTGCGGCCTTTGGGGGGTAATTAGGTCATGAGGATGGTGCTCTCATGATGGGATTCATGCCCTCCCTTATAAGAAGAAAATTATTTGTCAATGATATTTTTGACATATAGGTATTTTAATTCTTTACGTAGTCAAGTGAATCAATTTTTTAATTTATATACAATTAAGTATATTATACTGACAATTAAGTTTGCGAACTCATCCTGGAAAAGGTGCTACATACCTCATTGCTGAGTATCACTACAGTCACCTTTGAACTACTCCCCTTGGGAAGCTATGCACCAATGCCAGTGCCTAGTCCACCCTTCAAAGCAATTTTGGAACTTTATCTGGAATGGCCATCTGAGCTGTCAGAGTATTACCCTTGATGTCCTGAATGTCATCAAAATGTCTTCCTTCCAATATTTATTTTATCTTTGGGTAAAGAAAGAAGTCACTGGGGGCCAGATCAGGAGAGCTGGGAGGCAGTTCCAATACAGTTATTTGTTTACTGACTGAAAACTCCCTCACAGATAGAGCCCTGTGAGCTGGTGTATTGTTGTGATGCAAGAGCCATGAATTGTTGGTGAAACGTTCAGGTCATCTAACTTTTTCACGCAGCCTTCTCAGCACTTCCAAATAGTAAACTTGGTTAATTGTTTGCCCAGTTGGTACAAATTCATAATGAATAATCCCTTTGATATCAAAAAAAGGTTAGCAACATCGTTGCAACAAGTTCGCAAACTTAATTGTCAGACCTTGTAGGTTTCTTATCCTCACTTCAACCTTATCTCTCTAACTTTATTTGATATGTATTTATAAAAATCAAATAGTCCAGAGGTTAAAAAATAAAATATAAATTCTACAATATTTATCATTCATTTTATAATTAACAATAGGCAACCTAAAAGTGATTCAGTAATTTTGGGGTCTCACATATTCACTTAAGCTATATGTACTTATGTCTTATGTTAATTATATTATACAAGGGGTGCCAAATAAACGGTATATACAAGTAGACACTTTGGTCAACGTTGCTCAAGCAGTCGTTCACCATAATCAGAAGTGTCTGGATATTGATGGTAACCACTTTGAGCACCTCTTGTAATTGCAGAAGTCAAACATAACTTGTATTCATCTTTTGTTATTGGTATATATTGAGTAACACAATTTTAATACAGTTTTCCTTTCTTAAAATGTGTATACATTTTCTTGGCACCCTCTGTATATTCTTTTAAAGCAGTGACTGTGTTTTACTCTTCTATGCCTTCTAATTTGTATACAAACATACAAGTCGATAAACATTTGTTATTGGCATAACTATGATCAAATTATATAGTGACTGGAGAAGTAAAAACTTCGGACTACTCATGCATTGCCTTATTGATAAGATAGGGCTCCATCTAGGCCTTCAGGATGGATAAGATTTGAAATGATTACTAGGAAGGGAGCAAATTTTATGAAGTGTGACCATTTGAGAACATTTTTGAATCTAGAAAAAAAAAATCAATGTTTTCAGCTTTTGCATTTTATAATCAGTGTCTGATTAAGATTCATCCCAGAGTCTTTAGCATAAGTGAGTCTTCTATTGAGAGTAAAGGTCAATATATAATAAGCAGGTTAAAAGACAAACTACATGTCATTATAGAATGAACCCTCTTAAGTACTTGATGTTTAATGACCAAACATTATTGTGTTCAAAATGGTTATGCATGGATGAACCAATGTTCTTGTAATTAGCAGGAACATTGTACAAAAAAAAGTGACAGTGTGTCTTTTTACTAGTGTAAGCACACGCAGTTATAACTTTTTAAAATATATTACTTTAGAGCAGGAAGGATATTTGAAAACAAAGTTCAATCCCTTATTGATACTGGAAGCCAGGCCCAGAGAGGGTAGGTGGATTCTCCAGAGTCACACGACTGGTAAACAGAAAAGCAAGGACTCAACTTGGGTCCCTTGACTCCCCAAACCTACACTCTTGTCCCTCTAAAGGAAATCTGCCTTTCCAACTGAGATGAATTATGAAATAAAATGAGAACGTTCGGCATTTTAAAACACATCACGATCCAAGCACACTACGACAATGCTGCTGTCTTCAGGAAATTAAAAAGCAATTTTGAGAAATGAAATGGGTCAAATGAGCTGTCACTGAAACAAAAAGCTGTGAATCAACCAGTAAATCCAAACTGTTTCCTGTGCTTGAGGTTTTCAACCCCTCAGGGTGGGAGGTAAACCACCAAATATATTTAAAAGGATTTCCACTGAGTGTTCCTCGTGAAAATCTGAAGACATTTATATTACACATTCTACACCCTTAATTTCCAGTGCAAAAACAGAACAGCATTCAGCGGTCTCATGTTTTAAGAGGGTTATTTTCTATCAGATCTTAAAAAAATACCATAAAGCACTTTAGTGTGTGGAAGGGTAGCCTAATTCTCTGAGCAGAATTGAGAGGCTCAGATAGTTTTATAATGAACATTAAAATTTCCTTGTTCTGCCTCATCATATTGATGACGGACTGTCATTTCTTTCTTTCCTTTTTAGATTCCAGGGAAGAAATTCAGCCAAGATATAGTAGCTTCCTTGTACCTTGTGCTTCGTGTGCAATTTTAATGACAGTTTTACATATATTACTGAACCCTCAGTACACTCAAAGGTCAAATCAGCATTTAAACAGACATTCTAAATGGAAATGAGAGTCCAGTCATTTATTGCTGATGGGTTTGCTAGAACAGCAACTCTCTAAATCATCACAGAGTATCAGGACCCCCAAAAACCAACAGCAAGCATTGATTGTTTTGCCCACTTGATTTTAGCAATTGCACTACAATTGCATGAAAACTCAGGAAAGACAGGCCCTCGATGCTATTTTAGTCAAATCTCATCTGCACTGGTCGATATGAATTGTTCATGTCTATGGATATTGTTTTGACTTTGGCTGACCACATCTCCACTTCACTTGTGGGTTCCTGAAAAATTTACTTTGGGTCTTCACTGAGCCTAGTTAAGTGCTATCAACCTTGAATTCAAAAGTAGTAAAACCTTAAGTTCCAAATAGTTTACATACGGTGATGATGAGATTGTTCTCTGGTTTCCAGAGTTACTTTGTGTTACTTTGTGCCTAAATAAATGAGCATTTCACTATCACCCATCACTGTACTGAGCAAATCTTATCTCATGAGGATGAATCAGTGCAATAAACCATCAGTTATCAGAGGTATGTGGTAGGCAGAATTATGTCTCATCTCCCAAGATAGCCAGATTCTATTCCTTGGAATCTCTTATGTTACATGGACAGAGGGAATTAAGGTTAGTAATCAGATGACCTTAGTGGGGAGATTATTTTGGATTATCCATTCCATATGACCACACAGGTCTTTAGAAGAAAGGGGAGAAAGGCAGAAGACTCAGTGTCAGCGTGATGCTAGATGAGAAAGACTTGACCAACTATTGCTGTCTTTGAAAAAACAAGGGGCCACAAGCCAAGGAATGTGACAGCCTAGAACAAGAAAAGACAAGAAAACAGTTTCTTCCCCTAGAATCTCCAGAAGGAAGGCAATCCTGCTGACAACTTGATTTTAGCTCAGTGGGGTCCTTTCCGAGTTTTGACCTCCACAACTGTAAAATAATAATTTTTTATTGTTTAAGCCACTAAGTTTGTGATAATATGTTACAGCAACAATATAGATACAGAATATTTGGACTCTCCTTTCCTGTATTGATATAATTATAGTTTTTTAAAATTTATTTTTAATTTTTTTATTTCTTTATTTTTTACATGTGATTATTTATTTATTTTAACTGAGTAATATTTTGTGAATATACTGAAATGTATTTTATCATAATGTATTTATCTGCTCTTTTGTTTATGAAGACTTAGATGCTTTCCACAGTTTGCTATTACAAACATCCTATAATAACCTATTATATTTGCTTCCTTGTGTTTTTGCATGAGTGTTTCCCTTAGGTATGAACTTGGACATAGAATTATTGAGATGGGCAATAAAATGCCCATTTTGAGATCAAATAGATATTGATCAGTTGCTACCCAAAGTCACTGGACTAATTCATACACCACTAGCAGTATAAAAGTTTGAATTTCTCCGTATTCTTGCCACAACTAGTCACCGACTTTTTATTGAGTTGGTTTTATGGGTTTTATATTATGTTATAACAGGTGCTATTAATTATATAAAAATTCAGCTAACTTCTTATAGGTAATAACATTTGTAAAGTCTTCACGTAGATCTCTACAATGGCTTCTTATTGCTTCCAGAATGAGATGTAAGATTGCTCACATGCTGCGTATACTTGGCCTGACCTGTTTCTCCCGCCTGGCTTCTCCCCGCACTGTCTTGTCCTTTCTGGTTCAGTTATGCTAAGTGGCTTGGACCTCTGTGTGCATACAATGCTGATTCTCGACTTTAAGATTGCCTTCATCTCTCCCACTTGGAGTTCAATCACTTCCATCCCTCTTGCCTAATCCCTTTTCCTACTCTAAAACTCATTTATGAATATACATTCACCATAAAAAATCCTAACAACTTTCCTTTGGACTCTGTGCCCTTATTTTGGTTCTCATCACAATGCACCATCATGTTAAAACTTTTTTTTTTTTTAATAGATAGTATCAGCACATAGGTCAAATATCCAAACTGTAAAACAATATAAAAGCAAAAAATTACTTCCTCCATAATCTCCTCTCAACTGCTCAGTTTCCTTTCCCCTGAAGATAACAATTGTTAAGTTCTTGTTTAACCTGTTAGAAAGAATTTTATGTATATATACAAGCCAATACAATACACACACACACACACACACACACACACACACACACACACACACGTTGTCTTCTCTCTCATCAATTTCTTTCTAAACACTGGCTGAGAAATTCTATCTCTGGAAACAGAACATAAAGACCTAGAGATTGTAAACACGAGGTAGCTGGTTGTGGGAAAATCCCAGGAAAGCAAAATAAACAGTAAGTGCAGAGGCCTTGAGGCAGTAGCAGCTTTGGCATGTTCCAGAACAGCAAAGAGGCCAGTGGTAGAATCGATGAAAGAAGAGTAAGAAAAGATAAGGCTAGATCACGAATAGATTTCTATTTTTATGAATAGAAATATTAAAGTGTGTGTTACAAAGCATTGGACTTTGTTCTGTAACCCAATGTTTTTAATTTTAATAAAATAATGACATGTATTTTAATTACTTCCTTGAAAATCATTTATGCTTTTTTAATATTCATAGCATTGTGGGTGTTTTTTTTTATAAAGCTTTGTATGTGTTCATTTTCTTCATTTTTTTCTGTGTGTTTATATGTGTAGTTATAATATTTAGGGTTACCATCCTTTAAAATAATAAAGTTGTGTAACAAATTTAATCCTTGTTAAGAAATGAATATCTGTTGTATGAGAAATGATACAATTAGCATATTTCCACTTCCTTTCCCCTTTCCTCTATCTCCTCTACCCTTCAATTTAGTTGTTTTTATTCTTATCATTGTAGAGTTAAATGCTCTTATACTTCTATTATTTGACTCCCAGCTATTAAATGTTCGATGCCTCCCACCTGTCCTGTTGCTGTGGTTTTTTTTTCCCCCCAGTCATTCTTGGAGGCTGTATTTTGTCTCCCAGTAATTTCCCCAGAAAGACTCATGGGAATAATTTTTTCTCAATTCTCATTTATTCAACACTGTTTGCCTGTATTTTCATAGCTAAAGAATCAATTGACTTGATATAATTTCCTTGGCTTCAATATTTTCTTTATTTAATTAATTTTATGTTGAGCAACAATTTTATAGGTTTGAGTGTTCCTGTAGATTTTCCCATCATTCATGTTTTAATTTATTTTTCTGGCTTCTAAAGGGTTTCTGTACATTGAAGTTCATATATCTTGGCACCCACTATTCTCAGTCAATTTTTCTAGCAAAGATTTGCCTTTTCAGCATGTAGATTCAAGTCTACTTTCAGGAAAAAATTCGTTAATTATGATTCTATATTTTTTCCCTGTAAGTTATTTCCTTCCACGGTGATCCTACTTAGGTGTGTACCAAGTACAACTTGCCTGCTTCTCTATCATTTTCTCACTCATTTATTTTTTATTCTTCCATTTCTTTTTGTAAATTTGCTTTATTTCTATCCTCTCTGCCCTTATGTTTTCTTCAGTGCCTTTTTTTGCACTCTTTTGTGCCTTCCATTTTCATCTTTATGATTGTGTTGATTTGACTTTTTGTCTACTTGTTTCTTGAGATCCATCAGCTCTTATTCCAACTCCAATACTATTTCAACATTTGTTTCCTAAGGACTTTGATTCTACTTTGTGATATTATTCCAGAGAGGCAATAGTCATACAGCTTTTCAAATTTGTGATAAAATATTTTTTTGCAATTTTCAGCTGATGGATGGATTTGTTGTCAATAAATTTTCTGCTTTTTGGTTTTGTATCATTTCAGGTTTAATGGCAGATAAAACTAGTAAATGTTTTTGACCTATGCTACTGCTAAAATATCTCTCCTTTGTCTTTTGATTATGCAGTTGATTTTTTTAAGTCTAAATGTATCTATTTAATTTTTTTCTTTCAAGATTTATCTTTTGGTTGTAGTCTGCTAACATTTGATTTTGTAAAATTAATTTCATCTCCCTAATTGATAAGCATTGTCTTCTATATTGAGGGTATTTATGAATATATTATCTAGAATAAAACAAATGACAGGGTTCTGTGACAATTCACTAGATTTCTCTCGTAGGCTGACATCTGTCCAAAACTCCAACTTCATTTAGATTTAATTGTTCCACATGGTACTAAACTCTTTAATTGCCCCTTTTTTCACTCCAGCATCTTCAACTCTTCCAGCAGTACTTCAGTCTTTATCCTGCTAGCGTTAAGATTTGCTCTTTCAGTAGAGAAAACTCTCATTTGGTTATAGTTGACTACAGTTATATTTGACTCTGAAATTGTTGGTGTTAGCACAAATGTAGATCTCTGGACTAATTCTTGTCATATAATACAAACGATGAAGTTATAATTCTATTATTATCATTAATTAGCATTTACTAGTTATTTACCATCTGTATTACAAGTATACAAGTCATTTTGAACAAAGTGCTTTATTTAATCTTCACAGTAAAAGTTTAAGTAACTCACTCAAAGTTACCTAGAGAGTAATTAGTGGAGCCATCATTTACATCAAAGCAGTCTGATACTAGAACACACTTTTGAACAACTACTCTATACTACCCTGTTTCCCCAAAAATAAGACCTAGCTGGACAATTAGCTCTAATGCGTCTTTTGGAGCAAAAATTAATATAAGACCCGGTATTATATTATATTATATTAGGCACAGTATTATATTATATTAAATATTTTATTTTATATTATATTATATAAGACCTAGTCTTATAGTGAAATCAGACCGAGTCTCATATTAATTTTTGCTCCAAAAGATGCATGGGAGTTGATTTTTCAGCTAGGTCTTATTTTCAGGGAAACATGAGACCTTTCTTTATCAGCTCTGTAATCTTGATTCTGTCCTCTAATTTGTCTAGAACTTTGCTCCTTATCTCTAAAGTAAGGATGTTAAAATAGATAATCTCAAGGATATTTTTCACTTCTAATATTTTATGATTCTGGGAGAGACTTTCATTTATTATTTCTATATTTTATATAAAACACACACATGCACATATATATTGTCTTTTGTGTGTGTGCGTGTGTGTGTATTTATATATATACATATAAAATTTTATTTATTTATTTATTTATTTTTTTTCATGTAGAATGACCAAGAATCCACTTCTAACATTACTTCTGGAATGATGCTGCCTTCCATTTCTCAAGTGATTACACCTGAGTTCCTATTGAAGGAATGCCAAGTCAGTATTCGATATGTGACAAAGAGACTTACCCTAAAAATAGAAGCTCCCATCCTAAGTGAGTTAATACTGCAAGCATATTCCTCAGAACACATGTTACTGAGACTTCCTTATGTAAGAGGGAATCTACCTCAGTGGAGAATCCACTAATCTCCTTTTAGGTTTTTTTCAATCCTTCATCCTCCTGTGTGTTAAATTTAGGGAGCAAGCCCATACAGCTAGTGATGACTAAAACCAAGTTCAAGGCCATTTTGCAATCATAGCCAGTCCTCCTAATACAACTGACCAAAGCATCACAAGTGACAGGCAGTCCTAAACTAATCCTATTTGGGCTGATTCTCTGTGGTTGTAGATTTTGATGCCTCGAGCCTGCTGTTTAGCAGGACCAGCTCTGGCACCAATGCTGATGCTTCCTCGGCATGTCATTGTCAGATCTACTTCAAATCAAACATGCAAAACATTTGGTCTCTTTAACCCAGCTCTTTTCCCCAAAGAGCAGCTCAGAAAGTGATTTCTGTGGAGGAAAAGTCTTTGATTCATCTTCCTGGTCCTTGTGAGTTCTGTACCTCCTGAACACTTGCAAATGATTGGGATGATGATTCAAACCAAATTCAGACTTGTTTATCATTTCACATTCCTGGATAGTATTGTCTTTGCTATGACTTTCTGCCTCTTTACTTTCTATTTTTCGATCAGCCAGTCTTTTCAGGAAAATGATATACTAACAGTTCCAGGTTAGGCATCAAGTTCTGGAAGAGATGGCAATTCCCTGTGTGTGTCTGACCTTGGAGAATCTCCTCTCTAGATACCCTAAGTCACATGGGCTCCTATTTCTCTACCTTTTCCTTCTTTTATTACCACTATTTCTTACCTTTATCTTAAATCTTACAGGAAAATCTGGAAACACACTTAAGTTTTCACAGTCTTACAGTCAGTACCTCATTACAGAGAAAAGCCCACAATTATGGACTGCATATGTGCATCCTCCCAAAATCCACATGTTGAAACATTAATCCTCAATGTGCTGGTATTAGGAGATGGGACCTTAGGGAAGTGATTAGATTATGTGGGCGAAGCCCTCATGGATGGGCTTAGTGCCCTTATAAGAAGAGATATGAGAGAAATGATCTCTTTCTCCACCACATGAGAAAGCAGCCATCTGCAAATCAGGAAGAGGGCTTTCACCGTACAAGACCTGCCAGCACCTTCATCTTGGATATTCTAGACTCTAGAACTGTGAAAAAGAAAGGTTGGTTGTTTAAGCCACCCACTCCATGGTAATTTGTTATAGCAGCCCAAACTGATTAAAACAGCCGCTTAAGGAGGAATGAGACCTGGGTCCCAGCCCAATCTCTACTCCTGTGACCTTGAACAACTCATTAAACCACTTTAATTTTAGTCTTTTTCAAATATACCTCCCACTGCAGTGATTCTGATGATTTTGAAAGTCCCTACAAACTTTAAATTGCTATGATTATACTCACTATAAAGAACTATCATCTTAATCTTAGTGAGATAATAATATGAATAATGAAAACCTTAGTTTCTAAGTAATTGCCTATCATTCAGAATTCTTTCCCAAATGTAGTAATTTTGGATAGACAGCTCATTTCCCATCCTTGCTTTGGAGAACTCCTGTAGGTGGAAAATAGAAAGACTATAATATAGTTTTAGAAGCTTTAATTCTTTATTTTAAAGCTGTATTATCTTTTATTTTCTTTTGTAGATGGAACTTTGATCAGTCAGACTTAGGTGGGCTATATCATTTGCAAGAACAGTTCAAGGCTTTTTCACATAAAGATATTGATCGATTACCAATAAAAGTTGTATGTAAATTTTTCTATCAAAAGATTCAAGGATTATGTACTTATCCTGCTAATTGAAAAAAAAAAAACAGCTAGTATTTTATAATAAAACAGCAGTGTACACACATAGTAGTCAGGAAAAAAGAAAGAGAAAAAAATGGGGGAACTAATAGAGAAAAAAGAGATTAAAAAAAAAATCTCCCACTGCAAATTTCTCAGAAGCCACTGTTCCAGCACCTTACCAACTGATTGTCTGCTCTCATACCCTTGGGTATGACTCATGCTGCTTTGTAACCTAGGGCCGCTGCTCCTGTGTTCAGGGGGTGATCTTCTCTTCTGCTACCAAACCGATCACTTAAGCATCATGCTCCAGACTTGGGCAAGAAGATGCCTTTCCCAGGCCCTGGGCCTTGGAGGGCCCTGTTCTAGCTCCTCTGTGGTGGAAACCAGAAGAGCACAAGACCAGGGGGATGTCCTTACTAGTGACAATACCTCCTCCCACTTCTACACCATCCTCTGAGTACTGCATATTCCATTCCAGTGGCCCCAAGTGTTTCCAGGGCCTACTCCTTGAGTCTTTCAACATGAAAGTAGACCAAGCCATCAATTTCCTTACCCTCAAGCCCAAGGGTTTTTAAGGGGCTCTTTACATTGTTTTTTTTTTTTTTTTAATTTTAAATTACAGTTGAAATTCAATATTATATTAGTTTCAGGTGTATAACATAGTGGTTAGATATTTCTATAACTTATGAAGTGATCCCCCTGACAAGTCTTGCACCCACCTGACACCATATGTAGTTGTTAGGATATTATTGACTATATTCCCTAAGCTGTACTTTACTTCCCTGTGACTATTTTGTAACTGACAATTTGTACTTCTTAATCCCTTCAACTTTTTCACTCAGCCCCTCAAAATGCTCCTGCCATCTGGCACAATCAATTTGTTCATTGTGTCTACCCTGTTTCCCCGAAAATAAAACCTAGCGAGACAATCAGCTCGCATGCATCTTTTGGAGCAAAAATTAATATAAGACCTGGTATTATATTATATTATACCTGGTCTTATATTAATTTTTGCTCCAAAAGATGCATGCGAGCTGATTGTCCAGCTATGTCTTATTTTCAGGGAAACACGGTATGGGTTGTTTCTATTTTGTATTTTTTAGATTCCACATATAAGTGAAATCATATGATATTTGTCTTTCTCAGTCTGACTTATTTCACTTAGCATAATATCCTCTAGGTCCACCCATGTTGTTGCAAATGGTATGATTTTATTCTTTTTTATGGCTAATTCTCCATTGTATATATGTGTGGCATCTTTCTTATCCATTTGTCTTTGATCGGAGGCTTTAAGCCATTTACATTTAAAGTAATTATTGATAGGTATGTAGTTATGGCCACTTTATTAATTGCATTCTGATTATTTTTGTGGTTCTCTGTTCCTTTGTTATGTGTTTGCTCTCTTCTTGTGTTTGTAGATCACTTTCTGTAGTGTTGTGCATGGGTTCTCTTCTCTTTATTTCTTGTATCTCTCTTGTAGATTTTTGGTTTGTGGTTGCCATGTGCTTCATATTATACCAAGCAATGTTTATAGCAGTTTATTTTAAGTTGGTGGTTGCTTAAATTTGAACATATGCTGAAATCCCTACCATTTTTATTCACCCCCTCCAGATTTATGTTTTTGTCATTATTTTTTACCTCTTTTCTATGTGTGTGTGTGTCTCTCCCACAATTTGCTGTTGTAACATGATCTTCCTACTTTTGCCTTTTAACCTTTGTACTGACTTTAGTATTGGTTGATCACCTGCTTTTATTATGTGTTTGTCTTTGTCAGTGAGAATTTTTTCTTTGTGATATTGTCTAATTCATATTTTTTATTTATTTTCTTCTTCTTCTTCTTCTTAAAGAAGTCTCTTTAACATTTCTTGTAATACTGGTTTGGTGGTGATCAACTTGTTCAGCTTTTTCTTGTCTGGGAGTCTCTTTATCTCTCCTTCCATTCTAAATGCTTGTCTTGCTGGGTGGAGTAATCTTGGTGCCATGTCGTTGCTTTTCATCATTTTGTTATACTATATATACAGAGGTACAAAAAAAAATGTATACACATCTTAAGAAAGGCAAAAACAAACTATTAATTGTAATAATGTATCCTGATAACAAAAGATGACTACAAGTCACATTTGACTTCTGCAATTACAAGAGGTGCTCAAACTGGTTACCATCAGCATCCAGACAATTCTGATTACAGTGAACTACTGCTTGAGCAACGTTGACCAAAGTGTCCACTTGTAGACATTTTTTTGGCACCCCAGGTATATGATGCACAGACCTCCATTTGTACTTTTATTCTGAGTCCCGCAAATGTTAGGGCTGTGCCTATCTTTAAGTGCTATTGTCGCCATGTGCCTAGGTTTTGTCTTGTACCAGAGGTGGCAAAAGGAACACAGGTATAGGTTTATCACTACAACACTCAAAGTCCATCTGGGTTAGGATGGAAAGGCCCACAGGTCTCCTTTCACTCCATTATTTGATGCAGGACCATTTAGGGTAGAGCTAATTCAATCCTTCTGGCAACCTCCTAGGTCAGAGATCACTTCAAGAACTGTGCCCACTTCTCTGAAGGATTTTAGTTGAGTTAACTGAAGTTTGTTCTTCTTGTATAAAAGGAGAAAATGAAACAAACCTAATATTTTTATCGATTGCTGATAAACCAGGTACTATACTGGGGACTTTATATACTTTCTCCCCTCACCACTTAAACTTTACAAGGCAGATATAACCTCTATTGGACAGAGGAAGAAACTGAAGCTTAGAGAAGTTAAGAAGAAATTAGCTAAGGAACCTTGAGCTTTTTGACTCCCAACATTTGTGATTCTGCTAACCTTGTAATTGCCACCAAAGGGCTTTGTCAATGTCAAACTGCCACTACTTTTCTACCTTTCAAAGACAGCCCCAGGAATCTCACTCACACTTCTGCTGAAGTCTCAAACCAGCCATGCATTGACTTTGATCCTGATACTTTGGTTTAGCTCCTTGAATGGTGGCTTCTCTCTGGCGAAGCTGCGTGTGGGAACTTCACCATGGCTGCTTTAGGCTCAGAATAAATGGTGGCAAGAATTTAAGTTTTCATATAACAATAAAAAATAACATCAAGACCTGAAGTTTCCAGACAGTGTAATTATTCAAGTTCATGACAAGGCTTGGATTTCAGCAGAAGGTGTTGGTAGGATGCTAGGCTCCACAGCAACCCCCCTTCCATATATACACTTAAGTTTCCAGGCCCAGCCTAATGTTCCATGGGAAGTTTGAAGTGCTCATGAAGATCACTGTGGCATAAGACTCAAAAATTGCCTGTACAATTTTATGACAGAGAGCAAGAGAGTGTGCATATTGGAAGACAGCCTGGCACTCACAGGTAAAGTGGGACTCTGCCCACTAATCAGGGGGACCCTCTTTATGGGCAGAGTGTCAGTCAGGGACTGAGGGGGATTGAGGTTTAAAGCCACTTACTTACAGTTAAAAGGAATGAGGGAGAGCAGGGATAGACAAGCTAACCTTTTCCGTTATGCTTTCTCTGCATGTATTCAATTTTAGGCAAAAGATTTTATCGGTCATCTACTATTTATAAGGAAATATTAAGCATTGTGAAGGACAGTGTTAAGTAAGATATTATGGTATCTGATTTCCAGGCAACTACTGTCTCTAATGAAGGAGAGAACTGTGTACATTGCAGCTCTAATAAATTATCACAGCGTGAGAAAGTATGCTAATGATATGCTGTGATATAGTACAAATTGCAATGAAATGAAAAAGGAGAGAGGGATTAACTTCAGTGACAGTGGGAGGGGTTGTTACCAATTTGTTAAATCTCGTAAGTCCAGCTATTATTTGTTTTCTCCTTAAGGACTGTGTACTGAATTGTCTTGATGGAAAATATTAAGTATACAATGTAACCTTAATACAAAAGTGATCAATAAGCTCTTCCATTTTTTTTCTGGTATGAGCCAGTCTAGCATTTCCATCTTAAAGCAGAAGACCCGATTTCTAGTTATGTTTCTTCCACTTCATTTTTAGACAGGTAATTGTAACTGTGAGTTGATGGTTTTCTAGCTTAAGGAGTTCTTTTCTTTTTTTTTTTTTTTTTAAGATTCTTCCAGGCCTTTCCCCCCCCCCCCCCCCCCAAGTCAAGTTGTTGTCCTTTCAGTCTTAGTTGTGGAGGGCGCAGCTCAGCTCCAGGTCCAGTTGCCCTTTTCTAGTTGCAGGGGGCACAGCCCACCATCCCTTGCGGGACTTGAGGAGTCGAACAGGCAACCTTGTGGTTGAGAGGACACATTCCAACCAAGTGAGCCATCCGGGAGCTCAGCGGCAGCTCAGCTCAAGGTGCCGTGTTCAATCTTAGTTGCAGGGGGCGAAGCCCACCATCCCTTGAGGGACTTGAGGGATAGAAATGGCAACCTTGTGGTTGAGAGCCCACTGGCCCAAGTGGGAATTGAACCGGCAGCCTTCGGAGTTAGGAGCATGGAGCTCTAACCGCCTGAGCCACCGGGCCGGCCCAGGAGTCATTTTCTTAACATGATAAACACAATTATGAATTCTATTAACCTTTTAAATTATGTTTTCCAGTTGATGAGACAGACAGATTTCCAGACAGTAGAATTCCTAGATTATTATTGTATTTGTATAAGTATGATTTTTTGGGGGGTCAGAGAACACATTTTAAGATAAATTAGTAGAAATGTAAAGTGATGCATGGGGAATCCTATGCTTTCATATTATTTTTCTCCCTGGAACATCAACTTCCTGAAGTTTCTGCAGTAAGCTTGTTAGAAAGCAGTTTATTGAGAAATGATATGGAAACTGTCATTTGCAATCTTCCTACATCTATCAGGTAAAGTGATTAAACCTGCATCCATCATTCAGCATAATTAATCAGTAAGACACAACAGCTCATGTTCGTGTGCTGGTTAATCTTTAGCTCCGGTATATACATTTCAGACTTCAAGTTCATATGAGAAATACATCCATCATTGCTGCCACATGCACTGATGTGCTCTCTTGCCATTCTAAAGTGGGTGAATATTCTTTAAAGAAGAATGGAAAGAGGTTTTCTTTATTTCTAACTGGAGGCAAAAAAGTAGAGAGTTCTTCAAAGACTGCTAAACAGAAATAAAAAGTCAGTAAAATAAGTTTCTTTGTTATTCATTTTCATTTTCTTTTTCTTCTAAATAATGCCAAATAATTCTCCACTTTGTGAACTAGATCTCTGCAAATAGAAGACTTAAATTTAACAGTCTATTATTCAGTCCTGCAACAAATACTTCTTGGGCCCTTAACATGCCCTAGGGACATAGCAATGATCTCAAAAGCTGCTTGCTTCTGAGCAGCATACAGTCTGGGGTTCAAAGGTCAACAATATTAGAAAGGGAGACTGCTGTCCCCTGGAACTTCATCAGCACCCATCTCAGGTTTCCTGATTTACAAGAAGACAGATATTTGTATAGTTAATTAATAAGGTGTCTTCATTATTTTAGCTACTTAAAATAAGTTTAAGCATCTCTGTAAAATGTTTAAAAAGTGTTATGTAAAACCAAAATGTGTTTAGATGGCAGAAGAGAACATAGTGGTTACCTGATTCTGTTCAGTCATTTCACATACGAGCAAAGCTCAGAGAGGAGCTACTCAAGCTCACTGGTGATTATCAACATCTAAAAGGACATGTGTCATTCACTTATACAGTTTTCTGCTCCCACTCTACCATGCTACCTTAGAAAAAAATTAAAAGTAAACAGTGAAATGAATTGATACAGTTTTTGATTAAAAAATAGAGATTTTGATATATATTATTTTAGCACTTAATTTTTTTTATTGTAATGATTTTAAAAACAATTTAAATGATTGAGAGGTATGATCCTTCTGTATTTTGTCTACATGCATAGAAACACGAATACAGACGCATACACCTGAATATCATTTTCAAAATAGGTCACTATGCTTTGTATGTTGTTTCGCTTATGAGTTTCCTTATAGCATCTACTTCTGATCCTTTTCTTTACATCCCACTTTCACAGCGATTACCTACAGGGTGGGTCTAAGTTTCCTACTGTAGATATTAGGATCTGACTAACCTGTCAGTTTTAGGTTAAGCAAAAAAGAAGCTCTCTAGCTACTGTTATAACTGCTGTCTAATGCTGTTTGTTAAGTGAGTTCATCAGCCTCAACCTTAATATCCTCAGAAACTGGGCTGGCGGTGGAAGGACGAGAGTACAGGAAGGAAGAAGGTAGATGAACAGGCACACTGGTGTTTCTGACAAACCACAGTGGAGTTTTTCTTAGTAACTGTGTGTGTGTGTGTGTGTGTATGTGTGTGTATTCGTAATTATGATTTTGAATACATTTTAGGTAATGGATGTTGGTGGTGAAAAACCCTTAGAAAAGGGGTCTCCATTGGCCCCACTCAGAAATGTATAAGCACCTATGTCCCAGCTTAGAAATAGAGAGGGCTCTGTTCAGAATACAGTCAGGTGTCACAGACACTTTCTTTTGCCAATCAAAATTTCACAGTTCTACCTTCCAGCTAACTGCTAGATAAGATTGAGAAGGGGATGATATTCTGTATGACAGCTGAAATGGAGCATTTTGTCTGAAATCTTCCATTATGTAAAATAATCAGTAATTTTTAACTGGTTAAGTGTGTTTTAGAGAGTCCGATCACTTGAAATAAGATCTTTTGCTGACTGAAGGATATTTTTGATAAAATTCATTTTCCTTTTCAATGTTACCTTCCTAGGCCAGATAAAGTCACTTCTACAAAGTTGTGCACTTTGAAATTAGTTTTTCTTGATAATCACATAAATTAAGGTGCAAAGTCTTAACTCTTGAAAAATTATAAAAATCTATAAAAATAAATTTTAAAGAGTACAATGGAAAGAGGCTTACACACAACAACAACAAAAAATCTTCTAATGTTTATTTTCTTCTTGAAATAGTTTTGTGTTTTTATAAAACTTTAATCTAGTATATATTCCCCCAAAACTTTTTTGCTAAGCACCTCAATCTAATAAACAAATATCTCATCTTAGGTTAGTAACAAGTCTCTAACCTCATAAGCTCACACTGTACTGTCTGGTTTAACAAAATTATATTTCTCATTTACATGTTTTTAAACAACTAAGCATTTTAACAAATGTTCTTGAGAAAAAATAGAGGTATCCAAAATTATTAGCAGCTTTATAACTTAATAGACAATGAAACCAGGAAGCAGAAACCTAAACAAATCTTTTGTTTGAGTAGCATTTCACTGTTTACAAGCACTTTTTAGAAATTTCAATTCACTTGCATATATTGCATCATTTATGACAACCAATAAAGAATAAAACAATGAGGCCCACCACCTACACTGCCAATTGGCACACATTTTTAGCTATAAACTTGAATAAAATGGGATTGATATTTCATATTTCAAAGGTTGACAGTTATTTCTCAAGAAAATTGGCAGCTTGTATTTTGTAGAAATAGCTGGAAAAACCATCTAGTTATCCAAACTGAAGGAAAATGTATCATTAAATTTCCCTTAAAATGGGAGTACAAGAGACAATGAGACAGATCACAACTTGGTTTCCCTTTCCTTTGGAGCCTTAGACGTTTATGAGAAAAAAAAAAAAAAAAAAAATTGTTGCCATAAGGTGGCTTCTGTGAAGAAAGCTAAGTACCATGATTTTGAGGGAGTGCCTAAAATTATAGGGCTAACTGCCTGCCAAAATGAATTCTAGTGTAGTTTTCTTAGTCCATTTTGGAACTGGCAAAGTTTGATTAGATTTTAAACTAATTGGATGCAATTTGTAGTTACTTTAGTTTGAAAAACAATCTATGACTTTGTTAAGACAAGCACACACACACACACACACACACACACACACATATATATATATATGTATATACATATATATATTCTCTCTATATATATACACACACACATCGTGTGTGTGTGCATGCATATACACACGCAGGTGTGTGTGTGTGTGTGTGTGTGTGTGTGTGTGTGTTTGTATTCTGCCCACCCTTTTATGGAAACTGGTTCCAGTTTTTGGTTATTACAAATTAAGCTGCTATGAACATTATATGCATGTCTTTGTATGGACATGCATTTTTCTCTTCTCTTGGGTAAATACGTAGAATCAAATGGCTGAATTTTAACCATATGCTTAACTTTTTAAGAAACTATCAAATGTTTTCCAAATTGGTTGTGGCATTTAACATTCCCTCCATTAGTGTATGAATATTCCATTTACTGCCAATCCTTACCAATAGTTTGTATGGTCGGTATTTTTTTTAAATTGAAGTATAGTTAATACATAATATTAGTTTCAGGTGTACAACATAGTTATTTGACATTTATGTACCTTGCAAAATGATCATCACAGTAAGTCTAGTAATTATCCATCACCATAAAAAATTATTACAATATAGTCCATAGCATTGTATGGTCAGTCTTTTTAATTTTAGACATTCTAATGTATGTGTAGTGGTATCTCATCATGGCTTTAATTTACATTTCCCCATTTCCTAATGACCAATGATGCTGTGCCTCATTCCACATATGCATTTGCCATTTACATACCTTATATGGTGTCTACTTTCAATTTATTTTTTTACTAAAGTAGACTGTGTATGTCCTTATTTTTGAACTTTGAGAATTCTTTATATATTCTTCATATAATTCCTTTATCAAATATGACTTTTAAAATAAGTCCCCCAGTCTGTGTTTTATCTTTTCATTGTCTTAACAGGGTCTTTTGAATATCAGATGCTTTAAATTTGATGAAGCTCAATTTTACCATTTTTTAATTTTATGCATCATGTTTTATTTGTTTATTTAGTTTTGGTGGAGTATCTAAAAAAAATCTTTGTATAACATGATCACAAATACTTTCTCCTATGTTTGCTTCTAGAACTTCAGTAGTTTGAGGTTTTACATTTAGGTCTATGATTCATTTACTTTAATATTTTTATTTGATAAGATATTGGATCTAAGTTCTTTTTTTGCACATGAGTATCCATTGTTCTAGTAACAATTGTTAAAAAGTCTATCCTATCTTCACTGAATTGTCTTTGAATTTGTGTCAAAAATCAATTGATAAAATTTGTGTGCATATACTTCTAGGCCCCTATTATTAATGATAATATCACATTGCTTGTAACTAAAGCTTTATAATACAGCTTTATAATATAATATAATGTAGGTGGTGTTAAGCCTCATACTTTGTTTTTCTTTTCAAAGTTGTTTTGGGTATTATAGATACTTTGCATTTCCATAACTTTATAGTAATTAATTTCTCGATTTCTACAAAAAAAGTAGTAGAATTTTTATTAGAGTTGTATTAAATCTGTAGAACAATTTGGGGAGAATTGACATCTTATTAATATTAAGTCTTTTGGACACAAAACAATCTTTTCACTTATTATGTTTCTTTAATTTATTTCAGCAGTATTTTATAGTTTTCAGTGGACAAGTCTTGAATATTTTTTTTTTTCAGAGTAATCTGTATTTGGTATTTTTACATAAATTATATTGCTGCCTTTCAAAAATGTTATCTTCCAATTGTTTGTTGCTAGTATATATTCAATTGATTTTATATATTTATCTTGTATCATGTAAATTGCATCCTTGGTAAATTGTATCCTTGCTAAACTCACTTGTTATTTCTAGTAGCTTCTTTGTAGATTCGTTAAGACTTTCTATATAGAAAATTATATCATCTATAAATAAATTGAGATTTATTTCTTTTATAATCTCAAAACCTTCTATTTCTTTTTCTTGTGTTATTGAACTGTCTAGAATCTTCAGTACGATGTTAACTAAAAGTAGTGAAAATAGAAATCTTTGACTTGCTCTTCATCTTATGGAGAAAGTATTTACATTTAAATATGGTGTTATATATAGGAGATGTTTTTTCTTTAAATTAGAAGTGTATATTGTATTTTGTCAGGTGCTTTTCTGCATTTACTGTGATGCTCATTTTCTTTTTCCTTTTTCATCAATTAATATTTTGTTTAGAATTATAATAAACATCTATGTTTATGTGGGATATGCATCGATGGCTTTCTTTCCTCGTGACATTTTTGTCTTTTTTTGGTATTGAGGTAATGCTGGCATCATGAATGTGTTGGGAAGTATTCACTCGTCCTCAAATTTTTGGAACAGTTTGTGTATGAGTTTGTGTTACTGTTGATTTTGTTTTAGCAGGCAATTGGTTGAGCTTAGTACTGCAAATCTCTTTCTTGGATGGCAATTTTTATTTAATTTCAGATATTTTTGTCTTAGGAGCTGTTTTCAGCCTATTCCACAATGCACGACTCAGGTGCTAGCCAAAGAGGTTGGTAGATAGAATCTGGGAATCTTCTCTGTGTCTCTTCCTTCTGGGATTCCCTCGCTATGACTAGTAACGATAGTTTCCCCAGATGTAGTCTTCCGTTTTACCCAGACCAAAAAGACTGCGGTTTTCTACTGCCCCAGTTACTCTAGATATTATAGTGACTGAGACTGGTTCTAAGATAAAAGCCATGAAAATAGGAACTCATTCCTTTCAAATCCCCTACTTCAACTTTAGACTCTCTACCAGAATGTATTTGTTTCTCTCCAATCTCCAGTGCCTCCAGGCAAATACTTTTTGTATTAGATCCAGAATTTATAGATTTCATCTGCAGGGCGTTCAGTACAGCAGAATCTTATTCCTGGATGCAGAGGTCTCTGTGCTTGCTTTTAATATTTTCTCTGACTGTTCCCTTACGTTTAAACTCTCGTTTTTTAGCCGTTGGTTCATTTTGTGTGCTTGTGACTAACAACATCACAACCACTTCAGTGTGATGTGAGCTTATAAACTAACACTCCTGACATAGTAGAATTTGGTCTAAATGAAGACTAGATGGTCTCAGGGGTATTCTCATATCCATAAGAATTGTGATCTTAATTGCATAAATTTTGTGTAACAAAGTTTGGCTGCTTTCGAATATTATTTAATCACTTCCAGGCTTTAATTTTTACTGTATTTTTAAAATTAGAAACTCCCATATGATTTGAAAAAGCAAGATGTTTTTCATATACATGTCCAGGTTCTCTCATGGACCTAAACATGTGCTTTTTAAAACTTGGGCAAATTTACATAGTATCTTTCAACCGTTTGAGAAAAATATATGTCAAAAAACCCCCCATAAATTTGTCTTTATTAATTATAAGAAGAACATAATGATTTATATGTATTGGTTAGGATGAGTATGTAGGATGGAAACTAAAATTTGTTTTCAAATATTGATTACGCAGAGTAGGTTTTTGATTCAGAATTTATTGCTAATCTTGCAACATTATTTTATATAAAATGAAGCATTTGCTAATTTCTTTTTTAAAAGCTGTCCAGAGGATGCCCTTGTAAGTAAAAGGTTTAATAGCTTTTATGGCTGTGAATCATTTTCAGCAATATTTAAGCATATAACATAATATATACCAGACTGCTGAGTCTATTATTTGAATCAGCACAAGCTCACATAGCTTATTAAAACTTTGTTGAGTTTCTCAATATTTCTGTTCATACTTGATTTCAGAACATTCTGTATTTTTTTACAACTGAACTAAACTTGAAGATTATGGATTTACCAATACACTTTTGAACTTTGCCATCTGATCCTAAAAATGCATATTCTTTTTGTTCACATGCATAAGAATACATTATTTGGTAAGTGTTTTTTCTTCAGTTTCATCTAAGCAACTATTCCATATGGATGGATGAATTTAATGTCCCCATTCAACCACACATATCTTTATATTTCTCAAGCCAGTTATTTTCTATTCTGCCTGATCAGGCTAAATTTGAAAAGCACAGTAGCAGAATGTCCATTTCTCTCTTTCGATTCCAGTTAGATGTGACTCAAATAATAATTATATAAATTATATAAATTGTTTTTGCTGGTCTCAAAAATAACTGCCCCCTAAAGAACAAACAGAGGAACATATTTGGAATATGAAAATAAATTCAAGCAATTTTGAATAACTTAGAGAGAGGCATTTTCACATATAAGGATGTGACATTGTTCTCAAAGACATAACTAACAGAAAGGTAAGAGAACTTACATGTGGCTAAAGCAAGTGGAAAACCACCTTTTAATTCTCAAATGGATTAGAAATATTATCATAGAAATATTGTTTGAGGGTGACCTAAAAGGGTATAAATAATAGCAACAAATGATAGCTTAAAAAAAGGTAGAATATCAGAAAATTCTCCAAATGAGAATGTCCAGTGGGAAATGATGGAAACCTTGGGGGAAAATATTTCAAGAAGTATATTGTGATTCAAAACAAAGTTTCCTAATAGAGCTGAGCATTTTTATTTCTTAGTTCCAAGCTATTACAATAATTAGGATATGTTGTAGTGATCCCTGTGGATATCTATGTGGGTGAGTGTGTTAATCTTTAAATCGGGTACTGGTTCATGGACTCCGACATATGTGAGTTGCGACAAAGCTGTTAAATGATCATAAATTATAGTCACTAGCAACTAAGTCCAAATCAAACTTGTGACTTACATAGAAACAATACCTGCCAGTCATATAAAGACTTCTAAGCCATCCCTTAACTTTGTTTTTCAGGCATGGCTATTATTGGCAGACATCAAGCAAAATCAAAATATACCTTAGATGTGTAACATGAAAGTATATAAGACAACCTTAGAGGGAGGAAAGGAACTGAAGTGCTGAGTGAACATAGAAACTTTTGCAGGACTGACTGAGACCCAGGCATCTACTAGGAAGATGCAATGGCTTTCTGGTCAATCCAGGAAAAGAGGGAAAATGGTGGCACCTACCAAACCACAAATTAATATTTTCTCCATGGAATTGGCAAACATTGGAAAAGATGAATGAGATGCAACTTATGATGGTGAGAGTCCTGGCATCTCAGAGGGTGAAAGTGTTAGCTGACTGCGGCACAAGCAACCAAGAGCTGGTGACAAAATAAGCAGAGGACAATTCCTCAGTGAGGTGTTCTGTCAGCTTTCAGGGTTGTGGGCAGCTTTTCTGTGAGGGAAATGAAGGGGTCACGTACCCTAATGAGGATGCATCCAATGTAGGCCATCAATAACATTGACATTGACATATTTTGTGGAATTCTGTAGAAAAGCAAGCACATGCAGTTTTCTCTTATGGGTAAAGTAAGAGATCTCTTCTGGGATTTTGTAGATATGCAAAGTATACATATTCATGTTTTATATACGTGTGTATAGAAAACTGTTTTAGCTAAAATTCTTAGTATTACTGTATGAGATAGTTTTTTCCCCTATATTTTAAAAATTCTGTTTCTGGGAAAGGGAACAGACTACATAAACAGACTATATACAAGTGGTCCATAAATGAATTTACCTGGAGAAATTCTTGAAAGATTGTATGAATTGAGGTACTATGTACACTCCTAATTTGTACCTGAAAGGCAAACATAATATTCTGAGATTTGAGTGTCATTAAAAACAATAGGTTGGACAGAAAAGGAAAGAGCAAGTTTGGAATTGACAGAAGATCATGACTAAGAACAGGCCAATCCACAGTCAGGCCCAATGTCCAGAGGGCAAGACAGGCATCATGGTGGTTTTATTAGGTTGGTGCAAAAGTAATTGCATTTTTTGCCATTATTTTTAACCTTTTAAACCTCAATTACTTTTGCACCAACCTAATAAATGGGTACTGGAATTCTGAGTCATCTCAGCAGAGCCCTTAAAGGGCTCACGTAGACACGGGAAGCATTCCTGTAGAACCATGAGTGCGGATTCTTATGTGGGTTAGTTCTTTCTACATATGAGTGGTCCCTGGTCTCTGGACCAGGGCACTAGCAAGTATGTCAGCTCCGGAAACGTTCATGGTGACTAGAGGAACTTTGATTTAGAGGCAAAATGAAAGTCTAGGCAGACGAGTGCCTTGTGTTGGAGGATGTTTGTTGTTAAATAACATCCATTTCACCTCTGAGAATGTCAGGAAACTATAGCAAAGCTAAAAGATCCATTTATGCAGGACTGTAGATGGAAGAGAAAGTGGGTGGCAGGAGAATTAGATAGACCTTAACAGAAAGAAATCAAAATTCACTTTCTGCAGTAGGCAGATATACATCAAAGATATACATCAAAGCAGTTATGGTCTTGTATTGTAAAATACCATTAAAGTCTGATACAAATATAGTATAATCTTGATACATCCAAATTACCTTTCCCCGATTATACTGCCATGATTATATTAAGTTATATGGAAAAAAGGGAGCTATCTGATTGGCCCTAATGCAGTTAGATGACCCTTTTAAAATGGAAGAGGTTTTTTTCTAGCTGGTGGTAGAAAAGGAAGACAGAGAGGATCAAAGCATGAGAAGGATTTAGAACAACATAGCCATAGGCAGAGGGGCTTCTAGAAGCTCAGAGTGGCCCCCTCTTGATAGCCAGCAGAAATGACTATAGTTCAACAAACGCAAGGAACTGAATTCTGACCACCTGAATGAGATTGGGATCAGATTCACCCCCAGATTCTGAGAATAAGTGCTTAGCCTGGAGGACACCTTGATTTTGGCCTGTGAACCATACAAAGAACCTAGTCAGACCCACCTGGACTTCTGACCCATGAAGAATGCAGGACAATAAATAGCTATTGTTTTAAACCATTAAACTTATGGTAACTAATTACACAGCGATAGAAAACTGATGGAGTCTACCATATGTCCTGTGTGAAGTTTTGAAAACTGTTGCTTCTTTTGAGATGTTTACAGCATAGTAAACAAGACAGATGCGTGAACTCCAAATATAATTATGATATATTACCTGCAATAATAGAAGTTGTTTATAAAATACTCTGGGAATGCAGATATGTGGCAGCAAATTCTGCCTAGGGAAATCAGGAGAGATCTTTCAGAAACTGTGTTTGTTGCATTCTATAATAATAATAAAAAATTGTACCATGAACAAACAATATCACCAGGCAAAAGAAACACAAATTTTTAATGCATGAATATTCACAACCTTGCAAAACTGATTGAGGTACAAAGAAGGTCATTTCAATTTTATAAGAAATTAACTGGTTTAACTGTGAGTGTATGTGGGGACAGAGCCAGGAGTGCAATTTCCAGTCTCTCAGCCTCACATAGAAAAGTGCTGGCTCAGGTAGTAAATGGCCATCGACTGTGATTGGATGGCCATCAGCTGTGGCTAGTTGGCTGTCAGCTGTAACCAGTGAGCCATTGGCCACTAATATAACTGCCGTGGCTACGCTAGCAGAAAAATGGGGGCTAGCAAGAAGATGGTGGCTGGCAAGCGCGGATTGCAGTTAGCACGGTGGAGTGCGGGTTGCGGATTGCAGAGAAGCGGACAGCAAGTCTCACGTCGTCTGAATCCAGCCTCCAGTGAGACTATAATGGTATGACTCCCCTACCTACGGCTCCGTGGGTGTTCCTACTTGGCCTAGCCATATCCTGCGTTCTTGTGCAGGGAGCAGGACCAGAGACCCTGCAGGCCACCCCGCGTGACAGTGTACCTTAGTGTTTGAAGAAATAACTCTATCTCAGAATAACCATTTCATCACATTGCAGAGAGATTTCCTCAAAGTATAGTCTGACTGAGCAGTGATCATCATTGAGTAACTTCATTGCATTGCTATGATGTACTTAAGAGCTTCACTAGAGTAAGAAAGTAAGTTTTAAGTCTCGAAAACTGCTCTATCAGATAAGATTAGATTCAGCTGGGAGTGACTCAAAGCCGAAATAACAGTGGACTTAATAAGGTCAGCATTTGTTTGTCTTTCATGTAAAAGTCTTGAGGTTGGCAATTGAATGGAAATGCTTATGATGGCTTTATGGTGTTGGGGATCTGGGTTTTTGTGACTGAAACATGTCTGATTTATATTCCCAAGGTTATTTCATGATCTATTTTTCTGTTGGAACACCAGGATTTACATTATATTCCATTCAGTGGGAAAGAATCAGGATGATTATGCTAACCATCCATTCACATCCCAGTAAGGTTATTACCCAGAAGTTGCACATATCGCTTCCACTTATAAGTTATTGATCAGATCTTATTCACATAGTCACTGGCTGCAAAGAAGGCTAAAGAATGTAGTTCTATTTCAGACGGCTGCACACAGTACTAAAAGTCATAGATTCTGTTACTGTACAATATGAACACTATGCAGCTTGTGTAGGTATCGACTAAGAGTAAGCACTCATGTTTTTTTAAGTTTTAAATTTGTTTACTTTAAGAAAACCTGAGTTATTACTAACATCATAGTGGTGTTTTAAGATACTATTAAAACACCATTTCCCAAAGCTCTTAACTTCAGGTAATAAACAATAGGTCATTTAATAATAAAATTGGAAGAAAGTATAGGTGCATGAAGAACTACACTTACACATAGACTAAATAATAGTTATTCATTTTTAAAAGGAGAGTATAACATATATTATTTTCTAGGACATAGTTCTATTTCCTTGCTTTCAAGCACTGGACATCAGAAAATCCAGTTTAAAGTTTTAAGTCACATAACGCACATAACAATTAGAATACAAGTTATTAAGAAGACTATGGACAAGAATTTTAAAACAGTTTATACAGCTTATAAAAATGAAAGAATTTAACAAGTCTAACTTGGATGGTGATGGCAAAGACTCTTTCATGGGAGCTTGAATAAGTATAATATAGAGGCAAGTAGCTTTTTTTCCCCTTCTTTTTCAGGTAAATATTTCTTATTTATAACTCAGGGTGTGTAAGAGTATGTCATTAAATAGCAACTTTTATGAGTGTTGGTTAAGTCTTCATCAGAAAAGAAAGGGGTTGGAAATAAAAAGCTACCCCTTAATAGTCTTGAGAAAAAAATCACAACCTCAGAATCATAAGAGATGTGAAAATCAAGGGCTTAACAGTCACCGGAGGAAGCAGAATGGGTTTGGAGCTCCTCAGAAAGCTCCGTCTCCAGATAATTGTTAATTTTTGATATTTGGAAGCTTCCTGCTTTTGTCTTTATTTTCAGTGTCTGTCTTTATTCAGTCTGACTCAGAGCTGACTCAACAAGGAAAGCCTTATTCCCAGAACATATGTCAAAAAAAAAAAAAAAAAAAAAAAATCAATGACAATTGCTTAACATTGTAGATGCCTGAAGTGGTTATAGCAATGAGACCAATCAGAAGCTGGCCGAAAATCTTAAAACGGAAATCTGGAGAATGAGAAACAAAAGGCAGAGATTGGTGGAATGTATGAAAACACCATGATTCAACAATATGCTGTCTATGAAAGATATAATTTAGATCCAATGACAAAATGAGATTGAAAATAAAAGGATGGGAAAAGATATACAATGCATACAGTAAACAAAAGATAATAAAAATAGCATACTAATATTTGATTAAAAATACTTTAAAGTAAAAATTATTGGAGCCAAAGAACAACATTTATAATAACAAGAATCAATCCATCAGGAAGATATAATATTATAAACATGTAGGCACCTATCAATAAAGCACCAGAACACATGAAGTGAAAAATGACAAAATTGAAGGGGAACTAGACAACTCAACAATAATAGTTGTGGAACTCAAGACTCCATTTCCAGTAATAGATAAAACAACCAGCAGAAGTCCAAAAAGCAAATAAAAGATGTAAACAACAATATGAACCAGCTAGATCTAACAGACACATATAAAACTCTCCATCCAACAACAACAGAGTACATATCTTTCTCAAGTACACACAGAGTGCAGTATAGACCATATATTATGCCATAAAATAAGCCAGAATAAATTTAAAAAGATTAAAATCATACAAAGTGTGTTGTTTTACCATAATGGGCTGAATTGAGAAATTAAAATCAAAATACACTTAAAAATTCTCCAGTATGTGGAAATTAAGCAACACACTGGTAAACAACCTCAAAGAAGAAATAAAAGTGTAAATAGAAAAACTTTGGATGAAAAACATAATACAGGTATCAAATCTTATGAAATGCAGCTAAAGCAGTGCTCCTAGGGAGAATTATAGCTATAAATACTTACATTAAAAGTTAGAAAGACCTCAAATCAATAGCATAACCTTAAGAAACTAGAAAAAAAAGAAAACTAAATCCAAAGTGAAAATAATGAGATAATAAAGATTAGAGTGGAAATAAATAAAGAGGAGACTAGAAAAACAACAGAAAAGGACAACAAATACCCAAATTTGGTTCTTTGAAAGGATCAACAATATTGACAAGGCTTTTAGCTAAATTGAACAAGAAAAAAATGCAGAAGTTACTAAAATCAGGACTTCAAAAGAGAATATCACTTCTGACATTACAGAAATAAATATGATTATGAGCGAACACTATGAACATTTGAATACAAAAAATTAGGTAATTTAGATAAAAGTGACCAAATTCTAGAAAAATACAAATTACTAAAACTCAAGAAGAAATAGAAAATCTGAGTAACCTGAAAACAAATTTAAAAAGTTAGTACAGGGGGTTCCGGAAAAATGGCGGAGTGAGGTGAGCCTCTGTAAAGCTCCCCTGGAATTTACAAAGAATCGAACAACAAAAACTCCACAAAGGACTCCCTGCACAGCAGACAGGCAAGACGAAGAGGCCCACTACCGACTGAAATCACCTACAGGTGGGAGATTCGCGCGCGCGAGCGGGGGGAGGAGGAAAGTGAGAAGCGCGCGGAGACGCAGCTCCGCGGGCGCAGGACTCAGACCCAGCTCAGTGCGCCGAGCTCGCTGCTTCCCGGAACTACCGCAGCTGCGGGAGATCGGACTGCTAGGGCTCCGCCAGGACTCCACAGGGCAGAGGGGACAGCATATAACACAGCTGAACCCAACGCTCACGGCAGAGACCTCGGAGAAAAGACTGAGGGAAAAAGGCTGAAAACGGTGGTTTAAGCCCGCACTGCCGAGCAGAGAACGGAGCCTTAGGCACTGAGACTAGCCGCCCCCTCCCTCCCCTCTCAGAGCTCGCCCCGCCCCCACCTGCCGGTGCTAGAAGCGAAACAGTAACAGTGTCAGATCAAAACAACAGAAAATTTGCTATATTTGAGAACTGTGGCCCACAAACACAAATCCACAGCCCAACTAGTTCCGGCAAAGGGAAGAGAGCTGTGGAAGCAGTACCGGCTGTGGTGGTGGTCGCTGCCATTGCTCTGGGCCACCTCTCACAGCTCACCCCGCCCCTGGCCCCACCTATCTGGGCGGATCCCTGCAGGAGTAAACAGAGCTGCTGAACAAAAGAAAGACCTCCTCCTATCAACTTGTTGCAGAAGTCACTCCTGTAGATGTCTAGGAAGAGAAATAGTAAACCAGTAATCGCCATGAGTAACCAAGGCAACAAGATAGCTCAGAAAGAAAGTGAAAAATCTCCAGAAAAGGCACTTAAATATACAGAAATATGTGACTTAAATGACAGAGAATTCAAGGCTGCAGTTCTGAAAAAACTCAACGAGATACAAGAAAACACAGATAGGCAGTTAAATGAACTCAGAAACTCAATTAAAGAACAGTATGAGCATTTTACGAAAGAGATTGAAATTTTAAAAAAGAACCAAATAGAATTTCTGGAGATTAAGAACTCAATAGAAGAAATTAAGAATGAAATAACCAGCTTAGGTAGTAGAGTTGACCAGATGGAGGAAAGAATCAGTGACATCGAAGATAGAAACCTGGAAATGACACAGATAGAAGAAGAAAGAGACTTGAGACTTAAAAGAAATGAAAGAACTCTACAAGAACTTTCTGACTCCATCAGAAAGAGCAATATAAGAATAATGGGCATACCAGAAGGAGAAGAAAGAGAGAAGGGAACAGAGAATATATTCAAACAAATCGTCGATGAGAACTTCCCAAATTTGTGGACAGAACTGGACCCTCGAATCCAAGAAGCGAATAGAACACCTAGTTACCTCAATCCCAACAGGCCTTCTCCAAGGCACATTGTACTGAAGCTGTCTAAAATCAACGACAAAGAAAGAATCCTCAAGGCAGCCAGGGAAAAGAAGACGGTAACTTACAAAGGAAAGCCCATTAGATTATCATCAGATTTTTCAGCAGAAACTCTACAAGCCAGGAGGGAGTGGAACCAAATATTCAAACTATTGAAAGAGAGAAATCATGAGCCAAGAATAATATATCCAGCAAAGATATCCTTTAGATATGAAGGAGGAATAAAGACCTTTCCAGACATACAGAAGCTGAGGGAATTTTCTAATACACGACCTGCACTACAAGAAATACTAAAGGAGGCTATTCGACCACCATCAACAGGGACAATTTGTGGCAACCAAAACTCAAAAAGGGGGAGAATAAAGGCCTGAACCGGAATATGGGAATGGAGAAAGTAAGCGTGCTGAAGAAAATGGAATACTCTAAATATCAAACTTACTTTTACATAAACTTAAGGGTAACCACTCAAAAAAAATCCAGAACTGAAATATATACTGAAATAAAAGAAGAAACAGAGGGAAACATCATAGAATACCACCACACAGAAATAATAGACAACAACAAAAAGGCAAAGAAACAATGGAGACACAGCCTTACCAGAAAACTAAAGATAGAATGACAGGAAATCCTCACATATCAATAATCACCCTAAATGTAAATGGACTGAACTCACCAATAAAAAGGCACAGAGTAGCAGATTGGATCAAAAAACTAAACCCAACCATATGCTGTCTCCAAGAGACACATCTCAGCTACAAGGACAAGCATAGACTCAAAGTGAAAGGGTGGAAATTGACACTCCAAGCAAATGGTGCCCAGAGAAAATCAGGTGTAGCCATAATGATATCAGATGAAACAGACTTCAAGGTGAAAAAGATAACAAGAGACAAAGATGGACATTTCATAATGGTGAAGGGGACTGTAAAACAAGAAGACATAACAGTCATCAATATTTATGCCCCTAGTCAGGGAGCACCGAAATACACCAAGCAACTACTAACAGAACTAAAGGGAGAAATTGACCAAAACACAATTATACTAGGGGACTTAAATACATCATTGACAGCTATGGATAGATCATCCAAACAGAAAATAAATAACGAAATAGTAGCCCTAAATGACACATTAGATGAAATGGACATAATTGACATTTATAGAGCACTTCATCCTAAAACATCAGACTACACATTCTTTTCTAGTGTACATGGAACATTCTCAAGGATAGACCATATATTGGGACATAAAATCAGTCTCAACAAATTTAAAAAGATTGAAATCATACCATGCATATTCTCTGATCACAAGGCTTTGAAATTGGATATCAACTGTAAAAAGAAAGCGGGAAAAAACACAAATACATGGAGACTAAACAACATACTTTTAAAGAAGGACTGGGTCAAAGAAGAAATTAGAGGAGAGATCAAAAGATACATAGAAACAAATGACAATGAAAATACATCCTACCAAAATTTTTGGGATGCAGCGAAAGCAGTTTTAAGAGGGAAATTTATCTCATTACAGGCCTATCTCAAGAAACAAGAAAATTCCCAAATAAATAACCTCATGTTACACCTTAAAGAACTAGAAAAAGAAGAACAGGTAAAACCCAAGGTCAGCAGAAGAAAGGAAATAACAAAAATTAGAGCAGAAATAAATGAAATAGAGAACAGAAAGACAATAGAAAAAATTAATGTGACAAAGAGCTGGTTCTTTGAGAAGATTAACAAAATTGACAAACCCTTGGCTAGACTTACTAAGATAAAAAGAGAGAAGACACTGATTAACAAAATCAGAAACGTAAAAGGGGAAGTTATCACGGACACCACAGAAATACAAAGGATCATCCAAGAATACTATGAAGGACTATATGCCACCAAATTCAACAACCTAGAAGAAATGGATAAGTTCTTAGAAACATATAGCCTTCCAAGGCTGAACCATGAAGAACTGGAAAATCTAAACAGACCGATCACCAGTAACGAAATTGAATCAGTCATCCAAAACCTTCCCAAAAGCAAAAGTCCGGGACCAGATGGCTTCACTAGTGAATTCTACCAAACCTTCAAAGAGGATCTAATACCAATTCTGCACAAACTCTTCCAAAAAATTGAAGAAGAAACAGTACTCCCCAACACATTTTATGAGGCCAACATTACCACGATACCAAAACCTGGTAAAGACAGCACAAAAAAAGAAAACTACAGACCAATATCTCTGATGAATACCGATGCAAAAATCCTAAATAAAATTCTAGCAAATCGAATACAACAATGTATTAAAAAGATTATTCATCACGACCAAGTGGGGTTCATCCCAGGGGCACAAGGATGGTTCAACATACGCAAATCCATCAATGTGATACATCATATAAACAAAATAAAGGACAAAAATCATATGATTATATCAATTGATGCAGAAAAAGCATTTGACAAGATACAACATCCATTTATGATTAAAACACTTAATAAAATAGGTATAGAAGGAAAATACCTTAACATAATAAAAGCCATATATGACAAGCCCTCTGCTAATCTCATAATTAATGGAGAAAGACTGAAGCCCTTTGCTCTACGTTCAGGAACACGACAGGGATGTCCCCTATCACCTCTGCTTTTCAACATCGTGTTGGAAGTCCTTGCCAGAGCAATCAGGCAAGAGAAAGAAATCAAAGGCATCCAAATTGGGAATGAAGAAGTTAAATTATCACTCTTTGCAGATGACATGATGCTATATATAGAAAACCCTAAAGACTCCACCAAAAAGCTATTAGAAACAATCAACGAATACAGTAAAGTTGCTGGCTACAAAATCAATGCACAAAAGTCCATTGCCTTCCTATATACCAACAATGAAATCTCAGAAAAAGAAATACAAAAAACAATTCCTTTTACAATTGCATCAAAAAGAATAAAATACCTAGGAATAAACTTAACCAAGGATGTGAAAGACCTATATGCTGAAAACTATAAGACTTTTCTGAAAGAAATTGAAGAAGACACAAAGAAATGGAAAGACATTCCGTGCTCATGGATTGGAAGAATCAACATAGTTAAAATGGCCATATTACCCAAAGCAATATACAGATTCAATGCAATCCCCATCAAAATCCCAATGGCATATTTTAAAGAAATAGAACAAAAAATCATCAGATTTGTTTGGAACCACAAAAGACCCCGAATAGCCAAAGCAATCTTAAGAAAAAAGAACTATAATGGAGGTATCACACTTCCTGACTTTGGCTTGTACTACAGGGCCACAATAATCAAAACAGCATGGTATTGGCAGAAAAACAGACATATAGACCAATGGAATAGAATTGAGAACCCAGAAATAAAACCACATAAATATGGACAGATAATTTTTGACAAAGAAGCTAAAAACATACAATGGAGCAAAGACAGCCTCTTCAATAAATGGTGCTGGGAGAATTGGATAGCCACGTGCAAAAGAATGAAACTGGACTGCTATTTGTCACCATGTACCAAAATTAATTCAAAATGGATCAAAGACTTAAGCATAAGACCTGACACAATAAACTGCATAGAAGAAAACATAGGTACTAAACTTATGGACCTTGGGTTCAAAGAGCATTTTATGAATTTGACTCCAAAGGCAATGGAAGTAAAAGCTAAAATAAACGAATGGGACTATATGAAACTTAAAAGCTTCTGCACAGCAAAAGAAACCATTGACAAAATAAAGAGGCCACCAACTGAATGGGAGAAGATTTTTGCAAACAGTGCCTCCGATAAGGGGCTAGTATCCAGAATATACAAGGAACTCATGCAACTCAACAACAAAAAAACAAACAACCCAATTGAAAAATGGGCAGAGGACTTGAAGAGACATTTCTCCAAAGAGGACATACAAATGGCAAATAGACATATGAAAAAATGCTCAACATCACTAATCATCAGAGAAATGCAAATCAAAACCACAATGAGATATCACCTCACCCCAGTCAGAATGGCCATCATCAACAAGACAAATAGTAACAAATGTTGGAGAGGCTGTGGAGAAAAAGGAACCCTCATACACTGTTGGTGGGAATGCAGACTGGTGCAGCCGTTATGGAAGGCGGTGTGGAGGTTCCTCAAAAAATTACGAATAGAATTGCCATATGACCCAGCAATCCCTCTCCTGGGTATCTACCCAAAAAATCTGAAAACATTTAGAGATAAAGACACGTGTGCTCCAATGTTCATTGCAGCTTTGTTTACAGTGGCCAAGACATGGAAACAACCAAAATGTCCTTCGATAGATGAATGGATGAAGAAGTTGTGGTATATATACACAATGGAATACTATTCGGCAGTAAGAAAAGATGATATAGGAACATTTGTGACAACATGGATGGATCTTGAGAGTGTAATGCTGAGCGAAATAAGTCAGACAGAAAAAGCAGAGAACCATGTGATTTCACTGATATGTGGTATATAAACCAAAACAACAAAAGAACAAGACAAACAAATGAGAAACAGAAACTCATAGACACAGACAATGGTTTGGTGGTTGCCAGAGGGTAAGGGGGGTGGGGGGTGGGGGGTGGGAGATGAGGGTAAGGGGGATCGAATATATGGTGATGGAAGGAGAACTGACTCTGGGTGATGAACACACAACGGGATTTATAGATGATGTAATACAGAATTGTACACCTGAAATCTATGTAATTTTACTAACAACTGTCACCTCAATAAATTTAATTAAAAAAAAAAAAATAAAAAAAAAATAAAAAAAAATAAAAAAAAATAAAAAGTTAGTACACTAAAATCTTCCCACAAAGAAAAGTCTAGAATTCACTGATGAATTCTACTAAATATTTACATATTAAATAATTCCAATCCTTCACGAACTCTTCCAAAAAATATCAAAGGAGAGAACAATTAATCTGATACCAAAACCAAAGACATGACAGAAAAATGAAAGCTAAAGACCAATATCCCATATATATATATATATATATATATATATATATATATATATATATATATATATATATATATATACACACACACACACAGAGAATCTTCAACAAAATGCTAGTAAACTCAATCTAGCAACATATAAAAAGGTTTGTATACGATGACCAAGTGGGATTTATCCAGAGATTGCAAGGTTGTTTTAACGTATGAAAATAAGTGTACTATAATATTCTAATAGAATAAAAAACACAAACCACATTATAATCTCAATAGATGTAGAAAAATAATTTGACAAAATCGAACACTCTTTTTTGACAAAAATACTCAGTGACCTAGGAATAGAAGAGAACTTCTGGGAAAACTCATAGCAAACATCATACTTAGCGGTGAAAGACAACGCCTTTCCCTCAATATCAGAAACAAGACAAGGATGCCTACTCTCACCCTCTCATTTAACATTGCACTGAATGTCCTAGCGAGGACCTTTAGACAAGCAACAGAAATAAAATGCATACACATTGAAAATAGAGGATTAAAACTAATTCCATTCTCAGATGACAGGCAAGGAAAATAAATTAAAAGGTACCTAGACTAAAAATAAAGAAGAAAAGCTACCTCTGTTCTCAGATGGTGATGTGGTATATAGAAAATCCTAAAGAATCCATTAAAAATTACGAGAATTAATAAACAATTTCAGCAATGTTTCAGGATACAAGATCAATATACGAAATCTATAGTATTTCTATACACTATCCATGAACGTTCTGAAAATGAAATTAAGAAAACAATTTTATTTACAACATCATCACATAGGAAAAACTGTATGAACAAATTATACACAAAACTGCAAAAAATCTACACTAAAATCTACAAAACATTGTTGAATGAAATTTTAAAAGTAGACAAATGGAAAGACATCCTATGTTCATAGATCGGAAAATACTAATATCTTGAGGATGACATTCTCCAAGTTGATCTACAGCTTCAGTACATTCTCTTTTTTTGCAGAAATTGAGAAGCTGGTCCTAAAATTCTTATGACAAGGCAAGGGACACAAATAGTTTCAGTGGGTCATGAACAATATTTTATGAATGGACATCATCACGTTTTAGAGAATTCTCCTCTACCCTGAAACTTGTCCAACCTAAAAAGCCTTTAAGGCTGAGACTGACTATTATTCAAGGAAGAGTAAATATAAAATGTTCATGCATCCCCTCCCTTCTACTGAATATAAACTATGGTTTTGGTTCACCCTTTTGCCGCAATGGTCAAATATATCTGAATGAATATTTTCATCTGCTGACTGTGGATGGAAACTTCCAGAAAGGAAGTTTAGGAAAGCAGATGTACGTTTTTCTATATTTTTGTGCTTTTCAAGAATGAATAACAATAGGACATTTTTATACATAAAAATAATGTCATTTATATACAAAGCAGCTCAAATTGTTATTATTAAATGCATAAAATAGTCAAAATACCAACTTTTTGTTTTTTGTGGATTTCTGACACAGTTTTGGGGAAAAAAACAAAACTTGAAATCAACACAGCGAAAGTGTTCAGAAACAAAAATCAAGTGCCTGGTATGAAACAGAGCAGAAATATTTTAAATTAGGACACAGATACCACTGCAGTATGTTTACAAAACTTCTGCCCCATGAAGTCCCCCTGAGATGAATTGACATGCTCTTCTCAACATGGGAGAACTGAACATAGAATTTTGATTTTGAAACTGTCTCCTCGCGCTCTGCAGTTCCTCTTAGCAGCCCAGTGGGAGAAATGCAGGCTCCTGCCTCTGAATTTAACCGACAGAAATGAATAATGCTCATTCAGAGAAATGACCTGCATTTTGTCAGATGCCATGCTCTGCATAGCCTTCTCTCTATGGGACGGCCAGACAGCGTGCAGTGCCACAGATCACAAGGTTAGCAGCTGGAAAGGAAATCATGGCAAGCTGAGGCTGTGTCTCAGTCCAGTGAGGAGAGATGAATGTGAAGATTCACAGTCCTGGAGAAACGTAAGGGGAAAATAGTACTCTAATAGGCGCTGAGTTGGTGTCATTCATTACAAGTTAGTTTCTGATAGAATCATGTGTCTTTATCCCTTTACTCCTGGTTGTTAAAGCTAGACGTGGCTTAGGTGTGGATAAGAGACACTGCTGTGGCTACAAGAACAGGCTTTGAGGGAACAAACCTAGGCATAGGCTCTAGCTCCACAACTTGAAGAGGCAGAGTAACGTAACCAAAATCCTACAGTTACTATGATTTAGTTTCTCCAACTGCAAGATGCTGATAACAGTGGCGTTTTCTTCATAGAGTTGCTATAGGTATTAAATTACCTAAAGCATACACTTTTTACCATAAGTGACAATTATTAATATTAGCTTGTATTAAATATGAAGTTGATTTTCACTTTATGTCAGCATTCTAAACAGCCTTCATAGATTTCCAGACTCTTGAGCACAGTAATCTTAGCTAGATAAGAGATTGGGTTGGCAGAGGTATAAAGAACTGTTCCCCAGAAGTTATCCTAGACTTGAACTGTAACATCCCAAGCACATCATTTTTATGGAAAATAGATTTTAATGATCCATACAGGAAGAAAAGATATGAAACTCTCATAGTTACTAAACTCAGGGAATACATACATCCTCAACTAGAAAGGAGAGTAAGAACAGCATTTAGAACTTTTCTGGCATATTAATCTTATAAGGTCATATGACTGTGTGTGTGTGTGTGTGTGTGTGTGTGTGTGTATTCGGTGGGGGTATTATACACCACCAATGGATCGGCAGTGATTATTTTCTGTTATTTATTTTTTTAAAGATAAGGAGAGTAAGGTCAATCAGGTCATGCTACTCACTAAACAGCAAATAGCCTTTCCTATGGCCTATCTTGAAGCAAGATCTTATGATTCTCAGCTTCTTGAGATTTACTTGAGACTTCATAAGAGCAAGAAAATCAAGCTTCAGCATTGATCATGGTAGCTTCCGAAGGAAGGTAGAACCTTAACAAATCCCATGGTGATAGGAGATGCTCCTTTTTTCATCTACCCAATAAAGACAAGAGTTGTCATGCTTTCATCTTGCTACCTGCCGATGCACAGGTAGTACAGCTGGACAAAGGTATCCTGGAGAGAACTTGCTCTCTACTTGTTCCAAGACATAAATTGAGCCATTGGGGAAGAAATGAAGCCACCAGGTGCAAGAGCAATTGTGATGGCTTTTTAATAAGATTGTTTGTACTAGGCCAGGAGGTAATTTTGTTGCTGAGGCAAACCCGAGAGAGATGGTGAGAGAGCAAGGGAGAAGGGGAAGAATGAGGAGCAGCAGAAGCTCCGAGCTGGCAGCTGGCCAGGAGGCTACAGAGATGCTAAATTATGCATCTTATTTAGTACATTTATTAAAAGATCATTTCTAGGCAAACATCCCAAAACAAATGTGACTATCCGTTAAGCGTCCTGCAGTCCTGAGCAGATTTAATGCATGACAATTTTCTCATAATGGCTTTGTGGTGTTTGCTGAGTTTCATCTCTTACTAACATTTTATGAATTGTCATTCCACGGGGATTTTCTATAGGCTCAATTTTGTCCTTCATTTGTGGCAACAAAGTTAAAAATGGGTAAACGTAGATGAGGCAGACATAGGAATGGGAAGGACGTGTTTGTTTAACAGATATTAGACTTAAGGTTGTGGTTCATATTTACCAACCAATCGGAGCACCACTTTTTCCTTTTGTTCATTAATATATTTTAATAAATGTTTGAGCATCTCTTTTGTACTGGAGTTTGAACTCTAGATCCTGGGAGCACAAAGATGGATAAGACAGGATTTCTGACATCAAGAAGAATGGTTTTAGAGGGAGGAGAAAAATATGTAACAGGTGAAGGCTGAGCTATATATTAATAGATAGGAGTATTACATTGTGTGAAGCATAAACGAGGATGTGATTCTACCTGGAAAGTGATGAGAAGAGCAAGAGAGGTTTTCAGAAAGGAAATATTAACGAGGATATCCCTGATAGAGGAATAGCGTGATCAAAAACATTAGGCAAGGCACAGATTACCCTGGTGTTTTGGAAAAATAGAAGCAGCTCAGAATGACTGGGGCATAAAGACAAAGAGGGGGCATGAATGTAGCCAGACTAAAGACTGGTAAGTGGGGGCAGAGGATGGATCGCCTTATATGCCATGTTAAGGAGTTTGGTATTTTTCAGGAAAATGGAAAACCACTGAAATATTTTACAGCAGGAGAGAAACACACATTTGGTGCACTAAAAACATTAATTTTGAAAGTAATGTGAAATGTGAACCTAAGAGAAGAGATGCAAATTAAGTCTATTTCCATAACCAAGATGAGAGAGGATATTGATTAAGGCATTAGAATTGTGGCTAGAAAGGGAAATATATGAGATGTAATAGACTGAAAATCAATAGAATCTATCATATTTGATATGTATTGAGTGTAAGTGGTGTGTAAGGAAGAATGAAGTCTCTAGCTTGGGTGGCTGGGTAATATCATCATGTTAAAGGGATTATGAACCTCAAAGCTGGTGAAGAACAATATATTGATTAAATATATATGTGAAAATGCACTGGAAGGAAGTATAACAAATATTAACAGTGGTAATCAATAAGTGATGCAAATATAGATTGTTATTTGTTTCATTGGGTTGTACGGTATTTTCAAAATTTAAAATGAACACAAAGTACTTTGAAATCAGGAAAAAATACAATAAATGTTTCTTTAATAAAAAGAAATGCCTGTAAAATATTTTTGAGGCTTGACTTTGATAGCATAATCTTATCAACTGAATAAACAGAACTCTAGGAATGTGTTGAAATATATGGATTCTATTTTGAGTAGTGATACCATTCCTTTTTTTTTTCTTCTAATTTTATACACTTATGTTCTACTTCCCAAATTGTATTAATCTAAAAAGCCAATGCCATTGTTAGGAAAAACACCTAAGGCTTATTATATTTAAAATATATAGATGATGTATTATAGAAATGTGCACTTGAACCTATATAATTTTACTAACCAATGTCACCCCAATAAATTTAATAAAGATAAAAACTGTGTCCTGAAAAAAAAAAAAAAAAAAGAAGCCCTAGTGGTTAGAAATGAGACACATTGAAGTAGAGAGAGGATGCCGCTTATTTTCATGGCCCATTGATATCTACTGGATGTGTGACCTGAAACCAATAACGTATTTATGAAGATTCTTGAATCATCATTTGCTGAGTTTCAGAAATTAGGAGTGAGGGATACTACCAAGGAGTCTGTATTCACAAAGTTTCTTGGGCAGTATCATATCCATCAACCTTTCACATCCATGTTGTATATGTTTATACACACAGGCCTGGATGCCTTTTACCAGCTTGGTATCTTCCAATATTCTTTAGAGTGGCAGTTATTTATTAATATCTTAAGCGTGATTCATCAATGGATGCCCCAAAACGGTTTAAATTTCAAGGCATTTGTCTATTATCCCTTAGATTTGGGTTGAATTTTTATTTTCCAAAGTCCTGAAAATTAGTGAGAGCCTTTAGCACTGAAAGTTAAAGAGCATTTACTGCTGTCCGAAGTAACGTTTAGGCAGGAAAGAAAAAAATAAAATTCAACAGCCAACCTTATTATGTTCCTGTTTCAAAGAGGCAATTGACTTTTGCACCACTTATTTGTGAACTTATATCCCCATAAGAAAGTAGTGGCTTTTGCTTAGAAAGTCACCTCATGTTTTTTGGTTATCTTTTAGTATTGCTTCCATCCATAAGCAAGTAATCCATTCCTTAGAGACTGTTTAAAATTTGAGTTACTAAAAACTTGAAACAGGTCTGAACATTTGACTCGATCACGCACGCTATCTTGTTCCCTCTTGGAGCTTCAATCCTTTTCAATTTTAATACCAGTTTCCTTTAGCTGTGAGAGGCCCAACCCTCCTTGTTCTTTTATTACTCCTGGAAAGTAAGCAGAGGAAGCACTGATGGACTTAAATTCCCACTGGAATGCTAAAGGGTTTAGATATGAACTGAACATCATAAAATGTCCCTTCTCATCTTATCTCCTTCTAGTACCATCATTGCTTTCTTTCTTGGCTCAAAGCCAATTTCAATGTTGGGATTCCTGAGTTCGCCTGAGACTCAGAGATTGTAGAACATAATCATACTCCAGTGACAACTAGACAGATAAAACTACCTACTTACGCATTTGCTAGGAGAATTTAGAAGGCAAGATGCACTTTGAGAATGCATTTTACCTAAGGGAATCGTAATGATGAGCCATTGCTGACAATAGATGACTTCAGGATGAGCCATCCATCTCTATACAAAGCTTTGCAATGTGATGAGGACAGTAGCTAAGAGACCAATTGAACTTTTGAAACAGTGAACAGCATGGGCCTTATATGCCATGTTCTTATTTTATAATTTCCCCCCAAGATTAAAGGGTAGGAGACAGATTTTATTTTATTTCTAACGGTAGATTGAGGCTTACGCTGAAAGAATTTCTTTTGAGTTGTGTGAGAAAATGAGCAGAGGAGACAAAGAGTGAAAATCATCCTTTTACGTCTCATTCAATCAGCACATTCCAGTAACATCCTAAAGATTCGTGAGGTTCTTCTTTGCCTATGATTGTGTTGAACTTATAATTGAATCAATGGCTTGACTTCTCCAAAGTGTAGGTCAAGAAGATAAGCCCTTTAGCATAAAGGAAAAGTGATGAAAATGGGACACAATTTAGGTTTGGAAAGCTTGACTTTGAGTTTTGTCTCTGCCACTTATTACTTCTAGCCAAGTCACTTACCCTGAGTGACACTGTAAGGATAAAATGGGGGCAATTTAGTTTAAATAAAGTATTTAAAATATATTAAAATTGGAGACAACATTTTATACCGTAGGATTTAAGAGATAACATAGTGAAATGACATAAGTCAGCATAAGTCTGTCGTTAACTATGGTTATAATGTCATAAAGAAACAAATGTGATCTTAATAACTCAAACTCAGTAAACTCCAATTTTCAGTTTTAACCAATCTGAGGCTCTAGTGCCTCTATTTGCCTAAATGGTGACTTGTTACTGACATTTTACCAGAGCTTTGAACTGTTAACATGCTCCAGAAATCTCCTCAGAGACATCGAGTCCATAGTTAGCAGTACAGATTGGAATTAAGTTGTCTTTGCTATGGCTCCCACAAAACACCATGAAAATCATTGCAGTCTCAATGTTTACACATGTATTACCTAAATGCATTTTTCTTAAATCTTCTCCGTATAGAATTTGTTTCAGTTTAGACGTGGAAATCATAAACTAGCAAGAGTTCAGCTCTTTGCTTAGGGTGTGGGGAGCACAGTTCTGTGAGGATGAAAGCTCAAAACTTTTCTTGTTCACCTGGCTGAATTCCACTGAGTCAGGGGAGGGGAAAGGTAGAAGGTATTTGTCTCTCGGGATAGGGAAACTCATCTGGTTAAATGTGAAATATATGGGTTATGTAATAAATAATTATAAGCATATTAAAGAATACATTAAGAATTGCTGAATTTGCAGGGCAAATTTAAAATCTGCACCCTAGAGGAGAGTGAATATCCCTGACCTTGGACACCATTTTTATAGCATTTCCTCTACTTCTTTGTGATTTACTAGGGCAATTCCCTAGTTCCCATGCTTTGGGCTACTCCAAACTGCACATCTCACACATTCCAACTTGCACATCTACAAGTGTTGTCAGCCTTCACCTTCTGGCCACGACATTCCTATGAATAACTCCCCAGAGTGCCCTTAAAAGAGTACTTGTGTGTAATGGAGGGCATGTGATTTCTATTAAACAGTCTTAGGAGATTGTAGATCCGTATGTGCATAAACTTCCATTAATCCTTTCACTGCACGATTGTAGGAGCACTTGAGAAAGGTGAAGACTTTTCTCCTCTGTTTCAGAAAATGAGAAAGGTTCCAGGACCTGTGAAAGGAATGATTGAGAAAATCATTTCTGGTTTACACATGTTACAGATTTACTCATGAAGGCTTATCTAGAATCTAACAGCTTCTGTGACTTTAGATCTTAATTTAGCAAATTATACCACTTTGAGAAGACTGGCTTCTCAAACTCTTCTGCAAGTCTGTTTCCATTTCCTGAGGGTAGAACGTTTCTTTTTCGTTTTCGGAGTGAAGCATATCTCTGTAGTATTGGTTTGCGATTCAGACAAGGTCCTAGCAGGAAAAATGAATATACCTCAAATTCGGTCTTTGGTGAAATTTGACTAAAGGGGCCATCTATAAAAGTGTGGACAAAGTATAGGGAAACAATACTGGATGGGGCAGTACCCAGGGGAGAGTAACAGGGCAATGCACATACTACCCCTGAAGGGGTGACTCTAGGAAAAGGGGAGAGGTCTAATTGGAGTGGATGCGAAAGATAGAGAGAACCAGGGGAATCTATGCCCTGAATTTACTCTCCTCTGTCTCTATTTCCAGCTCCTACAAGTACTGTCCATCAGCAGAACCAACGAAAAGCTTGTGACAAGTGTGGCTGTTGATACACAGAGATCAGCCTTCAAGGGCCGACCAAGCTGGAGAAGTGCAGGGATTGGAGCAGAGGGGTCAAACTGAGATGTTCTGCATATCCGGTGAGTGTATTTTGATCTCTGCAACCACTACTAACAAGGCTGGGAGGACTAGTTTTGTCTTGATTACTAGACTGAGTAGATCTCTAGTTCTGAGCTTATTACACCTCCATTAGAACTTCAAAAGTTGATAGTTTGGCTTGGGTACTATTCTCTTGAAGTCAAAAAGAAAGAGTTTGAAATAGAACTCTTTAGTCATTGTCCAGTGAAAGTTTTATTGTAGTATGCTGGTTATTCTTAGAAGCCTTCCCCTCCCCAGACCCATTCACTGAAGAGCTCTGCCCTGCTCTGTGTTCTGAGAGACTGACCTCCAGTGATTGCATCTTGGGACTCCCTGACTTCTAGCTTCTGCGTGAGGTTTGGTAGTGGGAAGCTCTGGCTATGGATATATGCTTTGGTAGTGTTGTTGTTTCCTATAAATTACTAAACTTCAAGAGGTTAAGGATTGTGTTTCTTGTTTTTCTTCCCCCCCCCCGCCCCGGCAAAATAAGGCTCCATATGTTACAATGAATAAGTATTAAATAATTGATTGGCTGGATGTTCATAAATATGTCTGAGTTTGTATCCCAAAGCAAATTCAAAAGTCAGTTATGAATGGCGCTATATGGACAGATTTATTTTCCACCATCATTCATTCATTCAACAAATATTAATTGACATCCCCACCTACTCTGTGCCATTCCTACTACTAGAAACTGTAGGTACCACGGAAAATGATGCAGACAAAGCACCTGGCTTGAAGCCACTTTGAGAATACCATGGTGATGAGAGCTTGGGCTTTGTAGCCCAGCAGATGTGGGGCGGTTCCAGGCCTGGTTTTGTGTGATGCTGCTATAGGTTTATATATATATATATATGTATACACACACACACACACACACACACACACACACACACACATATATATATATATAAACTTTCTAAGTCATCTCATCTGTAAAAATGGCAACGTTCATATTTCATAAGTTTTTTTGTGAGAATTAAATGAAATAGCTCAAATACATTACTTATGACAGTGCTGGGTACATAGCAAGAGGTCAATAAGTGTTAACAGCTATGATTACTACAGTGCACTGTATAGGGAGATTAAAGAGCATAAAAGGGTATTACTGTGCAATAGAGTGACACTGGCCTCAAAGCAGAGTGATTCTAAGGGTTCAAGAAGCCATTTGGAAAGAAATTTACACCCAGACATGAAAGAAAAAAAAAGTTTTGTGGCCAAAAAAGAAAATCTCAGAGTACAAGGTGATATTGAGTATGTCATGATGTTTGTCGCTGGGATTTGCTGGTCAGTCCAACCTTCACAGCCCCATGTTGGAATCCTATGGTATATGCGGGTAGGAGGAAGATAGCACAGCCCTTGCTACCTTGCTAATGGAATGAACTCAAGGGAAGGAGAGATACATCCCTCCCAGTTCCCGTACTTTCCAGTTTGGACACTTTAGAGTTGCACTGGGGCTCAGAGGGAGAAGATGGGATGCAGTAAGTTGCAAAGACAGCTGTGCATCTGGTGAAAATTCTTGTGGAAGTGTCACTCACTATTGCTTGAAAGAAGCAATGGTTTTGACTCAAGTTGTCCAGCTGAAGAGGAGAAAAAGCAACAGAAAAGGGAATAATGACACCAGTCATTGTTTGGTGTCTGTAGTGAACTGGCCCAAAAATACAGAAAGGCCCCTAGGGGTGCACAGAAACCTCCAAGGTGGTGGAAATTACTAAAATATTGGGGTCAGGACATCTCAGAGGCAAGAGAGGCCCATTTCATTTCCCTGTTGGTGGTTCCTGGTCATCGAGAAGAAAAATTAATGTCAAAACATAGTTTCAAAAGTTGTAGGATACAAATAATCTTTTTAACATATTAATAACAGTGTAAAAATAATTCTGGTGTCCACAAATTAATTATAAAATTTCTAAAAAGCCATAATATACAAGGGTAATGGGGATACAGTGTAAAGTATCGTTTTCTTTCAGTCCTGTCAATGTTTCTGATTGTAGTAAATCTTCATTCAGAGATACCATCAAAAGTCAAACTTAGAATTTATTTATGAATATGAAACTCACACTAATGGTCCTCTTCCTATCCTCTCTCTTGTCCTTCCCCATGCCCGGAATGGAACCTAATCGTGGTGCTGTAATATATGGTGGGAGCAAGAACAGCCATACCAGCCTGTGCAGTCTCATGCAGCATATGTAGTAGCCTATAATATAGTAAATGCTCAATATCTTTACTCTCTTGACCCCCATTTATTTGAGAAATAAGCATTGGCTTCTGTCTCCATCACTCTTCTGAAACTTTTCATTAATGTCATGAGTGACCCGTTAATTGGCACACCGTGGTGTATACTGCTTGGTCATCTTTAGTCTATTTGTTGATGTTCTTCTTTCCTTTGGCTTCCTGGATACCTTTATATTATATATTCATAACCATGGATCTTTCTATTTAATTTGTCCTACCTCTTCTTCTACCCTTTCACTATGAGTCTGCATACCCCAGAAGTCTATCCTGGGTCCTATATTCATCCAATTCACTGCTATTTTTCAAAGATACATCATTTAAACCAATGGTTACAACTCCTTTATACTTGACTCACATACACACATTACATCTCCAAACCCAAATTTTTCCCTGGGTCCCATACTCATATATCCAACTAGCTTTGCCTACTAAATTTTTTATTGTTTATTGTTTCTAAAGTAGAGCATATTCCACAAATATTTAGTATTAAAAAAAAAAACTGAACTGCTTTTATTTTCACTCTCCTCCGTACACATAGAAGCATGTTTGAGACTCCACTCTCACACTGCACAGTAAGTTGCAACCATGGTAACACTACTCCACAATACCTTTCAACTATGACATCCTCATCGCTATAGCCTAACTTTCGAAAAGTTGTGCAGGCTTCTATCTGGTTCCTTGCAACGCTCACCATACTGTCACTAGAATGATCTTCTAACAAATAAATATGATCACGTAATTTTCGAACTTTAAAGACCATTGTTGAGTGTTGACTCACAGTTGCCTTCAGAATTACATTCCAGCTCCTTACCCAGGGTGTAAGAGCCTTGACATCCTGTTCTCTGTAGCTTTAGTGCCTTTATGACTTTGATCCATCTAAGAAAATGCCCAGTTGTTCTTCAATAGACAGACCTATTGCCAAATTGTGCTGAAAACCTTTTAGACTATTCCAGAAATGGTTGTCTCTCTCTCTCTCTCTCTCTCTCTCTCTCTCTCTCTCTCTCTCTCTCTCTCTCTCTCAATTCTTCTACACATTTCTTTATAACACCACTTTGAAATTTCCCAGAATATGTATAATTTGTTGGTTTTCATTTTCAAATCACCTGTTTGTCTGAGCCTAGCACAGTGACTGATACATTGAAGAGGCTCAAAACGCATCTGAATAGTGGGTGGATGAATGAACGAAAAATAGTGAAATGCAAGGCAGGGTGGTAATTTTCTGCTTCTATGCCAGTTTTATGGGCTGATGGGGTTGGTATGTGACACCACATAACTTCCGTTTCTCCTGACAGAAAATGTAGGAGACAAGGATGTATGAGGAAACAACACTCTCCTTTGCAGGGGCAAGGGATGGAGAAAACAATGGCATTTATCAGGGAGGCAGCATGGTGTACCATGTTTCCCCGAAAATAAAACCTAGCCAGACAATCAGCTGTAATGTGCCTTTTGGAGCAAAAATTAACATAAGACCTGATTTATATTATATTATATTATTATATTATATTATATTATATTATATTATATTATATTATATTATATTATATTATATTATATTATTATATTATATTATATTATATTATATTATATTATATTATTAAGACCTGGGCTTATATTAATTTTTGCTCCAAAAGATGCATTAGAACTGATGGTCCAGCTTAGTCTTATATTCGGGGAAACACGGTAGTAAATTTATGTGTTGGAGAGAATTTTGTCCGATAAGGAAGTCAAGGATGGTTTAGTCAGTAACCCCAGAACTTTGTAGTGTCAATTCCCACTGAGATCCCCAATTGCCTTTGACCAGTAGACTACTGCTCATCTTCATGATATTTCTGATTTAGTTAAAATGCTAAAAAACTATTAATTTAGGTAATCCTTTCACAATATACATAAATGAAACCATCATGCTGTATGTCTTAAACCTATGCAGTGATATGTGTCAATTATTTCTCAATAAAACAGGAAAAAGTAGAACAAAACAAAAATTCTATGAATTTAGCAATCACTTTACTATGCCTTCTATTTATAATAACAAAGAAGGCAGTTGTTCTGAATTGTCTATAAATTGTCCTCTTTTGTGATTTTTCAGGTTTGTTTCCCTAAGATAATATACTATTAAAAAGAAAGAATGCACACAGGCATTCTAGGCTAACGAGGTTGTTGTGGGTGGGTGACAAATGACTGTAAGCAAAGAGAGTTCCTTGCACTGGAACTCTGACCCATGAAGGCCAAGAAATGTATTGTTCATTTAAATGAAATGCATTTTGCTGCCATATTAGTTATGCTTGAGAGTTTTATATCCAGCAGAGAATTTCAGGGACATGCTGTTCCTGGAACAGTGAACATGTTAATGCAGGCAGAACTATGGAACAAACTTTAACCAGCAAAGAAAATTTAGTGCAATGGAGGGAAGTGGGGGAAATGAGAGAAAGCGAAAGCAAAAAAAGAGAGGAGAGAAAGAAGGAGGGAGAGAGATTTTCACACAGATCTTGTTTTTTTAAGAATAGTTTTAGGATGTCAGCCCTTATTGAAGATTGCATTATTTTTCGTTTTTGCCAAATATCCATTCCCTGTCCTATAAGAGGATTATGCTTTCATACTCTGGCAAGAACTGTGAAAGGTCAAAGGTTTTAACCTGCTTATAAGCTAACAGATTAACCTGTCACACTTTCATGGCTGCTGGCAGGACACACAGGATTCCTGGTTCAGGGACAGAGGACTTTGTGGCCCACAGCATATGGGGCATCATGTGCTTCACGTTTATATCAGGTTTGCTTTCCATTCCCTCAAAGTGTAACAGGCAACAAGGAGGCAGTCCTGCTTAATGGTGCGTACACAGTGGGTTCATAATCTAGATGAGAAACCCTGAGGTTAGTGCACCCCCAATTTTATACTGCTAGTAGGACTGCTAGTAAGTCTGCCCCATTTTTGCCCTGGAAGGGGAGACATTTTGCTCCCCTGGATGGCAAACACATCTGTCTACTACCCTGGAGGGGTACAGGCATTCTCCCTGTCTTCCAAGAATGTTTCCTACACAAATGTACTTGAAGACATAGTCCTTACCTATACAGGGGTTTTCACAATTGCTTTTCCCCCGGTACTTTAAAGCTTCAAAATACTAAAACTTTGCTCGAGTAATAACATTTCAATGCACACCAGTAAAAGATAAGAGTCATGTATACCATGTGATGTTTTTCAGTTTACAAAATACTTTACTATGCATTGTTGTACTCAATCAATGAAGTTAAATTCATTTCATATTTGTAGGTAATGATCCATGTTGGTAAGAAAGAGGCTTACAAATATTATGAAAATCGTATTATATTAAGAGGGTACGGCTGGCAATGGAGGCTCTAGGAGTTGTGATAAAGTGTGTGTGTGTGTGTGTGTGTGTGTTAGTGGTTCTTACCCAGTCATTGTAAAACAAATGATATACATTATCCACATATATGCACTGTTGGCTTTCTGGCACTGTTCTTAATCAACATTAAAATTGCTTCACAACAGGGAAGGGATGTAGGTGTAACTTAGAGATGAAAAACATAAGTGCTAGATTTAAAAACATAAATAAAAAGCCACCAGAAATACAAAATAGAATTAAAACATATTAAAATCATATGCCCACAGGTGAAATTACAGAGAGAACTTTTGCAACTGGAGGCATTTCATAGAGATGCTACTAAGAAGCTCATAGTTATTCTTGAGATTTTCCTTTTCCCTTTCCTTGCAATAGAATCAAAATCATTCATGAAGAAAAAAAAAAAGATGGATAGACCATTCATGTTGGAAGGGCCCTAAAGAATTTTGCAGCCCAATGAATCTCAAAACCCACTGGGATCGATTGAGAATCACTGGAATCAATAACAATGCAGAGCCCAGGGCCTTACTAATCAAAAATCTGATTCCTTAGATCTAGTAATTCTGATCCTAACCAGTTCTGAGAATCACTGTTGTTCTAACTTAATTTAATAGATGAAGACAACCTTCACTTATAAAATCTCTAGTCATTATTTGTTCTTAACCATTTCCATTGCTACTCCCCTAATCTCAACCTTTGTGACCTCAGTATCTAAAATAGTAGCTGGAAATCGATGTTATTGGATAAATATTTATTAATGAAAGTTTATCTTTTGTTTTGGGATCATTTTTAATGCTGTCATTATTCCACCTTTAACCAATCTTTGGTATGTTACTGATTAATATTGCTTTAAAAATGAAATAAAATCTGAAGTGAAGAAGGCATTATTTATCCATTGGACAGGTGAGAAAATTGAGGCTAGTAGTGCTGAGCATACTGTCCTTTACAGAGCATAAGGACAGAGCTGTTGCTTGAATTAATAAATAGCATGTTCACAAAGGCCTAATTCATAAGCCCATTGTATAATTTGGATATGTCACAACTATGGTGCATCAAGAAATATGATATAACAGAGAGAGAATGAAAGATAGAGGGAATGGAAAGGAATATATCATAGTAGTTAAGTAGGCAGAGATTAGAACTAGACTTCCGGTTCAAATCCCACCTCTACCACATGCGACCTTTAGTATGACCTCAATATGTTTATTATTCTCTCAAACCACATTTCTCTTATCCATAAAGCGATAATGATAATGTTTTATTTTAGGGCTATTATAAGGATTAAATGAAAATGAAATATAAATGTTTAATAGATCATCCGACAAATAGTAAATTTCACCAGATGATGATACGTCAATAAGTTTTCATTATTATTAATCTTATCGTCATCATCATTGTCATTAACATTGGAATATTGTAAGAGATTGAGTCTTGCTACGCTCAGGGTCAAACAGCGACACTGTGTTTATTGATAGTACTATGAGATCTTACAAGGGGTTATCATTTTGACCAAAAATTAGGAAAAATCGTATTGTCTAAATATGTATAGTGAAGAATAGGAGAGTAAGTTCCAGTTACTGAAACATATTTGAACAAGTAGTTTCCTTTCGGCGGAGGTAGATTCTAATATGCCTAGACTTGGTTCTCTTGCCTAGGGCTATTGAAAGGATGATGAAGTCCCTGGCAGTAGTTGTTCATGAGTCCATACATTAAAATATCTGTCCCTTTTTTTAAAAGTATATAGGTGAGACCATTTGTGTTTACAGATTCTGAGCTTCTTTGAGTTGGAAATCAGGATATATCACTTCTGCATATGAATATAACTGCATGCAATGCAGTATAGAATTTAGACAATGTTATACTCATAAGCTCTTATTAGATTAGGCTTGTGGCAACTTGAATTGTTTCTTTTGCCCTTTCCTGTCATGGAGAGCCATTCCATTGACACAAATACACAAATTAAGAGGCATCAGTAGAATTGTAAACTGGTTTACTGAGGTTGTAAATAGACATTGTAACTGTCCATAAAACTTTATTGGCATGAGAAGGATCTCACCATTTATCTAGTGCCTTGCATGGCTGCCCAGGTAAGATCTCGGCAGCTGGACGGTCAGACACTGTCACTTCCTGACAGGGCTCAGGAAAAGACACATCCCTCTCTTGTTACTTGACTGTGCATCTCAGCTATCCTCTCTAGACTATTGTAAAGGACACCAAAGCATTTTAACTAATCATATGAAGAGTAACTTAAATTTGGAAAACATGCTTCTTCAAACCTATGTAAGTATTCTATCTAAATGTAACAATAACAATAGTTAATACTCATCAATAGGGCTTACTATGTGCTGGGAACTACATAGATTATTTACAGGAATTATTTTATTTACTCTTCATGGCAATATATAAGGTAGATAATGATAATATCTCCATTTTACAGATGAGGCTATTGAGGCACAGGAAGGTTAAGCAAGATCCCCAAGATCGTGCACCTAAAAAAAGGCAGAATTTCAACTGAGGCTATTTGTACTCAGACCCTTAGTTCTTCAATATTAATTCTCTATAGTATTTTCACTCATGTTAACTATGGGCAATTGATAAAACATGTGTAGTTTTTGATATTACTTCTTCATTTCATTTAGGAGGAAGAGTATTGATTGGTCAAGCAGTTTGTTATAACATTGTGTTTGTCAGGATAGGCTAAGCCATGCTGTGATAACAAATAAATCCTCAAGTCTCACCAGCCTTATCCAACAAATGGTTTATTTCTCACTCACATTATAGGTCAGTTGGCCCGGCTTGGCTGTTCTCCTCAATTATGGCTCAGGGTCTGACCTACTTCTGCCCTACAATCCCACAATGCTGAAGAAGGGCTTTGCTTCCAGTGCACAGATATGAAAAGGATACCATTGAGGACACATACCAACTTTTAGCTGCCTTTTTTGCACATATTCCCATTGATGAAATTTCAGACACACAGTGTCAATCTAACTCCAAGAAGCCTGGGGAACATAGTTTTCCTGTGTGACAAGGAAGAGGGAAGACTGTGGTAAATATAGTATGTGTTTCTTCATAAGCATCAAACCACAGTTCTTTCTTACTTCTTTAATTCATTTTCTTCAAGCCTCCCTCATTGCACAGAAGAAAACTATAGAATAATGTGACCTCTGAAGGTATTATTTAATGAAATTTTTAAATCAACAGATTTCTTAAATTATGCTGGGACCGTAAATGGATATGCCAATTTGCACACATAAACAGGCATACCTCAGAGATATTGTGGCTTCAGTTCCAGACCACCACAATAATGGGAATTATGCAATAAAGTGAGTCACTCAAATTTTTTGGTTTCCCAGTGCATATAAAAGATATGTTTGCACTATACTGTAGTCTATTAAGTGTGTAATAGCATTATATCTAAAAAGAAAATGTACATACCTTAATTTAAAAATACTTTATTGCTAAAAAAATATGCTAACCTTCATCTGAGCCTTCAGCAAGCCATAATCTTTTTGCTAGTGGAGGGTCTTACCTGCAATTTGTAAAAATCGCAATGTCTGCCAAGTGCAATAAAATGTGGTATTGCCTATAATAGAATGTAAGGGAGTCTCAATAGCATCATATATGATTATTAAAACTCCAGTGTATATTTTAAATATGAAAACTGAAAATCTTCAAGTTAACTAAAGTCTTGGTTAGGAAAGGAGTGGCTTGGTTTTAATTACTAGTTTCTACTTAAGTGTGTGTGTGTGCGCGCGCGCGTGTGTGCGCGTGCACGCACGTGTCCTCTTCTCACTAGTGTAGTTCATTGAAGCTGGCAAGTGTACTCTATTTTCATTTATTCAAAACAGTTTTCTCTTTTGTCAAGGTAGTTGCATTTGTTAGGGCAGGGAGGGATGGAAGATAACCTGTTTATGAAGAAACCTTTTTTTAACCATCCCTGCACTCTAAACCAGGAAGATTTACCATCCCCTTCATTGTATTTCCACTGTGTCCTGTTCATTCTTCTATCTGAGCACTGCATAGTCTCTGTAGTAATGATGGATAAATGAAAGCACATAAGAAGAGTTGTATATTTAAACATGGATGATAGTGCTGGATTCATAACTTCAGAAGCCATCAATTTATCTATGATGGTTGAAGTCATGTATGTGACTGAACCCAGGCAAGAGAAGTGCATGCATGGATCTGACAAGTTCAGGATGAAGTGAGGACTGGTCTAGATTTCCAGTGGAAATGAAGCAGTTGAAATGAAGAAGTAGAGCTATATAGAAATGACAGTTTTGGGGAAGAATAACTTGTGAGTGTAACACACAGTGACAAAAACCAAGACAGCTGTTTAAATTTAAAAAAATCTATGTCTGTATTGAGGAAAAGCAATCTTAGGAAATTAGTAAAAGTGTTTATTTCTGCACAGTAATACTGAACTATTCAGACAGATTTTATGAATTCTCTTTTCTTTGGGAATCTGTCTTCCTTAAAAAAATGTAACAGTTTAAAGAGTCTTTCCTTGCTTGAAATTCATCTTGTTGCTTTTCATTACGACTTTTCTTTCCCCATGTTGCTCCGGAAATGCAGACACTTGAATGTATTGCCTCTGCCTAGTAGAGCTTATTTTTCAATTTACATAAATAAATAACCTGCCAAAACTAATTACTTCTCTTCAAAATCTAAATACATTATTTCTCCTCTTTTTCCAGTCTGTCTTGTTTTAATTATTTTCACATCAGTTGTCATTTTAGAAGCTGGTTTAGACTAAAAAGGGATAATCGGATGTGTCTTACTGTTTTAATTTGGCTAATTAAGATTACTGCTTTTGTCTGGGTGTCTGGAGGCATACATTTACAGCCTGTTCATAGTTTGGGGTGTTGGAGGGGAAGTGAAATCAAGAAAAAATTATATATATACATATATACATATATAGATATATACACATATATATGTATATATATACATGTATATATGCATATATATGTATATACATATATGTATATATATACTCATATTTACATGTTCAATATGATCTACTGTTTACATTTACTCTCCTTGCTTCCCGAACCTGTTCTCCAATGCCCAATCTTATAAGCAAGTCAATGAAGGCAGGTCACAATAGCCTTCCTCCTTATAGTTCATATTCCAGAATAAAGAATGTCTCAAATATTGCACCTGAGATTTCTACATCCTCTTCATGGTATGAATCAAGGAAATTGTGGAGACAGCACATGACTACTCCTGGAAAGCAGATGGTTAGCTGACTAACCACACAATTCATTGGGTGTAATTGCCGGGTTGTGAGAAAAATTATACAGCAGCACCTGGGAAGTGTATGGAAAGAAAGAGCAGGTGGGAAATAGAGTCTTCTTTGCATCAACAATCTAGTTACTGCATCCAGTGTTGAAATTTGTGTTCTTCATAGTAGTGTCAGCTTGAATTTATATAGTGCACTATCTTCCAAATTGATCACAGATTTCTTTCATACTTTGTCTAATTTATCTTTACTACATGATTGTATAAAAGCAATTGACCATCTTAGAATTCATATTACTAATGGGGCAACTCAAATAGAGTGAATTCATTACTGTCCACAAGTCATGCAGTTAATTAAGCTGTTCCTTAAAATTTTTAATGATCCAAAGGGACAAAAGTTCTGCTGCCAATAATATATATATATATATATATCTCCACCCACAGAGGGTGCCAAAAAATGTATACACATTCTAAGAAAGGAAAAAAAAGCTGTATTAAAATTGTAATACTCAATATATACTGATAATAAAAGCTGAATACAAGTCACGTTTGACTTCTGCAATTACAAGAGGTGCTCAAAGTGGTTGCCGTCAGCGTAATTTTAATACAGATTTTTCCTTTCTTAAAATGTGTAGACATTTTTTTTGGCACCCTCTGTGTGTGTATACATTTTTTCTACTTAAGTGCAATGGAGGGTACACATTATTTTTTTAATGAAAGGTTTAGGAAGAGAAAGTTATATTTAGCCTGAATTCCTAAATTAACACAAGTAAAGTTTACTGTCTACTATTTAAGTGAGATCTCTTTAATTATAACAACAATTGCCATAGAAGTTCCACCATAATGGTCAATTTACATGTTCACCTGGCATTCATTTTATGAAACAGACTATTTTAATTAATTTTATATGTTTTTGTCTTAGATGCCTTATTTATTTTTTTAGTTTTGGAGTATTTGTTTTATTCTACATTTTGTAAAGCTATGTGTATTTAAAATAAATGCATATCTGGTAAGCATGCATATTTATAAATACACACATATATACAGTCTTATACCACTTTAATTATTTTCTCTGTCTCAAGCACTACACTGTAATTTTCTTTTTTTAATTAAAATTTATTGGGGTGACAATGGTTAACAAAACTACATAGGTTTCAAGTGTACAATTTTATAATACATCATTTATATATTGCATAATGTGTTCAGAACCCAAGGTCAAATCTCCCGTCACCATATATTTGACCCCGTTTACCCTCTTGTACCATCCTCCTATCCCCCTTCCCCTCTGGTAACCAGTAAACTATTGTCTGTGTCTATGAGCTTTTGTGTCTTTGTGTGTTTCTCTTGTTCCTTTGCCGTCTTCAGTTTTATATCCCACATATGAGTAAAGTCATATGGTTCTTGACTTTTTCTGTCTGACTTATTTCACTTAGCATAATAAACTCAAGATCCATCCATGTTGTCACAAATGGCAGTATTTCATCTTTTCTTATGGCAGAGTAGTATTCCATTGTTTACAAGTATATACACCACATCTTCCTTATCCAACCATCTGTCAAAGACACTTTGGTTGTTTCCACATCTTGGCCATCTTAAATAATGCTGCAATGAACATTGGAGCACATATATTTTTCCCGATAAATGTTTTCAGACTTTTTTGGTAGATACCCAGGAGAGGGATTGCTGGGTCATATGCAATTTTATTCTCAATGTTTTGAGGAACCTCCATATTGTTTTCCATAGAGGCTGTACCAATTTACATTCCCACCAACAGTATATGAGGGTTCCTTTTTCTCCACAGCCTCTCCAACACTTATCATTTGTCTTGTATTTCTTGATTGTGTGTTTGTAAAACAGATCTTCCTTTTGTAGTCTTCTTGTAGGTATATAATAGGACACTCTTTACATTGGGTAATCCTTAAATCTAGTTGGTAATCTTGGTATTTAGAGTTTAATTAAAGTGGCTCTTTGGTCGTATATCAAATAAATAAAAATAACAATGATAGTGCTTATTCAGTGACTACCACATGGTAGGCCCTGTTCTTGATACTGTAAAGGTATTTTCTCATTTAAACCTCAGATAAATCTATAAGGGAATATTATTATCATCATCATCATCATCATCATCATCATCATCATCATAGCTTTATATATGAGTTACCTGACTTGACAAGACTCATACATTTAATAAGTTGTGCAGCCAGAATTTGAACTCACACTATCAGAAGCTGACAACCCTGACCTCTGTCATGCTACTTTCCAAATGCTCAGGATCCCAGGATGGAATCTGTGTTATCACATTCAGTCAGGGCTCAGCAAGGAGTTAGAAGAACTAAATGGTAAGCTCCTCCTTGAGAAGTTATAGACACCATGAAATTGCTATATCTAGCATTTCTTTCTAAATACAATCAGAAGAGAATTTCTCTGGCCGTTTTGTTATGGCCCCTGCCTTCCACCCCCCCCCCCCATTTTTTAAATTCTTGCAAGTCAAGTGTAATAAATTTTACATGTGTTCTTCCCCTTATCTCTTCATAGTTTATGGCTTCCAATTACACAGCGTTGGTTGGACTGTGAATCCTAGAGTTAAGAGATTTTTTAAAAACGGTAAAGTTGTTAAAAATATTTTTAAAAGATAAACACAAGTTAAAGATTTTATTTAAATCATTCTTAATGAGGAAATCAGACAGATGTTCAAAAAAGTCAAAGATGTGCAAATTTATGTGAAGTAGAGCAATGTTGAAATCAATTTACAAATAGAAGACACTGACTTTTTCCATAAGGGGAAAAAAGAGAAGTCAATTGAACCCCGCCCCTACCCCAGACTGATTTTATTTGCATTTCTATAGACAAAGATTATTATTGTTTTGTGTTGCTATCCATTCTCTACAATTAATGGAGCTGTAAAACATCTCTAAGGCAGTGAAAAACTGAAATCAGATAACTGAGAAAGGTGGGCTTTAAACAATCCATAGTTTTCCTGTACTGGATGAGCCTGAATATAGAGACACCTGAGGCTGTCCACATGCAAATGACACAGATGAGATTATTGGTAACAGAACTCATCCAACAGAGACTTCTGCCAAAGCCATTGTCATTTGTTATATCTTACACAGAGTTTTAAATGCATGGCCAGATTTATCAGTTGTGCTATTATTTGCATCTGGAAATAATCATATGAAAGGAAAAATTTAAGGTTTTGGAGATTTGGAAGGAGTACTTCATGAAGGAGAAAAAAAAAACAGATACAAAGAGATTACTGATGAAAATAAAGGAATTCTCACTAAAGAGAATTTAAGATGAGTATGAAAATAGCAAGAGAAAGAAAAATGTCAAAATGTAATTTGGATGCCAGATATCATCAAGGCCTATGTGAGGATTAACTGTATCCATGGGCTTTTGAGGACATTCATCCAAGAACAAAGGAAAACGGTCATGATTAGAAAGTTCATCTTTGGCATTTTTTTGTTACACGGTTACTTGGAAGATCATCAGGTAGGTCACTAAAGAATGTCTGGCAGATAGGAGAGACAAGGAGGTAATTTATGAGGCAGAATGTGGGGTTGTGCTTTGTTGATGCCTGTGAAATATGAAATTAATAGACATCCGTAGTGGTATTTACAACATGATGCTAGTGAATACGAAACAGTGATTCCTGTGCTATCTTTTCTGAATATGTCACATGAAGCAGAAGAGTGGCAAAGCGTGAAATCTGCAGTACTTGTCTGTTGGCAGCTTCAAAAGAAAGACTCAGTTTTAATGTGCCAAAAGGTCAGGATGAGGATGGCTGTCTGAACATCTCACATGGATCAAATTGAATTTTTCTGGACCTGTCACTCTGCCAACAGGATTGTCAAGTCTTTCACTCATGGACACAGAATCAATTTCCTGGAGAAGTGAGACCGAATTCTGGCTGTATAGCTCCTCTTTATTAAGAAAAAAAATGAATATCTTTCTTTGAAGAATATGAATGTAATCGTAAGATCATATATATATATATATATATATATATATATATATATATATATATATATGTAATTTACACATGATATATGGCTAGAAAATAGATATTTATTAGTAATCCTACTTAAAGCAGCTGCTAATAAAAGTATTGGTTAAATGGCTTGAACAGTCAGATCATCTTAAATTCACTTTAAGAAGAAATATACATTTGCTGTTTAAGTGAGGTTTATAGGACCAAGTAATTTTTTTAGTGCCAAAGCATGGCAAATTGGCTTTATTTTTGAGATATTACTTTCTACTGATATTGATGGGATAAACAGAAGCAAATAAATCTTTCTGTGTCAAGGGCTATACCAACTCTCTTTCTGATGCAATTTGGGCCAAGGAGGGATGACTTTTGACCATCTCATTCCACCTCGCTCCTCCTCCAGAATTATTTTCAGGGATAGCCTTTAGAAATTGAAATTGTGTATTAGTATGCTTCCAGAATAGTCTCTTCTCTGGGGACAATGGAAAAAGGAGAAAATCTGCCTCTCTGCACTTAAAGATGTAAATATTTTAGCAGTTCTCTAGTTTGCAAACATCACTTTAGTTAAGAAGTGAAAGCTCTTACACCATTTTTATTTCTCTCTATGGTTTTCACTGACAAGTGGCATTATTTTTTAATTACTTCCACCTCCAGATTGCTTCTTACCTTCACAGACTCCCACTTCAGAGTCTCCTTCAGCATGTAAAAGTCCCATAGACGCAATTCATTCACTGTACTCTGCACTCCACTCTGCCTAAAGAAGGGGTGAATTGGGAAGGGAATGGGAGAGTGGAAAATTCCAGACTTGACCATATGAGATATAAACAAGGTCAAGTTGGCTAAATTGGGCAGTCTCCAATACAAGCTGTTTGCAGTATACCCTATCTTGGATTTTGGTATTTTGTTTTTTGGGTTTTTTTTTTTGGTATCAAATAAGCTTTTTCACCTTTCCCTAGCTATGCAAGTCACCTTTGAGTCACATCTGAAACCATTTTTGCTTACTTCAGTTTTTTAAAATGATTTTATTGTACTTGTCATGTTCGAGAATGTATTGTTATTGTTCAAAGCTTTTAGACTATGCACAGAAAAGGTTTGCAAAATGAAGTTGTAGCTGTTTTGGAGGTATTCAATCTTTGGAATTTTTCAAACTGGCTTTTAGAAATCTGGATATTGACTAGACCTTCTTAAATAAAGTATTCACCTAAACTCACTGACTAAACACAATTCTCACAACATAAGCAAAGATTTACAACCTAAGTAATATCTCATTTACTGAACACAGTTCTTACAACAGGACTACTGAGGGTTGAGAATATTTCTTTCAGTTTCATAAAATCCCCAGTAATGTCAAAATATTCCTCAAGGTTCCTATCATCTTTGGTTTATGAGATAAATAATTCTATGGATAAAAGTATCAGTCCTGGTAACTGTCAATAGTCATAGCATTGCCATTACAGCTTCTCTGATTTTCCTCCTTAAGAGACATTTTAACCTCTTTGCATGCATCAGCTGAAGGTAAAACAGCATTGTTATAAATAGAAGCCTTCTTGAGAAAGCAGGTTTTAAGAAAATATTTAAGAAAATTTTAAGAAAATATTAAAGTGTAAAGCATGGGCTATGGAACTATATGTCTTACCTATAGTGGCAAGGAAATGACATTTGGATTTAGGAAGATGTGTGTAGGAATTCTTCTTGGCTTTGTAACTGTTATTGATAAAATTGCATGAACTTGGATTGAATTGACTATAGGACTTCACTTTTTAAAATGTTTCTTTCTGCATAAAATGGGAAGAATTGTTTAATTTTCCATGTTCTTGAGGTTGGTAGAAGTAAACTGATGGCATATATTAGCCCAATACCCAGGATGGAGTAAGTAGTCAACAAAAGGCTGGTCAGTCCGGGCTACGTGAAGAGAAGGAAGAAGGGTGGTGGTGGCTGGGTGTAAGAATGGCCACCAGGTCTCCTGAAGCCCAGTGTAAAGCTTTCCATGTTTCTAATTGTAATTAAGTTTACCTTAGTATCAGTCTGAGGAACACTTTTTCAGAAATGATATAGGATGGCACTACTTTGTAGGATTGTCATGAGTTTTACATTATGAATTTATTGCACTTCTTATCTAAACCCCACATTAGAACCTGTCCCGTAAAAAGACTGACTGAGTGCATCAGGCCATAAAGTAGTAAATCCACCGGGTACTTGCCGCCCAAGTGATCGAACATTTGAAGATCCTGACCAATATCCAGGTTTTGTGAGTGGTCCTGATGACACAAAGAGGAGCTGAAAAGAGTTGTATGAGTCAAAGCTCAAAATTTATCCTAGCTAAAAATATTTTTTTGTGTGTGTGGTTGCGGGGTGGAGAGGGGATTTGGTAGTAAGAGTGGGTAGAAAGAGAGAGAGAGATGTTAGTTGTCTTGGAGATACTGCAGGCAGCTGCTGTTGCTTCCAAAATAGCCACTCTTCCTTCATGTTTGCTTCAGTTTTGAATGAGCTGGAAATGTGCTCAGGTCCAAGACTTAGCTGACGCTTGTTCTTACTTCCTTTCCCAGCAGAAGCATCTAGAGATGGATGTAGGACACCGTTGTGATGAGTGAGACCTAATCCAGTATCTGCTAGAGAGTTGATAGGGAAGGCTTTTGCTTTCCTGATAGAAGAGTTCAGGGCCGGCACTGCCCCTTCCCCTCCTGCTCTCCTGCCTTGAACAGTATTGCAAATTTTTTTGCAGCTATAGCTATTTTGTAGCCTTCCTTCATAAGCATGATGCTGAAAGCCAGCCTGTGGAGGATGACAGGGTAGAGAAATGGTACTAGTCTTACATGGCTTCACAGAGCTACTAAAACAATACCAGCAACTGCCTGCTCATAGGTTGATGGTATTTGAGGACAAGAAAACTCGTTTTTTAAAGCCCTTATTATTTGGGTTTTCTGTGATGTGTACACAAAAGTAACCCTAGGTTATATAGATTCTTTAGTGTCTCTCTAATTTTTAAATCAAAATTAAAAAAAAAAAAAACACAGCATAAAGATAGTTTATAATTAGATGAAAATTCATAAATTATACTTATACCAAGGAACGCATTTGATCATCATGACAGACCTCAGGGAAAAGTTATTTTGTCAATTTTTTAAATAGGAAATGTAAAATGTGTGATATTTAGGAAATAGCTCAAGTGTTCCAAAACTAAAAATGATAGAGGTGGGCTGAAACCTAATACCAAGACCAGTGTTCTTTGTCTAATGCTCTAGCAATTTCCATAATGTATTCTTACCATTATTGGAATGTCATGGTAGTATAGAGAAATCAGTCTTATGTCTAACTCTACTGTTTTTTTTATCCATTTATTTATAATTTTAGTTATATATGTGGGGAATGAAAGGCTACTTCTGGCTTTCTAGGAAAAAATAAATAAATATAAGAAGGAAAATAGAATTCTATTTTTTTAGGTTGTAAGTAACATTTTTAGGAATATTTTTGTCTCGTACGTTTGAAAGTTAAGGGAACAGAAGGGAAAAATGAAGTGCAGCTGATCAATCCAGAAACAAAATTCCTTTAAAGAATATGCAGTCAAGTAAGCAGTATAGGATCCATAACCAAAATAATAAACATATTTATATCATAAAGGTAGTAGAATAGACCTGTTTATCAACAACAAAGTTTTGAGGAAAGGTAGCCCACGAACTCTGCAGCCACTCAGGGCAAATCCATTTAAAATTGGAAACAAATCTGAAGGAGACTGCTAAATCAATCACGATGCATTAAAAATTAGTAAGATATGTTTATGGCCACTTACCATGTGCAAGGCAGTGTGGAAGGATATGGCAGTGATTAAGGGCGCAAATGGTCATTTCAGAGTTTACAGTTCATCAATTTTGTGCTATTAAATCCCTGGTCTCTGTCATCATGAAATTTTATCTTATTAGGTGCATACATACTTAGGGTTATTATAATTTATTATCCCTTTTATCATTTTAAATGTTCCTCTTTATTTTGTTATTCTCTGTCTTGAAGTCTATTTTGTTTTATATTAATATAACCACTCCAGCTTTCCTATACTTACTATTTGCATGGAATATTTTTCTATTCTTTTATTTTTCGAATTATTCATGTTTTTATATGTCAAGTGCATTTCATGTAGAGAGTATACAGCTGGGTTGTGATTTTTATCAAGAAATTGTGAGAATTTCTAACTTAATTGGCATATTATTTTATTAATATTTAATGTAATTGATGTTTTAATTTAAATGCAGCTTCTTGCTATGTTTTATCAAGTTTTCTTTTTATTTTTTGACCACCTATTACTTCTTTCCAGACTTTGTTGGATATTTTTTGCTACTAGTACATATGCGGTCTGACAATTAAGTTTGTGAACTTGTTGCAACAATGTTGTTAACCACTTTTGATATCAGAGGGATTATTCATTATGAATTTGTACCAACTGGACAAACAGTTAAACAAGTTTACTATCTAGAAGTGCTGAAAAGGCTGCATGAAAAAGTTAGATGACCTGAACTGTTCACCAACAATTCATGGCTAGCATCATGACAATGCATCAGCTTACTGTAAACAAATAACTGTATTGGACACCCTCCCTACTCACCTGATCTGGGTCCCAATAACATCTTTTTTTCCCTAAAGATAAAGGAAGACATTTTGATGACATTCAGGACATCAAAAGTAATACAATGACAGCTCTGATGGTCATTCCAGAAAGAGTTCCAAAATTGCTTTGAAGGGTGGAATAGGCTCTGGCATCGGTGCATAGCTTCCCAAGGGGAGTACTTTGAAGGTGACCACAGTGATATTCAGCAATGAGGTCTGTAGCACTTTTACTAGGATGAATTTGCGAACTTAATGGGGTTCTATACCTCTTATTATTTTATTGAGGATTGCTGAAGGGCAGTGGTTTTCAATTGGGGATGATTTTGCCCCCCAGGGGACTTTAGGCAATGTCTGGAGACTTTTGGTTGTTAAAAATGAGAGCATAGAGGGCTGATATGGCATCTGTTTGGTAAAGGCCAGGGATGATGCTAAGAATCCAACAGGGCATCGGGAGAGACCTCCAGTTCTCCCATCCAAAATGTTAATTCTGACAAGGTTTAGAAATTTTGCTAACGGTATGCATTCTAAAAATATCAAAGCCTATTTAGAGCCTATAGTGTAACATGGTATACTTCAAATTTCATACCCTGGTCATTTACATTTTCTATGTAATATGTCTGTTTCTCTGTCTGTTTTTAAATTTGATTTTCAATTTTCAGTAATTTGATGATCTTGTTTTGAAGCTATATTATTCATATCACTGATGTACTTGTTTTTTAAAACTTCATATGTAAAGACAGATTACTAGGCAAGAACCTCTCTCCATTATGGTTTTGTCAATTTCTCTTTGTATTTTTAACAGTTTTGCTTCTGTTTGTGTGTGTGTATGTGTGTGTGTGTGTGTTTGTGTGTATGTGTTTGTGTGTTGTGCATAAAAATTTACTTAGTATTTCTTTTTTTCTGCATTCAACTTATTACAATAGAATGTTTTTTGCTTTTTTTAATACTTTCATTTTCAATTTACTTTAATATTAGTAGTATAATTTCTGTTTTTTTGTTTGCATTTTAAAAACATTTCTGGTAACTTTCATCTCTTTGGTCTTTTTCTCTTGATTCTTGATGATCTTTTTTTTCAAGCTTTTCTCCAGATACAATCTGCACTGTGCTTGGCTGTAAGTTTTAATATGTGATTAACCCTATTTCCTCCTTTTAATGTGGATACAGAACATATATATTATATATATTTGTATGATGTATAATATATAACTATATATACATACATTATATAAATATATATGTGTATATATATATATATATATATATACACACACACATATATATATATATATATATATTTGATAATTTATTTGTTTCCAGTTTGGTGTTGGAAACTTACTCCTACTATTATACTTCTTGAAATGTGTATTAGAATTATAAAACTTGAAGGCTTCTTAGAAAGATCATCTCATGTGATATCTATATTATAGGGGAGTTATTTTTGAATTAAAGAAGTTAATACCATGAGCCAACCTTAATAATAAATACTTTTTGATCATTACTAATAGTTTCTTCTTCCTTTCTCCTCCGCTCCATCCTCATTATCATTAATACATAATGGTGTCCAAACATTTTTCTTTGTAAAAACGCATCTCCAGTGAGACTTCCAATCATCATAATGCCTCCCTATGGCAGAGATTCGGATAGGGGAGTGTTGCCACATCAAGAATATCAGACTCTAATGGTAAGGATTTTGATATGTGTCTCTTAGAAAAGCAGTGTCTCCTCTGGTAGATAATCACTAAACCTGCTACAATTTTACATTTTCTTTTAAAAAAATTGAGCATCTGAAAAATGAATTAGATTTCTCCAGGCCACAGACATTGTTAAATATTGGCACAAAAAGCTTAGATCTCTAGTGTTACGTCTTTTATAACATGAAGCCAACATCACACAACATCAGTGAGTGGTTTTGGAGCCAGGAGGAAAAGAAAAATATTCTAGTCCTAATTTTTCATTTTACAGATGAATGAACTGAAACCCAGATTAATTAGTTAACTTGTGATTATATACTGACTTATGATGGAGACTAGACAAATATTAGTCACTGGTTATTTTTTTCTTTTTCCCAGAGGTTTATCAAAATAAATGTATTTATTAGGTAACTAGTGACTTATAGAAATTCTCAGGACAATTTTCTAGAAAAACAAATTGGATCCAGAAGAAGTTTAAAACCTGAGGAAATCAATTACTACACTCCCTCAAAGATTTTAAACTATAGAAAGTTATTTCTATTTTATGCAAAATTTTCCAGAGCAAATGGAAAACTGCTCCTTTTTTAAAAAAATAATGGTAGTATAATCAGTGTCTCAGTTTGAATTCTCTAGACATAAGAGCCTAAGCCAAAACTTATGTGTTGATGCTTTATTGGGTGTATAATACCAAGGAAGCAAGGATACATGAAAAAGGGAGGAGAAGTGCGAAAGGAAGACAGCACATTTAAGCTTGCAACTAAGCTTGCCACACTTATCAATAAACTCCCCCAAATAATACTGGTGATTGGTTGATTGCACTGGGTGTCCGTAGACTGGCTGGATGAAACTACTGTGTCTGGGAACAGTCCTTCACGTAGAGGAAGAGCAACTAATATATCTTCCTAGTCTTTCCCAGCTCTTTTCTGCCTCTCATTAGGTAAAGTCCTCTCCATGGGGCTTTAAGTCCTTCGTATTTGTGGTTTCTTTGGCAGCTGCTCGGGTGCTCAGCAGTTCTGTGAGAAAGGCCAGGACAGTTCTGACTGCCACAGCTTCTGGAGCTCCCACCAAATTGGGGGTTATGAAGGCATATTAAAACGCAGTCTTTGCTCCAACAGGAAAGGAGGCATCTGATGCTCTTGGGAGATGAGATAACTGCCATGGGAGCCAGGGCTTTGTGACCTTGGATCATTTTGACCTGTTGCTGGGTCCTTATGCAGTTCTAATGGTCACAAAGGCAAAAAACAAAGAGCACAAGTGCTCTTATTACAAAGGGACTTGATGCAAGAACATTTTATGAAGTCTAAACAAAATGAATCTAATAGTAGAGTAAAATTATATCATGATCCGGTAGTGGGGCTGTTTAAAAAAAAAATGTCTGCATGTTCTTTGATTATGGTCTGAATTATTGTGTTTCCCCAAAATTCATGTGTTGAACATAGATGGTTACTAGACCTATTGTGGTGATCACTTTGTGAGGTATATAAATATTGAATTACTATGTTGTACACCTGAAACTAATATAGTAATGTGTGTGAATTATAATTAAAAAATAAATTAATGTAAAAAAAGAAAACTTAATGTCCAAGGTGATGGTATTAGGAGGTGGGCTTTTTGGGAGATGATTAGGTCATGGGGGTGAAGCTGTCATGAATGGAATTAAGGCCCTTATAAAAGAGGCCCCAGAAAGCTAGCTCACTCCTTTCACAATGGAAGGATACAATGAAAAGTCCTTGACCTGGAAGAGGGCCTTCACTGGACAAGGCTGGCACCCTGATCTCAAACTTCTAGCTTCCAGAACTGTGAAAAATTTCTGTTGTTTATAAGCTATTGAATCTATAGTACTTTGTTATGTCAGTCTGAATAGGCTAAGAAACTCCCAATTAATAAAAAACACAAATAATTTAGTAAAAAAAAAAAAAATCAGTATAAGATAAAGCAAATGTTTTTCCAGAAAACAAAATCCAAATTGTCAATGAACATTTGAAAAGATAGTAAACCTCATGTGTAATTGTATAATTGTGAATTGATATACCATATTTTATCCATCATATTTGAAAAAGTTAAATTATTGGCGCTGTTCAGTGCTCATAAGGACTTCGGTGGATAGGCACTCTCATTCTCTTTTGGCAGAAAGTAAACTACTACTGTTATTTTGGAAAGTGATTTGAGAAACATTTTTTAAGGAAAAGAAAATGTGTATACTCTTTAACCTAACTCTACTAGCAATATCCTCTGCAAAGAAAAAAAAAAATGTGTGTGTGTGTGTATATATACATATGTTTGTGTTCATATGTTCATATAAAGGGACATTCAAGACAAGCTCTTTTTTTGAAAAATGACAAAATACTAGAAAAACATAAATAATGTCTATCAATAGAGGAATAGTTAAATGAATTATGGTACTGTGGAATACTATACAAAGGTTTAAGACAGAGAGAGAGAGATGAAAAGATATTTAATACAGTGTTAAATAAAATGAAAGTAGAACAGTATACATAAGTCAATTAAAATCATCCTAAATATTTGCATATATACCGGGGGTGCCAAAAAATGTATACAAGTGGACCCTTCAGTTAACGTTGCTCAAGCAGTAGTTTGCTGTAATCAGAAGTGTCTGGACGCTGATGGTAATCACTTTGAGCACCTCTTATAATTGCAGAAGTCAAATGTGACTTGTATTCATCTTCTGTTATGGGTATATATTGATTATTACAATTTTAATACAGTTTTCCTTTCTTAAAATGTGTATGCAATTTATTTACACCTCTGTATTTCATATTCATAAATATGCTGGCAATTATCTGAAAGGAAACACTGTAGATTCTTATCAATGTCTACTTTTGGGGAGGATGATAGATTGGAGGGTTTGGAAATATGTGGAAAGAAATGTTTGAAAGACTTTTGTATTACTTGGATTTTTGTTTAATGAGAATACATAGAAATATTTATTGCATAAATAAAAATTTAGCAATCAAACAAACCAAATACACAGAAAATGAAAAACACGAAAAGTTTGTGATGCAAACACGTAAATTGTTAGTTACGGTGATGGTCTATTGCTCAGGTCCCTGGATTCTAATTGGGATAAATGTATTTTCTCCTCAGTTGCCTTTTGTGGAATTGAAGACTGAGTGCATTTATATGATCGTAGTAACATAGTTTCTTAGACAAAAGTATGTTCAAATCCTTTCAGTTTAATAGAGAACAATGACAGTTTTTTCTCTGTTATTCCACTGTCTCCTGCTGCTCACAGGCCTTTTAAATACGACAAAAACATTTTTGTTTTTGGTTTATGTCAGATAATGTGTCTGTTTTGTCCCATTTTTCATTCTGCCTTTGGTCTACCCTTCCCAGCCCACTCTGATGCTGCAGAATAGTCTACAATGAGTGTTCTAAGTGAGCCTACTTAAAAAACAGAGCCCTCTGTGTGAAGATCTGAGCTGTCACTCTCAGGTTGCCTCTTGAAGAGTTGATTTGCCTGCTTTTATTTCTTTTTATAGTATTATTAACAACTGCATGATTTTCATGTTGTAATTGCATTTCTTTTGTGCCAATTCTGTTCTTAGGTCCCAGATTAACAAAATGGATGTTGTCCTCCCTTCTGAGTACCTTTCTCCTTCATATGCTCATCTTCTGTCATTCTGTGTGCTCCTTTTATTAACACATCTCCTGACTCTCACCTGAGTTCTTGGATAACACACCCTGCAAGTCAAGAGCCTGGACATATTCACTGACCAAAAGATGATCATCATTAGTTATTTCATCCATTAATTTAATAAATGCTGAGGACCTAAAACTGTACTTGGAATTTTATTTGAAGTGACCCATTCACAAATTCCTCTCCACTATTTCAATGCCACCTGCTTTCTTCCACCCTCCCAATGAAGCCACCATCTGCAGTCCGATTACTCTGTTTCCTATTGGACACATGCTGATATAGACTGTATCCTGCCAAGTTTAATTATTGCGCTCAGACTCTCTCTCCGTGGATGATGCTTCAATGATTGCACCATTGTTCCATCTCCTTTCAACAATATGGATGGCTTCATCTTGTCTCCTTGTAGTTCTGCTTCTTTGATGTTTTTCAGCCTTTTTTCATGACGAGTGATGACAGTAAAAAGTGATACCAAGTAAAGTGTTACTGCTTCCACTGCACATCTCTTTATGTGAAATATATTTTACAGATATAATAAGGTCTTAGTCTTGGTGACTTTTCAATAGTCTTGAGGTCTATAAAATAAATGAAGTGCCTTCACTCTTGCCCTTTGAGTAAGTAAAAATATTTCTGCCGAAATCCTAATGGCCACCTTAATTTCTGCTGATGAGACGCAAAGCAGAACAACCACAGACACATTTTAAAACGATCATTCATAAGGAACCCCTTATTAATGTGTTCACTGCGGAGCATACATATTCGAATAAAATTCCAAAAACATATGACATCTCTGTGGTAGGCATAGTAATGGACCCAAGAGATGCCCATGCCCTAATCCAAGAAACCTGTGAATATATTAGCTCACATGGCAAGAGGGACTGCAGATGTGATTAAGTTCAGTTTCTTGAGGTGGGGAGATTATTTATATTATATAAGTGGCCCAATGTAGTCATGAGGGTCTTCATATGTGGAAAAGGGAGACAAGATCAGCAGTGTCTCAATATTTGATGTGAGAAAGACAATACTGACCGTTGTTGGCTTTGAAGATGGAGGAAAGGGCATGAGCGGAAGGAAGCAGGAAGTCTCTAGAAACTAGAAAAGATAAGAATATGAATTCTCCCCTAAAGTCTCCAGAAGGAGCACACTCTGGCCAATACTTTGATTTAGCCTGGAAGACCCATTTTGGAGTTCTCACATCTAGGACTGTAAGATAATAAATGTGTGCTCTTTTAAGCCACTTAATTGTGGTAATTTGTTTCAGCAGCAATAGGAAACATATTGCCCAAAGAGGCAGTTTCAATAAGTGATTTACTAGAGTAGAAACTTCTAGCTAAGATCCTATACAGTCAATAGACTCAAATTACTTCTTGCTTGCACCTTCCCAAATAAGGATCATTTTTATTTCAACAACCCAAATTCCATCCCCTATTTTCCCCTTTAGGCTGAACTTCCTTTAACATCTTCAGCTGTTCACCATCTTTGCCCATGTTTGCTACAATGACCTACTCACATAATACAGAAAAATCCCTAACCTTTACTTTCTCTTTCTTCAGTAAAGTGGAGTTGGAGAACCTTGGGGCCTTTCCTTTTATTGGAGCAATAAATTCTTCCACTGAGATGAAGACCTATTTTTACAGCCTATTTCTCTTTGAATGATAGTACAACCTACCACAAGGCCAGTTGGTCCTGAGTTTCCCTGTGGTTCAACAACGTCTGCATTTTCAAGTGAAAAGCAGTCCACTAAATACATTGATTACTGTAGGAAGAAATATGTTTATTATCTTTATTATCCATTAAAATAAGGATATTTGGGCTGGCCCGGTGACTCAGGTGGTTGGAGCGCTGTGCTCTTAACTCCAGGGTCACCGGTTCGGTTCCCACATAGGCCAGTGAGCTGCGCCCTCTACAGCTAAGATTGTGAACAACAGTTCTCCCTGGAGCATAATACCAGCATGGGTCAGGGAGCTGTGTTCTACACAACTAGACTGAGAAACAACCACTTAAACCGGAGTGGGGTGGGGGAGAGGAGCGGGGAAGTGGAAGAAGGGGAAAAAGAAAGAAAATAAGGATATTCTGGGAATAAAGGACTAAGATTTTATATCTATATCTATATCATCTATATCTATATCTATATATCTATATCTATCATCTATCATCTATCTATCTATCTATCTATCTATCTATCTATCTATCTATCTAGCTATCTAGCTATCTAGCTATCTAGCTATCTAGCTATCTAGCTATCTAGCTATCTAGCTATCTAGCTATCTAGCTATCTAGCTATCTAGCTATCTAGCTATCTAGCTATCTTAGTTTATTAAACATTGTTTTTCCAGCTTGGCAGTTTTATAATTTTTTTCATGTCCTTTAAGACCAGGTCTCCAATTTAATATCTTGAGTCACTGTCAAGCTATTTTAGTTACCTTATGCTGTATTAAATAGAAAGCATACCATTACTCTCCCTTCTCCCCACTATTATTTTTAAAAAAATAAAAGTGACTCGCTGCTGTGTTGCTTCATCTTTGAGCCTAACACTGTTAGTGCATGCTGCTGGGATAGGTATGTTTTCATTCCAAACTATTAATATATCTTAATGACAGAAATAGCTTTCTTTATCGTTTCATCCCAAACTCATAATCCAGTCAGTCACTCACTTGAAAAAGGTTAATTGAAAGTTAATTGACTAACCTCTGTATATATATTAACATGCTAGGATTTATGGTAATTACATTTTTTAAGAAGTATAATGTCAATGGTCCCTACCTTCAAAGAGCTTACTTGCACCTTTTACATAAATTGAACAATTAATTAATATTTTGCAATATAATGATCACAAAAAATTGGTGGTAAATACATTAAGAAGAACATATTTTCCTCATCTCATTGGTTTGCTAATCTCTCTTCTCTCATTAAAATAGACATGCACCTTGTCAAGTTCAAGGTTTTGACATCTTTACCTTTGATAATTTCTTATATCTGCCTATTCCTAATATGGTTTATGTGACACCTTCACCTGGATCTCTCCAGACAACTTAATCCCAAGGTATTTACCATCATATTCATAATCTTCTCAATAAAGCCAACTCTTTCTATTAACTCTCCTCTTTTTATTAGTCGATGATACTGTGGGGACAGAGCCAGGAGTGCAGTTTCCAGGCTCTCGGCCTCACATGGAAAGGTGCTGGCTCAGGTAGTAAATGGTCGTCAACTGTGATTGGATGGCCATCAACTGTAATAAGTGAGCCATTGGCCACTGATATAAGTGCTGTGGCTACGCTAGCAGAAAATAGAGGGGGGTAGCAAGAAGATGGTGGCTGAGCTAGCAAGCGGTAGAGTGCAGGTTGCAGTTTGCAGAAAAGTGGACGGCAGGTTGCGGATCGTGTGGCTCCTGCCTCCTGTGTCTCCAACCCAGCTGCCAGCAAGGCTATAGTGGTATGACTCCCCTACCTATGGCTCCGTGGGTGTTACTTTTTTGGCCTCACCATGTCCTGAATTCTTATGTGGGGAGCGGGACCAGAGACCATGCATGCCACCTCGCATGACACATGGCGCAGCATGCAGGATAAGGTGCTGGCCAAAGCTATCTGAAGGGAGGTAGAGCAGTTTGTGCATATGAATACTCAGTCTCAGGAAGACCAGGAGGAGCAGCTGCCGGAGAGCTGGCCCCCCGTGGAGGTGTGGGAAGACGTAGACGGTTCCCTAACCAGCATAGGCCAGAGAAAGCGAAGGTCATTGCGGCCCTGTGGGCTGGGAAGTGCTTGCTGAGGCAGCCCGGATGCAGGACTTGTAGTCCCAGGAGGAAATGCTTGCTGAGTCCTCCGTGGGAGATGAGGGTGAGGTCAAGGTCGTCCCTCACCACCAGGACAGCCCTGGCAAATGACTATGGACTATGGGGAATTGCCTTCCATCCCTAATTTAATGGACCACTTGACTATTTGCTTGGGAACATGCCACCATGTAGTGGAACTGGCGGATGTTTGCTTTTGTGTCCCAACTGGCCGCCATCAAGAATATGTAAGCATCTTGACTGTGAGTCACTGTTGTTCCAGCATGGTACCCTCAGAAGCCCTGGCTAAGTCCAGGAAGTCTGGTTGTGCCCAGAGAGAGTGGCAGTGCCTTGGGAGCCCTGGCTGAGTCCAGGAAGTCTGGCTGTGCCCAGAGAGAGTGGCAGTACCCTGAGATCCCTGGCTGAGTCCAGGAGGTCTGGCTGTGCCCAGAGAGCGTGGTGGTGCCCTGAGAGCCCTGGCTGTGCCCAGGGACACTGGTAGTACCCTAAGAAGCCCAGGAAGTCTGACTGTACCCTGAATGACTGGTGTTTCCCTGAGAAACCCTGTCTGTATCTGGGGAGACTGGTGGTACCCTAAGAAGCCCAGGAAGTCTGGCTGTGCCCAGAAGGACTGGTGGTGCCCTGAGAAGCCCTGGCTGTGTCCAGAGAGCCTGGCTGTGTCCAGGATATTGCATTCACCTCCAGGTTCCTCGCACAGGGCCCCTCATGGAAGACACTTGTCGCATAGATTGTGAGGCGAGATCCTGTAGGGGTGGAGTGTGGGGACAGAGCAGTTCCAGGCTCTCGGCCTCATGTGGAAGGTGCTGGCTCAGGTAGTAAATGGACATCAACTGTGATTGGATGGCTATATAACCAGTGAGCCATTGTCCACTAATATAACTGCTGTGGCTACACTAGCAGAAAATGGGGGCTAGCAAGAAGATGGTGGCTGAGCTAGCAAGCGGTGGAGTGCAGGTTATGGATTGCAGAAAAGCAGATGGCAGGTTGCGGACAGTGTGGCTCCTGCTTCCTGTGTCTCCAACCCAGTGAGACTATAGTGGTATGACTCCCCTATCGAGGGCTCCGTGGGTGTTCCTTTTTGGCCTTACCATGTCTTGCCTTCTTATGTGGGAAGTGGGACCAGAAACCCCTCATGATGTCCCTGTATGACAGATACCATTTGTTTTCTAAGCATTTAAGCTTAGAGAAATCAGCTTTACTGTAATGCCATTCTAGCCCTTTAATTTAGGATTGACAGATAAAAACAGATGCTCAATTACATTTGAACCTTAGATAAGTAACAATGATATTTTAACATAAGTATATCCCCAGGGTCATACTGTAGTTTTATTTGCTAAATCTGGCAACCACAGACTGGTAGTTCTCAAAGTTCAGTGTGTGTTGTGCGAGGCGGCCTGTGGGGTCTCAGCTCCCGCTCCCCACATAAGAACGCAGGACATGGTGAGGCCAAAAAGGAACACCCACGGAGCCATAGATAGGGGAGTCATACCACTATAGTCTCACCGGAGGCTGGAGTCACACAACCTGCAACCTGCTGTCTGCTTTTCTGCCTGCCAACCGACCCACTCACTCTCAACTGGACTCGAGTCTCCAGTGCAGCCGCGGCAGTTATATCAGTGGCTAATTGGCTTACTGGTTACAGCTGATGGTCAATTAACCACAAGCCAGCACCTTTCCACGTGAGACCAAGAGCCTGGAAACTGCTTTCTGGGACTCTGTCCCCACAATGTGCATCAAAATAACTTGGAGGGCTTCTTAAGAAACAGACAGCTGGGCCCCACCCCTGAATTTTCTAATTCAGGAGTTCTAGGTCGGTTCTAATTCTAACAAATTAGAATTTTATTTGCATTTGTAGGGACGGAGTCCCAGAGAGCAGTTTCCAGGCTCTTGTCCTCAAGTGGAAGGTGCTGGCTGGGGTAGTAGATGGTCATCAGCTGTGATCAGATGACCATCAGCTGTAACCAGTTAGCCATTAGCCACAAATATAACTGCCATGGCTACACTAGCAAGAGCGAATTGTGGCTAGTAAGTGGATTGTGGATTGTGTTGCTCCTACTTCCTGTGTCTTGCCTGGCTGCCAGCAAGACTGGGATGCAGGAAGACCCCTCATCGGGGTACTGGCTGATGTTTGCTTTTATGTCTCGACCAGCTGCCATTGAGAATATAGAGGTATGACTCCCCTATCTATGGCTCCGCTGTTTTTCCTTTCTGGCCTCACCATATCCTTCATTCTTGTGTGGGGAGTGGGAGCTGAGACCCTGCATTATAGCAAGGGTCTAGCTAATACCCAGTTAATGCTGAGGAAACCAGCACTTTGAGAATCACTGATTTAATTCTTCTGATTATTAGTTGTGGTTCTTAACACTGGTTGCATATTAAAACCAACCGGGAAGTTTTAAAAAATCCTAATACCTGGATCCTATATCAGATGCTCTAGTTTAATTGACCTAGGGTATGGTCCAGGCTTGGGATTGTTAAAAAGCTTCCAAGGTCATTTTAACATGCAACCAAGGTCATCATGACTAATTGTGTATATTCTACCTCTGCTGAGTCTCACTGCAATATTACAGATGTTTCAAGTCCTTCTGACCTCTTGCCTTAAATGACTTCCCAACCTATTCTCTGATTCTCATGCCTTCACTATTTAACTCATCTTTCACACAACTATAATTAATTCTTCTGATACCTATCTCTGATTATATGATTGTCTTTTTACGATATTTTCAACACCAACATTTGACAGTTTTATATATTTATATATATTTCTACTTTGCCAGTTAAGATGCTGCATGATTTGTTTTTAGCCTACTTCGAAAGCATTTTAAGACTTGTTTCTTCATACAAACTTGACACCCCAGAGAAACCAAGCCACTGTCATTTCCTTGTCATCTTGTCTTTCAAGTATGTTTCTTGCTGTGTTTACTCAGTGATCTTCTATTTGTCTTCATCTGTCCCTTACAGGTAAATCACATTATCTGCAGCTCTCCTTTCCCCTTTTGCTCTCCTTACATATCTGGAAACACTCTCTTTCCTCGGAGCCCCTGTCTTTTAACAATCTCAAAATACACCAACTTGGATTATTTACTCATTCGCTCAATAGGTTCACATGCAACCAATATTTAAAGAATGTTTTTATGTGTACTGGCTACTTCTGTGAATGAGCAGTCTCTGCTCTTTGGTAGCTTATATTGTTGTGGGTGTGGGGACAGAACCCCAAAAAGCAGTTTCCAGGCTCTCGGCCTCACATAGACAGGTGCTGACTCAGGTAGTAAATGGCCATCAACTGTGATTGGATGGCCATCAGCTGTGGCTAGTTGGCCGTCAGCTGTAACCAGTGAGCCATTGGCCACTAATATAACTGCTGTGGCTAGGCTAGCAGAAAAGTGGGGGGCTAGCAAGAAGATGGTGGCTGAGCCTGCAAGCAGCGCAATGAGGGTTGAGAATTGTGTGGCTCCTATTTCCTGTTTCTCTAACCCAGCCACCAGCGAGAATATGATGGTATGACTCCCCTACCTATGGCTCCGTGGGTGTTCCTTTTTGGCCTCACCATATCCTGCGTTCTTATGTGGGGAGCGGGAGCAGAGACCCTGCCGGACGCCCTGAACGCCAGTGGGAGAGACAGATAATCAACAACTAAATATGTACTAGATACGTGTTAGTGTCGTGCGGGAGACCCTGCTCGCTGCGCCATTTGTTGCGCGGGGCGGCCTGCGGGATCTCAGCTCCCGCTCCCCTCATAAGAACGCAGGACATGGTGAGGCCATAAAGGAACACCCATGGAGCCATAGATAGGGGAGTCATGCTACTATACTCTCGCTGGCGGCATCTGCCTCTCTGCAATCCGCGCTTGCTAGCTCAGCCACCATCTTCTTGCTAGCCCCCATTTTCTGCTAGTGTAGCCACAGCAGTTATATTAGTGGCTAATGGCTCACTGCTTACAGCTGATGGCCAACTAGCCACAGCTGATGGCCATCTGATAACAGTTGATGGCCATTTACTACCTGAGCCAGCACCTTTTTATGTGAGGCTGAGAGCCTGGAAACTGCTTTCTGGGGCTCTGTCCCCACAGTTAGGTGCTGATAAATAACAAAAACAAACAAGAGGAAGGGGGCTGAGAGATGAGGTTAGTGCAGAGGTGTTTCGAATAAAGTGTTTTGGTCTGGAGATGCTTCTCTCCTAATTGACATTTTATGTGAGGCCCAAGTACGTGAAGGCACGAATCACACAGCTGTTTAGGGGAAACTTCAAGAACCAAAAACTTGAAGAGTGAACACTTGGAGCAGCTACAAAGTCACTGTAAAAATACTTTGGAGTTTATTCCAAGTGAAATGTGAAACCATTGGGATGTTGGGCAAACAGAAGTGATCCTCTATGATCTATGCTCTGAAAGAACATCGGGGCAGTTTTATCCAGAAGTATGGAGGCAGGGAGAGCAGTGAGGAATCTCAGACAGTGGTCCATGTGCTCAGGAGAAAGCAGGGCCAGCAAAGAAAGAACACTCAAGCTGCTGGCTTCATTGGAAAGATAGTGAATAGGGGGTAAAACTGTTGAGTTTAAGGTGCGAGGTCTGTAATGAGGGAAACTTGTGATTTGGTTGTTTGAATACTCTGTTTGTTTGTTTACTTAGTCACCCATTGATGATTAAATGAAAATAAAGCATTTGCTTTAAAGGAAGAACATGTTATAGCTTCAGCAGAAAGTCATGTGTTTCTGCTTTTACATCATTTGTAAGTGTGGAGGTAGATTTTTCTTGAAGCAAAGTGCCAGAGTCCCCTCCCTGAAAACCTGGCTCTCCAAAAGCTTTGGAGAGTGATCTGTGAGGAAGGGAAGAAGGTTGCAAATAGGAAGCATTTCTGATAAATTGCCTATAGGGATCTCAGGAAAAAAGTGACTTTAATAATTAGTAGTGATCTCTTTTTTCAATCTTAATAAATATTCATTTGCATACCTAAGCTATCTGTTTTCACTTGTATTTTTGTATTGTTTTTGTTAGAGGCCCCTGTGGGGGCAGAGCCCCAGAAAGTAGTTTACAGGCTCTCGGCCTCACGTGGAGGAGTGCTGGCTCGGGTAGTAGATGGCCGTCAGCTGTGGCTGATTGGCCGTCAGCTGTAGCCAGTTAGCCAATTAGCCACTAATATAACTGCTGCGGCTACGGAGGAGAGAGAGGAGGAAGGATGGGGGCTAGCAAGGAGATGGCGGCTGGGCTGGCAAAGCGTGGATGGCGGTTTGCGGACAGTGTGGATCCAGCCTCCAGTGAGAGTATAGTGCCGCCAGAGAGAATATAGTGGTATGACTCCCCTACCTATGGCTCCGTGGGTGTTCCTTTTTGGCCTCACCATATCCTGCGTTATGTGGGGAGCGGGAGCAGAGACCCCGCAGGCCGCCCGGCACGACAAATGGCACAGCGAGCAGGGTATGGTGCCGGCCAAAGCTCTCCAAAGGACGGTGGAGCAGTTTGTGTGTATGAACACTCAGTCTCAGGAAGACCAGGAGGAGCAGCTGCCGGAGAGCTGGACCCCCGTGGAGGGGTGGGAGGACGTGGACGGTTTTCCCACCAGCACAGGAAAAGCCACGCAGCTGCTAGAGAGATGGAGCCCCGTGGAGAGGTGGAAAGATGTGGACGGTTCCCCAACCAGCACAGGCCGGAGAAAGCAAAGGTCGTTGCGGCCCTGTGGGCCGGGAGGTTCCTGCTCGGGCAGCCCGGATGCAGGACTTGTAGTCCCAGGAGGTAACGCTTGCTGAGTCCTCCATGGGAGATGCGGGTGAGGTCAAGGTCTTCCCTCACCCCCAGGACAGCCCTGGTGAATGACTATGGACTATGGGGAATTGTCTTCCATCCCTAATTTAATGGACCGCTTGACTGTTTGTTTGGGAACTGTTGTTGGTGGAACTGGGGGATATTTGCTTTTGTCTCTTGACTGGCCGCCATTGAGAATATGTAAGCACCTTGATTGTGAGTCGCTGTTGTTCCAGCAGGGTACCCTGAGAGGCACAGAGAGAGTGGCAGTGCCCTGAGAGCCCTGGCTGAGTCCAGGAAGTCTGGCTGAGCCCTGAAGATACCCTGGCTGTGCCCAGGAAGTCGGGCTGTTCCCAGAGAGAGTGGTAGTGCCCTGAAAGCCCTGGCTGAGTCCAGGAAGTGTGGCTGTGCCCACAGAGAGTGGCAGTTCCCTGAGATCCCTGGCTGTGTCCAGGAAGTGTGGCTGTGCCCACAGAGAGTGGCAGTGCCCTGAGAAATCCTACCTGTGCCCGGGGAAACTAGTGGTACCCTAAGAAGTCCAGGAAGTCTGGCCGTGCCCAGAAGTACTGGTGGTGCCCTGAGAAACCCTGGCTGTGTCCGGGAAGACAAGTGGTACCCTAAGAA